>NC_089495.1:205447623-205754846 GCF_036850765.1 Saccopteryx bilineata
GCTCCACTGAAGTGAGTTGGCCCCGGGGGTCCTGAGGATGGCTCCATGACCTCGCCTCAGGCACTGAAAAATGGCTCCGGTTGCAACAGAGCAAGGGCCCCAGATGGGCAGAGCATCGCCCCCTAGCGGGCATGCCGAGTGTATCCCGGTTGGGGTGCACGTGGGAGTCTGTCCCTCTGCCTCCCTTACTCTCACCAAATAAATAAATAAGTAAATAAATTAGTTAATAATAATAATATTTTCCCAAACAAGAGCTGATATTCTTGGGAGAGTCTATCACATGTTGGCTGGAAGCCCAAAGCCTTGGAAGAACTAAATACGGGTGACCAAATGGACATGAACACGGAGGCAGCCTCCGTGGGGGAGGATGGGCGTCTGCCTGGTGGGTCTTCCAGGCACCCGATCCCCACACACATCCTCTGCCCCACCCCCCTGCCCAACACTGCGCCTTGGTCCCGGCCACTGACCTGGGCCTGTCGTTCTTTATGTGCACAGCAACCGAACAACTCCAGAAGTGCTGGAACCAGTATATACATGGGAACTGCAGGAAAATATGCAGAGTAAGCGAAGTGCGCGAAGTGCTCTGTGAAAACGGGAGATACTGCTGCGTCAGCCTCGTGCAGGTGGAGGCGCGGAGGAAGCTTCCCAAGCCCACCCGCCCGCGGCCTAGGACGTATGCCCTGACCCTTCCTCAAGATTACGATCATATATAGGACACTGCGTACCCCCGCCCCCCGACACAGCCTGAATAAATCAAGTACAACGTGCCATCCATTTGTTTCCTAGCCCATTTCAATACACTGAGGTCAGGAGGGCCCCGTCTTTTCCCTTCTGGTTCTTAAATTCTCAAAAGACCTTAAAGCACGTTCTAATAAAGTTCATTGCCAGTTTTCTGATGCGTTTGTTCTTCTTATTTTATTTTATTTTATTTTATTACAATTTATCAGGTTTTTTTCATTATTATTATTATTAATTGATTTTTCTAGAGAGAGAGACAGAAACATAGATCTGTTCCTGTCTGTGCCCTGGCTGGGGATCGAACCAGCAACCTCTCCGCATATGGGGACGACGTTCTAACCAAGCGAGCTCTCCAGCCAGGGCTCCTTTGTTCTTTTAGCCGGTGACTGAATACTCAATATACCGAGTGATGAATTGATAAGGGCAACTCAGAACCTGCCCTTGATCAGGGGACATAACCAGTGCACTAAACAAACAAACAAAAAAAGCTATAACATGGAAGCGGACACGGGAAACTCAGGAAAGCGGACGTGTATTTCAGGAGAGGGAAATGTGAAGCCAGGTGTTCGGGGGGAAATTCGTGAGGGAGTTTAAAGGGGCGCCTGGTGAAATGAGTCCCATTTCAACAGGTGACTGACCGCAGAGAAGGTGATCTGAGTGAACAGATGGAGATCTGCGAACGGAAGGAAATTAGGAAAGACAGGACTTGCAGGAGAATGCACACGCATTTTGGTTTGGGGCGGGGGCTGTCTGGTTTCTTTAATTCCTGCGTCAGAGCAGTGAGCTGGGAAGAGAGGACCAAGGAGGGTTCCACTATGGTGGAGCTCACTATATAAGGTCGGGGCAGGCATAAATATGCAACTTCAGGACAGAGGAGTTTCTCTGCCGTTGTGTCGTGTTTATGTGTTAGCACTGGGAAGGCATCCCTTTGGTGACGGGGGGGGGGGGGGGGGCCTTTGCAGTTGGGAGAGAATGTAAAGGATCTAGGAAATTGGTCTGAACTGCAGTATTAGCGCCAAAGTCCACGACAGCGATGACGCCAAAAGCTGGCAAGGATGCGGAGTGAAACTCCCATTCACCAGACAGACGGGACGTGCCTCTTTGGAAGACGGTGTGGCAGTTTCTTACAAAGCTAAACACACGCTTACCATACAACCCAGCTGTTGCAGTCCTTGGTGTTTACCCCAATGAGCCAACCCCTGTCCACACAAAAACCTGCACACAGGTGTCTGCAGCAGCTTTGTCTGTCGTTGCCAACGCCGGGAAGAAACCAAGGTGCCCTGCAGAGGTGTGTGGATAAATAAACCGTGCCACCTCCAGACAACGGCCTGTGACTCAGCTCTACAGAGAAATGAGCTGTCAGGTCATAAACAGACAGGAAGGAACTTAAATACATATTACTAAGAGAAGGGAGCCAGTCTGAAGAAGGCTACATTCTGAGTGATTCCAACTATAGGGCATTCTGGAAAAGGCAGAACTATGGAAACAGTAAAAAGATAAGGGAGGGAAAAATAGGTGAAGCATGAAGAAATTTTCCGTCTGAGATACTTCTTCTTGTTTGTTTGTTTTTATGAAGTAACAGGAGGGGAGGCAGCGAGACAGACTCCCACATGCACCCCAACTGGGGTCTACCTGGCAACCCCTGTCTGGGGATGTTCTGCCCATCTGGGGCCACTGCTCCAATGCTCAGCAACCCAGCTATTTTAGCACCTGAGGTGAGGCCGTGGAGCCATCCTCAGCGCCTGGGCCAACATGCTCATTTGAGCCATGGCTGCAGGAAGGGAAGAGAGAGGGGGTAGGGGTGGAGAAGCAGATGGTCACTTCTCCTGTGTGCCCTGACTGGGAATCGGACCCAGGACATCCACACGCCAGGCCGATGCTCTACTGCTGAGCCAACCTGCCAGGGCCAGGCAGTGAAACTACCCTATGCTGTAGTTAGTGTAATGACTGTTGCCAAAGCCCACAGAACGTGCAACACCAAGAGTGAACCCTAGAGTAAACTAGGAGTCTGAGTGACAGCGTGTCAGTGTAGGCTCATCAGTGCCCGATGTCGACGGGGGGGGGGGGGGGGGGGGGGGGCTGTGTGTATGTGGGGGAATGGGGCGGGTGGGAACTCCTTGTACCTTCTGTGAACCTAAAACTGCTCTAAAAATAAAATCTATTAAAAATACACATACCACCCTGGCCGGTTGGCTCAGCGGTAGAGCGTCGGCCTAGCGTGCGGAGGACCCGGGTTCGATTCCCGGCCAGGACACACAGGAGAAGCGCCCATTTGCTTCTCCACCCCTCCGCCACGCTTTCCTCTCTGTCTCTCTCTTCCCCTCCCGCAGCCAAGGCTCCATTGGAGCAAAGATGGCCCGGGCGCTGGGGTTGGCTCCTTGGCCTCGGCCCCAGGCGCTAGAGTGGCTCTGGTCGCAACATGGCGACGCCCAGGATGGGCAGAGCATCACCCCCTGGTGGGCAGAGCGTTGCCCCATGGTGGGCGTGCCGGGTGGATCCCTGTCGGGCACATGCAGGAGTCTATCTGACTGTCTCTCCCTGTTTCCAGCTTCAGGAAAAATAAATAAAAATAAAAATAAAAATAAAAATAAAAATAAAAATACACATACCGTTATTGAAACTCAACAGTTAGTGAAGAATTGTTTGGACCATAAGCCCACAAAGGTTTTGTTTGTTTGTTTGTTTTTAGGGAGGGGTATTTAGTTTAGAATTGCCAGCGCAGGGTGATCATAAGAAGCTGAATTTAGCTGGCTTTGCTATTGTTCTTAAACTCGCTGCAGACCAGCATCTCCTTATCGCCCCTCAAGGCGGACCACTCTGTCCACCAGGTTCCCTGATGGCCAGTCAAGTGGACCGGGAAAAGGTCACCTTTCGTTAAGTTAAAAAAAAACAAACCCAGCTGTTAGTACACGATTATACAATCTGGACAGCCATGACAAGCTGATAAACTAGCTCCCAGGGTGGGGAGGGGACCTGATGGCCTGATTTAAAGGATTTGCTCATTTCCTTGGTGTAAATTCTCCCACACAATAGGCAAGAGCAGAGGTCCCCAAACTTTTTACACAGGGGACCAGTTCATTGTCTCTCAGACTGTTGGAGGGTCGGACTATAAAAAAAACTATGAACAAATCCCTATGCACAGTGCACATATCTTATTTTAAATTAAAAATCAAAAAGGGAACAAATACAATATTTAAAATAAAGAACAAGGAAATTTAAATCAACAAACTGACCAGTATTTCAATGGGAACTATGGGCCTGCTTTTGGCTAATGAGATGGTCAATGTGTTCCTCTCACTGACCACCAATGAGAGAGGTGCCCCTTCTGGAAGTGCGGCGGGGGCCGGATAAATGGCCTCGGGGCCGCATGCGGCTTGCAGGCCCATAGTTTGGGGACACCTGGGCAAGAGCCTCCTCTTTCTTCCTGTTGTGGTGGCACAGAAACGTCACTGAAAAGAGGAGGAATGCCTGAAAAGCCACGGCAATGGAGGGGCTGACCTCTACCTTCACCAACACATTCGCTTCATCCCTGTCACACCCCCGTCATGAGCATAACACCTGCAATGTGACAACCGGTCATGTCTGAAGAGTTCAAAAAAGTGAGTGACTGACGTTAATAAACAAACCCAGGGAAAAGCAGAGGACTTTATTAGGTGGAAGAACAAGCTCACAGAAAGAAGTAGATGAACCTCTCGCACCTGCCCGTTGAATTAGGTGGCAGTTTTGATTTAGGAGCAGTGGAGAAGGGCGGAGCAAGCACTCGACTTATATTTGGGCTGTGCCCAGCGTGACGGTGGGTAGGACGGCGTAATCCTGCTTCTGGTCCGACAGCATGGAAGACTGAAACGATTCTTGCGCTTCCTGGTACTTTTTGTTTTCGCGTTCACTGACACAACATAATTTCCTGTTTGGACACTGGATGTCGTATACTTCTCCCGTTCTGCATTTCTTCCTGCAGTAGCCCGTTATGTTGCTGAAGCATTTGGGGGGTCGCACGGCATCTGTGCACAGAGAACGACGTTGAACCCAGGTTAGTTCCTGAGGCAGAGCAGCCGAGGTACGGGCTTCCCCACAATGATGGCCTCCCGTGGTCCCGACACGGAACCTTAGGCTGATAACAAGGAAACTCAGAGCCTCCTCCTTGGGAAACATCCCCGGTTAAGAACATCCAAACCCCCACTCCTGGCCAATACTCGATTGGTGCTGAGAACATCAGAACTTACACGGCGACGGAGAAGAGAGAGCCCAGTGCAATGGTGGTGAACTGAAGCTATTATGTCTCATCCCTGGGACCCCGGCAAACCTGACTCTTGTCTGTCATGTTCCAAAGTCAGCACTCCCTCAGCCAGCCCCACCCCAAGTCCAGTGTCTCCGGGAAGGACCAACCTGTCATCATCGGCACAATTCAGAGCCAAATTAACTTTTAAAAAGAGTGTCAAACATAAAAGTGAAACTAAGAGACATTGATAAGAGTGTGGTGGTTACGGGGGGAGGGGGGAAAGGGAGGGGGAAAGGGAGAGGGAAAGGGGAGGGGGAGGGGCACAAAGAAAACTATAGATAGAAGGTGACAGAGGACAATCTGACTTTGGGTGATGGGTATGCAACATAATTGAATGACAAGATAACCTGGACTTGTTATCTTTGAATATATGTATCCTGATTTATTGATGTCGCCCATTAAAAAAATAAAATTATTTTTTAAAAAAAGAGTGTCAAAGCCTGACCTGTGGTGACGCAGTGGATAAAGCATCAACCTGGAAACGCTGAGGTTGCCAGTTCAAAACCCTGGGCTTGCCTGGTCAAGGCACATATGGGAGTTGATGCTTCCTGCTCCTCCCCCCTTCTCTCTCTCTCTCTCTCTCTCTCTCTCTGTCTCTAATGAATAAATAAAAAAATCTTTAAAAAAAAAAAAGAGTGTCAAAGACAGGGTTTTTTTAGGTTAACAGGATAACTGGGTGTAACACTCGCTGACATGGACAGCAGAAATCTCCCTCTGCTAAGATCGCCTGGTCTCAGCAGTCAAGGCTGCTGGGAACACCGTCCCTTATTCAGCGTCTATGACTTCGTAACCTGTTCTCTCTCTCTCTCTCTCTCTCTCTCTCTCTCTCTCTCTCTCCATCCTCCTTCTGATCTCAATAAATGCATTGCCCAGGGATCAAAATAAATTCCATGTACACCTGTCTCCCTAGAGATCCAAACTGTCACCTATTCAGAGTATTGCGCTGGGGCCCTAAATCTCCGGTTTCCAGGTCTTTCTTTGCCCTTGTACCCAAGTTTGGGAAAAGCCCATGAAATAAAGAAGGAATAAAAGACACGGTTTCCCCCATCCTAAATTCCAGAGCCCGGGAGCACCTCGGAAAGTTAGAAAGGTTATTTTTAGAGCCACAGAAAAACCACATGCCTTCCTGCAGCAGCAAGGGAGGACTTGGTGCTTCACGTCTGTAAGGTAATGAAATACAATTATTATTGAAATTATTCCCACTTAGCAGATGAGAAAACTGAGGTCCCAGGTGAGTATTAGCTCAATTCATACAAGAGTCGATGACGAGGACATATTTTAACCTTGTACCTCCATGACTCCAAAGCCTGTGCTGTCCTCATTGCTGTTGTAGTGTAGGCTGAACATGAATTTGAACAGCAGAGATGGCCAGGTTCCGGGGTAAGGACTCTGTTGCACATTATAAAGATCATCCTGGATGATGGGCTCACTCCCACCTCTGCAGAGGACTTCTGAGGGTACGGCCAGGATCGCTTCCTACCTCTCCAGATGCTGTCCTCCGAGACACAGACTCAGGTCAGGCCCCGAGGACAGCGGGCACATTGGATGATACCGGCAAGATACCAACCACCCTAAAGGCCCGAACCCCAGTCCCACGGACAGTACGATCTCCTAGGATTTCACGGCACACTTGGACAAGTTACCTGCGGGCACCTCAAACAGCAGAACCACCAGAACCAGAAACAGCTTCATGTTTACAGACTTCCCGAGAGAAACAGGCAGCTGGAGCTCTCTGTCCAGGGACCTGTGTGACTCCGTCTTTCAGGATGAACCAGAGTTCTGGTTGCTCTCAGCTTTCTTTCTGAGCTCTTATTTTAACTCACACGGATGGACAGGAAATCCAAGTCCGCCCCCACCTCCGTTCCCAAATATGGGGTTCGCAGTCACAGCACCGGCCAGCACATCACGCCCACTTCTTGCTCAGGATGTGAGCTCCCAGAGAGGGGAGCGATGTCTCCACCTGGGCCATCAACCCACTTGGGTCAAGTTGGTTGGCCATACGTCTGCTTTGTGTGGGATGAGTTTATTCCTACGGTTCCAATGTCCCATCTAGATAGTGCCACCTTGAACACACAAAAGTCACCCGGTTTGGGAGACCATTAATAAAATCATTAACTTATCAAGGTGGATGCATACGCAATATCCAGTGATCATTTTTAATGTATGAAAGCTCCAGAAAGTCATCTAGGAGTAAGATCACTTTTAGGTTGCTCTAGAAACAATGAACGTGATTTCAGAGTTTCCCATAAAGTGTTGCCTAGCCCGTACAACTCCGACCACGGAAGCCTCTCAGGGGATCACGTTTCTTTCGCACAGTGTTCGGCTCCTGCGCTCGTCCCCGCTCACCTGTCCCAGGGTATTTCACAGACCCATTCACGTTCCTGCCGAACTGGTGAGTGTGCCCCTCCCCAGCTGGTGAATGACAGAACCTGTCTCTCCGCACATTGAATCCGCGCTTCATAAACTGTGTTGTGCTCGCCCATCCTGTCCACCTAACCAGCCCTGTTGAGCTCCTAATGCTCCTTCAAAACCAAGTTCACTTTGTAAGATAAGGAAGGGAGGGGGTGTGTGTGTGTGTGTGTGTGTGTGTACAAAAACTCCAACATCAACTGCCAAAAAGGAAGAAGATGACAGAAATGGAGCATGTGTGGCCAAGGAAGGAAGTGTTTCCTCTCTAGAGCTAGAAAAGATTTTATTTTGGACTCCGTGACCCATGGGCAAAGCACATCCCTCTAAATAGATATTACGGAATTAATCAGACAGAACCAAAATCATGAACACCCTCAGAAAACAAAACAAAAAAGCAAAAAAAAACAAAACAAAAAACAAGTTTGATCACCTCCACATCTGTGAAAGCTTCCCTGACCCAACTAAATAGAGTGTCACTCCTCCCTTCTTTGGGCCATCGCTGTCTCTTGTACATATATTTGTTGGTGGTCAAACCATGTCATTTGCAATAACCTTTGAACCCCTCAAGGGCAGGACACTGGTTCTGTTCAATTTGGAGTTCTTAACACACAATACAAAACTTAGGATATATTATTAGTACATAATTACAGAGTGAATGATTGCAAACTATTGAACAAATTACTGCTAAATACCCCAGGGCAGGCAGTAATAAAGTTAATTGAAACGTATCCTAAAGAATGCTATTACCTCATTACACAATTTCTGGACACTGGAACCTTGAATTCACAGCAATTAGGGCCCACCCAACAATCTTTCTGTAACAATTACAGTACCCGGAAGAAAATGGAATTTGAGAAGGCTGTCTAAATGTCTGTTGATGGTTCAACTCATATGACAGCACAGAGCTGGGGTTGGGGTGAGGAGTGGGTATCGTGCACCCCTTACTGTGTTTCCCGGAGCCGGAGTGCGTTCAGTTCGTCAAGGAGAAGGGAAGGCTGGTGCTGCCGATGCGTCAGGATGAGGAATGAGAGTTGACTAGTGGAGCCTGACCAGGCGGTGGCGCAGTGGATAGATCACCGGACTGGGATGCAGAGGACCCAGGTTCGAAACCCCAAGGTCGCTGGCTTGAGTACAGGGTTGCTGGCTTGAGCGTGGGATCATAAACGTGACCCCAGGGTCGCTGGCTTGAGTCCAGGGTCACTGGCTTGAGCCCAAGGTCACTGGCTAGGCTGGAAACCCCCCCATCAAGACATATATGAGAAAGCAATCAATGAACAACTAAGGAGTCGCAACGAAGAATTGATGCTTGTCATCTCTCTCCCTTTCTGTCTATCTGTCCCTATCTGTCCCTCTCTCTGTCACCAAAAAAAAAAAAAAAAAAGAAAAAAAAAGAATTGATCACTGGCCCTACCAGTACCCAACTTGGTCTCAGTTCATTTCTCAGCTCCATGACCTCTTCATATGTGCCTAATAGATGACAAATGCACTCTGTAGTTTTCTATTTATATACTTACTTAAATCCTCAGTAAAGCACTACGAAGTAGAAATTAATACCACTCTTTGTGGAAAACAACAATGTAAGGAACTGGTAACGTGCCCAGTATGAAGAAGAAGCTAGGACCAGAGCGGATCTGCGTGAGCCCAAAAGTAAAGCCCGTAGCCACTGTGCTAACCTGCCTCTCCAGCTGCCCTCTGAGTGAGGGCCACTCTCCGGGAGACGGAAGACAAGATAGTCAAAGACACGGCACTGCTTTGAGAGTTCCCGGGACTCTCTGGTCATGCACTTCGCAGGACATCTCCCCTCCCCACCTGCTCACAGCCTACTCACTAGACTCACCACTGCTTAGAGCCGACTCAGAGAGCAGCCTGTATTGAGAGAAGTTATATTTCTCTTTCTTTCTTTTTTCCATTGATTTTAGAGAGTGAGGAAGGGGGAGGAAGGAGGGGAGGGTGGGGGAGAGAGATTTTGTTGTTCCATTTATACCTGCATTCACTGGTTGACTCTCCCGTGTGCCCTGACCAGGGGTCAGACCTACAATCTTGGCGTGTCGGGATGATGCTCTATCCAGCTGAGCTACCCGGCCAGGGCCGAGAATTCATATTTCTGATTTCCATGGTTGACATTATTACACCCTGGAAGTAATATTGCCTGCCTACTTCATCAGATTCCCAAGTGGAACTATTTCTCTGTTGATCTGTCAACCCAGAGAGCCTCATTGCCACCCTGACTGGGTACAAGTAAGCTCGCAATGTTCTCGTTTTCAAAGCCCTCTTTGACCAAGCGCTAGATTCTCCTTGAGTAGGCTGGGATGGATCAGAAAATGTTGCTTTTAGCCATAGCCAGTTAAAGCACAAAAACAAAAACCACCCATAAACGTTTGTCACTGAACCTCCCACTGTGTCCACCGTAGTCCCAACTGCTTTTAGTAAGCTTACTTATAAACAAACTTTCCATGTCTCCAAATTCTACTTAAGGTTCAACAAAATACCTACCTTATCTGGAGTTCCTTCTGATTATTTCAGATCTGAAACAATGACTACAGATCCTTGTAGTCATTGTTTAAATTGTTGGAGCCAATAAAATGGACAGACCCCAGAAAGTATGGATAAACTTTCAGGTTAGCCGAAACCGTGTTCTCAGTCCACCCCCTTCCTATCAGACTGAGAGACGACAGAAGGCATTAGGAATATTTTTCCCCAGGCGAATATTCTGTGACAGCCCTTGCACAACCCACCCCAGCCATGCTGTTTCCCCTTTCATTCAATCAGAAGCCCCCGGAACAGCTCGTCCCAGCTTTCACTGTCTTCCATTCAAGGTCAAATTCCGCTTTTCTGGATTTCAAGTACCACCTAGCGGCCAAAGCAAGTCCACTCACTGGCTGCCCAAACATTCAAAAACATCAAGACGGCCCTGCAGAAACGATGGACACCACACTTCTGTAACGGCGCCGCGTGCTCCGTGGACATTTAGAGATTTCAAAATATTAACAAAAGAATTCTCTAATATCAGGGAACCCTTTAAATATTAAATTTAAATATTACTAAAGGACCAAGGCTTTTATAGTTGTCACCCTGTGTAGGTAACTCTTTTTTTTTTTTTTAAGATTTTATTTATTCATTTTAGAGAAGGGAGAGAGAGACATAGAGAGAGAGAGAGAGAAGGGAGGAGGAGCAGGAAGCATAAACTCCTGTATTTGTCTTGACCAGGCAAGCCCAGGGTTTTGAACCAACGACCTCAGTGTTCCAGGTTGATGCTCTATCCGCTGTGCCATCACAGGCCAGGCCCCGCGTAGGTAACTCTTAATGGATTTGTACATAACAATATTATGCCCTGAAATAAACAATCACTTCAACGGCGAGGCAAGTTGTACCAAGACCTCCCTCAGCACACTCATGTCAAGCAAATGTTACATTAAGAGAAAGTTCCAAATTGCCTGGGCCTTGAGTGAATCTTACTTTGAACAAGCTAATTTTATTTTTTTAAAAAACACTTTGGGACAACTGATATTTGAAAATGGACCTTGTAGTAAATGTATTAAAGAAATGCTATTAGTTTTGCTGTGTGATTATGTTGTGTTGGCTATGTTAGGAAATGCTCTTATTTTTCCAAAATGTCTGATGAGTTATATAGGAATGAAATACCATGATGTTTGTAATTTACCTTAAACCAGAAAAATTAAAAAATGAAGCAAAAGTTCCAAAAAGAAGAGGGGGGGGACAATATTCCAAATAGCTGAACTCTTTTCAAATATTGAGCCACCGTGTATTAAGAATGTTATGCTTGTACGGAAATCTTACCTATCATATAACCCTAGAAGTGTTACAAATAATAAAAGAATGATTGGACACCATGGAGGTACAAGTCATACTAGACATTACGTGTCTATATTAAAGACATCTTACTGGAAGATAAAAAATACACATCTTGGCCCTGGCCAGTTGGCTCAGCAGTAGAGCGTCGGCCTGGCGTGCGGGGGACCCGGGTTCGATTCCCGGCCAGGGCACATAGGAGAAGCACCCATTTGCTTCTCCACCCGCCCCCCTTCCTCTCTGTCTCTCTCTTCCCCTCCCGCAGCCGAGGCTCCATTGGAGCAAAGATGGCCCAGGCGCTGGGGATGGCTCCTTGGCCTCTGCCCCAGGTGCTAGAGTGGCTCTGGTCGCGGCAGAGCATCACCCCAGAGGGGCAGAGCATCGCCCCCTGGTGGGCAGAGCGTCGCCCCTGGTGGGCATGCCAGGTGGATCCCGGTCGGGCGCATGCGGGAGTCTGTCTGACTGTCTCTCCCCGTTTCCAGCTTTAAAAAAAAAAAAAAAATACACATCTTATGCTACATAAACTAAGCTGGTTAAAATTCACAACAAAAAAAAAAATTACTCTGAAAAGATTTGTTCGAGGGAAATTAACAAATGGAAAGCAAATAAAGGAGAAAGCTGACCTGATTGCATAATAATGTAAATCTTTTAGAAAACAGACACTGCCTCTCAGAAAAAAATGTGAAAGGCCCATTTATTGTTGCTGCTGTTAGTGGTAGCAGACTGTATCTTTTCTTCTTTTTTAAAGAGCTTTGTTATAGGACAACTAGCATACAATAAACTGCACTTCCCTGAAATACATGAAGGTGTAAGTGTGACGTACATACACATCCATAAAACCGTCACCACTTTGGGTGATGGGCACATGCTACAGTCAACAGTTCAATGCTATAGAAATGTTTACCTGAAACCTATGTCCTCTTATTGATCAAGGTCACCCCATTAAATCTAATTTTCTAAATAAAATTATTTTTAAAAGAAAATAAATAAAAAATAAATAAAACCATCACCACAATCAAGGTGATGAGCGTATCCATCGCCCTGGAAAGTTCCCTTGCCGCTTTGTGGCTCCTCTCTCCTGAGCCTGCCCGCCTCCCGTCCCTCCAGCCACCGACTCTTCCTGTCGTGAGAGATTTCTTTGTATTTTGTAGCATTTTACATAGATATCGTTGTACAGTATATACTCCTCGACAGTATGGCTTCTTTAACTCTGCATAATTATTTCAATTCATCTTTTTTTTTAACATTTAAAAACATTTTTCAATTACAGCTGACGTACATCATAATATTACTTTCAGGTGTGCACCCCAGTGACTAGATATTATATAACTTACTAAGCGATCATCCCGATAGATCTAGTGCCCATCTGACACCTTACATAGTAGTTAGAGTATTATGGACTCTTTTCCTCATGCTGTACTTTACAGCCCCATGACTATTCTATAACCACCAGTTTGTACTTCCTAATCTCTTCACCTTTTCCATCCCTCCCCCCATCTCCCTCCCATAGGGCAACTGTCAAAATGTTCTCTGTATCCATGAGTCTGCTTCTGTTCTGTTGCGATGAATCCATGCTGCATATTGATCATTCATTCCCTTTCATTACTAAGTAGTGAGTTCACTTCTCCACTCATCTGTGATGGACACTAGAGAGAAAGAAGGGGGGGGGGAGGAGAAGAGCAGAGACAAAACTAGAGTGTCTGCACAAGAAACAAGAGTTTGTGGCTCAAGTCCCGCCAGGAAGATTATTGCGACCTAAGTTTCCATTGATAAACGATGGGCTAAAGAAGTATGTGATACATCAATACAAGGGAATATTACTTGGCCATAAACAAGAGTGAAACCTTGCCATTGCTATAACATGAACGGGCCCAGAAGGTATTTTGCTAATTGAAATAAGTCAGAAAAAGACAAACACTATGTGCTCCACTCATATGTGGAATCTAAAAACAGAATAAATGAGGCCCTGGCCAGTTGGCTCAGCGGTAGAGCGTCGGCCTGGCGTGCGGGGGACCCGGGTTCGATTCCCGGCCAGGGCACATAGGAGAAGCGCCCATTTGCTTCTCCACCCCCCCTCCTTCCTCTCTGTCTCTCTCATCCCCTCCCGCAGCCAAGGCTCCATTGGAGCAGAGATGGCCCGGGCGCTGGGGATGGCTCCTTGGCCTCTGCCCCAGGCGCTAGAGTGGCTCTGGTCATGGCAGAGCGATGCCCAGGAGGGGCAGAGCATCGCTCCCTGGTGGGCAGAGCATCGCCCCTGGTGGGCGTGCCGGGTGGATCCCGGTCGGGCGCATGCGGGAGTCTGTCTGACTGTCTCTCCCCATTTCCAGCTTCAGAAAAATACAAAAAAAAAAATAAGTAAAATAAATAAATAAAAAAAATAAAAACAGAATAAATGAACCTACAAAACAGAAACAGACTCATAGATAACAGAGAACATTCTGATAGTTGCCAGATGGGAGCGGGGAAGAGAGAATGGGTGAAAAAGGGAAGGGATTGAGAAGTAGAGCCTGACCAGGTGGTGGCGCTGTAGATAGAGCATTGAACTGGGACACAGAGGACCCAGGTTCAAGACCCCAAGGTCGCCAGCTTGAGCGCAGGTTCATCCAGCTTGAGCCCAAGGTCACTGGCTTGAGCAAGGGGTCACTTGCCCTGCTGTAGCCCCTGGGTCAAGGCACATATGAGAAAGCAATCAATGAACAATAGGTGCTGCAACAAAGAATTGATGCTTCTCACCTCTCTCCCTTCCTGCCAGTCTGTCCCTGTCTGTCCCTCTCTCTGTCTTTGTAAAAAATAAATAAATAAATAAACAAATAAAAACAAAAAGATGGGGCACTATGAACTGATGTCATCTTTGATCTGCCTCTCTCCCCTCCCAACAGCCTTTAATGCAGGTGTCCAATAAATCAACCCAGGCTGCAGAGTAATAGACATTCTTCTGATCTGATTGGACTGATCTGGGTGTCAGAGACCTGTCCCGCTGACTCACTGCCAACTGTCCTGGCATCCTATAAAAGCAGCAGCTCCAAGCACGTCCCACAAGGGGCCCAGACTCATTAACCCCCCACCTGCTCTCCAGGTCACCCCTTCGGCCATGAAGCTCCTGTCCCTGGTCCTCACAGCCCTCGGACTCCTGGTGACCGCAGGTACACTGGGGGAAGGAAGGCGAAAGGGAACGGGGGGGGGGGGGGCAGGGACCTTAACAAATGTCGTCACGCCAGTGACAGACGAGCCAGGCTGGAAGGAGACAGGGCTCATCCCACTGAGTGCCAACTTAAGGTAGGGGTCTCCCACACCTACCACTGGCCTCTTACCCCATACCTAGCCACTACCCTATACAACCTTGTATAAAAAAAAAAGAACAACAAAAACAGTTCCCACAACTTTTCTCCTGTTCTAAAACAAGAATCAGCCTCAACCTGATCCAAAATATCCTTCCTCACTTGTCGTGTTCTCCCTGCATTACGTCCCTAAGCCACCGAGAAGGCATCTCTTGTCACCATTGTCATCCACGGGGACCAGCCTGGCTAGGGCTCAGGGGTGACAGACAATGAGCAGGGCAGGAGGAGATTGAGGGGTCCCGTTCCTGTGCCCAACTGAAGGCTGGCAGGCAGGGTGATGAGGTCTCTTAGAGGGCACATGAGGTGCTCAGCTCAAACCCTGGGACGATGAGGGGCTGAAGAACAAACAGACGAGGCCGTCAGAGAGCCAGGCAACGGGGGTGAAGACAGCCGGGGGTGGGGGTGGATCAGAAGGCACCGGTGCTCCGAGCCACCGCAGACACAGCTGAGAGGAAGCCCCCAGATTGAACCAGAAAGTGGTCTCTGGCGCTGGGCAGTGTCTGGATGCAAAGACAGCCTGTTGGGAGCAACCATTAGCTGCCCTTTATACTCTGGGAGAGCGATGTGTTGTTGTTTTTCCTTTGCCCCGGGTTGACGGATATTTACAGCTTTTCATTCCCAGAGAACCAATGAAGCAGAAACCCTGTAAAAGGGAGGTGGAGGAGTAAGAGCACCAATTCCCCTTTTTCTGTGTTCACACGCCTCCCTGACAATGCGGACTTGGCCCCCCACCCCGTCCCATTTTCACCCATAAATTCTGCAGTACCAACTAGAGCAAACTTACGGGGCCTCCACCAGCTGCAAAGGGGCAGAGCCCGGCAAAGAGGAAGAGCGCCCCCGAGTTCCCGCAGGCTGTCAATCAAGGGAGATTGTGCCCGCCCTTCACATCCCTTCCCAAGCCTCATTGACTAGACGTTGTAAACACGCCTCCCCACATAGAAAGCCAAATGCCCCATCTGGCCCCGACCCGTTGGCAGGTCCTATGCTGCTTCTAACGGGACTTCTCTGGTCTTTTCTTCTCCCCGCAGCCAGTGAGGGCGGGACGAGGTGTGGGCGGACAGTCCCGGGACACTGCAGGCTGCACTGTCACCCCACCGAGAGCTCTTCGTTCATGTGTCATGGGTACAAACAATGTTGTGTAAAGAACTACCTGGTGCCGGAACCCATCTTGCCACCTGTCCATAAACCTAAGAGCCAATGCAGAACAACCCCAAAAAGCCACTACAGGACACAACAAACGCTCAGGCCACCAAAACCACCATCACCTTCAAGGATGCAGAACATTGTCACCTACCCGTCAAAACCACCATCACCTTCAAGGATGCAGAACACTGTCACCTACCAGTCAAAACCACCATCACCTTCAAGGATGCAGAACACTATCACCCACCTGTCAAAACCACCATCACCTTCAAGGATGCAGAACACTGTCACCTACCCGTCAAAACCACTATCACCTTCAAGGATGCAGAACACTATCACCCACCCGTAAATGGTTGGAGCTTCCTCCTTCTGGGGCTTCCACTTATGACCAACCTCAAAGCTCCTGTCTTCTACATCTGTCTGTCCTTCACTTGAAAAATAATTTGGAGTTTGTAGGAATTGCTACTATGTGGATTCATCCATGGGGTATGTGTCAGTTTAGGTCCTCCAAGAGCCACGCCGAGACAGCATTAGACACGAAAAGATTTACCGAGAAAAATACCCATGCTAGACAGAGCTGGGAAGGAGGGGTAAACAGGCAGACCCTTCACACTGCAAGGCTGGTCTGACACTTGCACAAGGAGAGGGGACAGGAGGAGGGCTGGAGAGAGGGGGCTGGAGAATGCAGCATTTCTACAGTGCTTGCCCCATGACAAAATTGTATCTTCCAATGATACAATGAAACGCTCGGGAAAATTAGGACTTTCCTCTTTTGTAGGAAAGCAGGATCACGCCTAAATGTCCTCTTATAGTCTGACATTCATTCATTTTGTACAACATGTATGTGACAGGCACCAAATCCAACCTGAGAAGAAAAAAACCGAAACACTTGGGCCTAAACAATTTAAAGCAATCCTGGAAACATTCTAAACACACACACACACACACACACACACCCCAAAATAAATAAATAAATAAATAAATAAATAAATAAATAAATAAATGCCAATTCCCTACAAGAGCAAAATGAATTCCAGGTGGTTAAAAAAATGGCAGGGTTCGCCCTGGCTGGTTGGGTCAGCGGTAGAGTGTCGGCCGGGTGTGTGGAAGTCCTGGTCAGGGCACACAGGAGAAGTCTGCTTCTCCACCCCTCCTTCTCTCCCTTCTCTCTTTTCTATGTCTCTCTCTCTTCTCCTCTCCTCCCACAGCCATGGCTCGGTTGGAGCAAGTTGGCCCCAGGCGCTGAGGATGGCTCATGGCCTGCCTCAGATACTGAGGTGGCTCAGTTGCCTAGCGATGGAGCAGTGGTCCAGATGGGCAGAGCATCGCCCCCTAGTGGGCGTGCTGGGTGTATCCTGGTGGAGGCGAATGCGAGAATCTCTCTGCCTCCCCTTCTCTCACTTAGTAAATAAATAAATACAAACAAAAAAACATTCTTTACTAATAATCATCCAATAAATGTTAACATTTCTTAGTGGCTTAGTCTGCTCAGGGTGCCGTAACAGATCGCCCTAGACTGGGGGGCCGAAAACAACAAAAATCTATTTTCTCACAGTTCTGAAGGCCGGAAGTCCTGGATCAAGGTGTTGGCAGGGTGGGCTAATGATGAGAGCTCTCTCTCTATCTTGTAAATGGCCACCTTCTCACTGGGTCCTCTTGTGGGGGACAGAGAACGAGCTTGCTCATCCAGAGGACGTGACGCCTGCGTGACCCGGGAACCGGACCCACGCCATTAAAGGCCCCTCACCTCCTGCCCTGTCTTTGGAATATACGTTCCACCTGGAATATACGTTCAGTACCGTAGCGGGAGCCATTTCCAAGGACACAGCCTTGGAAGAGCAGTGCGTTTCTGAGACCACGTGGACTGTGTATGTGACTGAGCCACCTGAGGGCCTCTCTGTAAATAAACGTTTAAGATACTGACTGACAGATGCGAACATCTCATCTTGCACCTTCCTCCCCCCCACCCCCACCCCCCAAGACAAGCCTCGTCTGGAAGTTTCCTTGCTTATTAAAATGCCACCCACCAGGTCCTGGCCGGTTGACTCAGCGGTAGAGCGTCGGCCTGGCATGCGAGGGACCCGGGTTCGATTCCTGGCCAGGGCACATAGGAGAAGCGCCCATTTGCTTCTCCACCCCCCCCCTCCTTCCTCTCTGTCTCTCTCTTCCCCTCCCGCAGCCAAGGCTCCATTGGAGCAAAGATGGCCCGGGCGCTGGGGATGGCTCCTTGGCCTCTGCCCCAGGCGCTAGAGTGGCTCTGGTCGTGGCAGAGCGACGCCCCAGAGGGGCAGAGCGTCGCCCCCTGGTGGGCGTGCCGGGTGGATCCCGGTTGGGCGCATGCAGGAGTCTGTCTGACTGTCTCTCCCCGTTTCCAGCTTCAGAAAAATACAAAATAAATAAATAAATAAATAAAAATAAAATGCCACCCACCAACCTGAGGTGGTCTCAGAGGCGAATTTAACAGCGGGCGCCCCGGGCGCGCGCCCCAGGCCCTGACTTCTGAAGGACCCCGCAAAACCCCAAATTCACATTTTTTTCTAGTGACACCAAGTTTGGTTTCATATTTTCAATTTTAACATGAATAGTACATAATATTTTTTATTTATATAAAAATATGATTAACATGTATTTTTATTTTCCCTGTCTCTCTCTCTCTCTCTCTTTTTTAAGGGTCCCAATATTTTCTTCTGCACCCAGGGCCTCAAATGACCCTAATCCGCCTCTGGGTGGTCTCCATCTCTCTTGCCCTCCGTGTTGGGGGGGGTTCAGATTTCACCCTGGGAACTCCCAAGTTTGCAAACCCACACATGTGAGTTTGGGGGAGACAGAAACCTTGAGTGCATAACACTCAGTTTTGGAGCTTCAATACTTAAAACTGACAATTAGCAAAAATAGAAACATCTATTGGTACATAGTTGTGAATGTAATTGTTCCGAGAGAATGAATATAGACATGGTTCAATTTTTTCATATTGGTGCATTGGTTACATAATGTAGACACTTTTGAAAATAGCAACATGGCATACTTTATTGTATTTTGTAAAATTAGCTTTTTACACTAAAGCTTTAATATTTGGATAATTTTTTAAATGGTAACCAAGACTTTGGGTACTCACTTTTTTCCCCCAAGGGAAAAACAGCAAGCCTTTTTACATGGGACTAGAGCCACCTGCAGCTTCTTTTTTTTTTTTTTTTTTTTTTTTTTCTGAAGCTGGAAACAGGGAGAGACAGTCAGACAGACTCCCGCATGCGCCCGACCGGGATCCACCCGGCACGCCCACCAGGGGCGACGCTCTGCCCACCAGGGGGCGATGCTCTGCCCATCCTGGGCGTCGCCATGTTGCGACCAGAGCCACTCTAGCACCTGAGGCAGAGGCCACAGAGCCATCCCCAGCGCCCGGGCCATCTTTGCTCCAATGGAGCCTTGGCTGCGGGAGGGGAAGAGAGAGACAGAGAGGAAAGCGCGGCGGAGGGGTGGAGAAGCAAATGGGCGCTTCTCCTGTGTGCCCTGGCCGGGAATCGAACCCGGGTCCTCCGCACGCTAGGCTGACGCTCTACCGCTGAGCCAACCGGCCAGGGCCTGCAGCTTCTGACCATATGAAATATCACCATCTCCAGTCTGACCAGGGGGTGGTGCAGTGGATAGAGCGTCTGACTGGGGTGCCGAGGACCCAGGTTTGAAACACCGAGGTCACCGGCTTGAGTGCGGGCTGTCCAGCTTGGGTGCAGGGTTGTTGGCTTTAGCGTGGAATCATAGACATGACCCCATGGTCACTGGCTTGAGCCCAAGATCTCTGGCTTGAGCAAGGGGTCACTCAGTCTGCTGTAGCCCCCCAGTCAAGGCACATATGAGAAAGCAATCAATGAACAACTAAGGAGCTGCCACAAAGAAGTGATGCTGCTCATCTCTCTCCCTTCCTGTCTGTCTGTCCCTATCTGTCCCTTTCTCTGTCTCTCTCTTTCTCTGTCTGTCACACACACATACACACAAAAGAGCCTTTCCCCCGCCTGGCATTCCCTCTCTCCCAGGAGGTCCTGTCCTTTGCTGCCACCCTTACTCAGACAGAGTCCCCTCTCATCAGAAGCATGCGACTTGCAACTTGTGAACAAAGGGTGTCCCTCCTGATATTCTTCAGTGAAAACTTTGGGCCCTAATTTTAGTACCCATAACTCGTGGGGCAGACCAGCAAATAATTTTTAAAACTTGGCACGCACATGAAAAGGCCGGGCTCACTAGAGCAATGCAAACCAGGAAAGAATGTTCCAGCAGTTATTCAAGCGCTTCTCCCACAGTGTCGTTTATCAGTCCAACATGAAAGAAGAGAAAGCTGCTCAGGCCCTTGATCATCACTCCGGGTGCCCCGAGGCCGGGACACACGATGCAGAAATCCATTCATCCTCGCAGGACCCAGCAGTGGACGTGCAGGCTGACGGCATCAATCTGACAACGGATGCCTTGAGCTCCTTCTGCAAACCACAAAGTAGGGGATTTAAGGAACACGAGCTTCAACTTGATGGATTCCAGTCGGTACAAGAAGACATCATTCTCAGGGTCCACACACCGGCCAATGGCCAAAGTGATCGTCTCTGATTGTGAACTCTACAATAAAACACCCTGTTGGCGATTTACGAGCTGGGGGGTCCATTGCCCAGGAGCTGGCCCTTGAAGTCGTTGGCAGGTGTTTGTTTGTTTTTTACTGGCCCTTTACTGCCACCTTCTGGTTACACTCGGTATTTCCATGCCTAAGTGGACACTCACAGGGGCTCCATGCTGGCATACACCAGACACCGGGGGTCTCCGCTGCCCACGACCTGACCAGAGTCCTCCTAATTCCTACCGGTGCCCTAAACTAGACTTAGATCAAGGAACTACACAAGACACACGGAGACGGGTGTCAGAACAAGAAGCTTCCATTTCCTCGATTAGCCGGACCCAGTGCCGGAACAGGATACGAACCCTACGAGGCCCCGTTAGGAAAGCATGCTCTAGTCTAGAGGAAAACACTAAGGGTGTGTCTGTACAGACTGTCACTGCTAAACGTCTCAGGAAGATCAAAAGATCAGAGTCCTTGGTGGCAGCCCCGGCTCTTTGAAATAAGCCGGTGAAAAGATGCTCATCAATCGTTGGTCATTGGGGAGAAGAAAATCAAAACCATAACGAAGCGTGGCTCCATGCCTGCTAGACTTGCTACTATTATAAAAACCAAACCCCAGAAGATAACAGTGTAATGGAGGGTATGGAGCAACTGGAACCCTTGTGGGAAAGTCAATGGTGGCTTTCCACAGCCGAGACAAACCCTGAAAGGCCCGACAGCCGAGGGCCACCTGCCACGGCGCTCCCAGTCGTCGGGGCAACAGGTTCTTGCTTAAAGGGGGCCGTGAATGGCGCGTCTCTGGCACACGGCCACAGAGTGTGTAGTGGGGCACTGCGCCTGGCTGTGCGCCTGAGCACGCTTGTGTTTGTGTTCGTGCCCGTGTATAGTGGGGGGGGGGCAGTGGTCAGACAGCCAGACTGAGAGAGAGACAGCCATCAGCGATGATGGTCCAGTGAGACCCCCAAGTCCCCCGGTGTACTGAACTCAAGGGGTCTCCCCTCCATCCCGACACTGGTCATACCAGGTCTGGGCACAAACAGGGAAGCCCCAGGCACCGGCAAAGATCAACGACAAATTCAGCTTTATTGGTAAAAAGAATTGGAAGACTGACTCGACTGGAAATTCCCACCTGGTCCAACAGGCAGTAGCCAGCCCAAAAGGATGCAGGTGGGGGAAGGAGGGAGAGAGGGCAAGGCGGGGCTGGATGGGGACGACTCCGGGCTCCAGGTGTGGGGCGGAGAGCAGGGAGGGAAGGGCGACCGTGGCCCTGCCCGCTAGAAGGGTAGTGGCTCTTCCACAGGGATGTTGAGGGTGACGTCCATGTCTGGGGTGCACCTCGGAGGGAAAAGCAAAGACAGGCGTGAGAAGCCAAGGAGGGGCGCCAGCGCTGCCGAATGGGGGCGCACGTCCTCGGGGGAGCCCTGCTCTGCAGAACACTGGGTCTTATTCAGGGAGCTCCATCCCAAAACACATGCGCAGCCTCGCAGCCCAGCTGTGTGAGGATGCACTGTGCACACACGCACTCAGAAATGAAAAAGGAACGGGTCTGACCGGACTGATGTCCCCCCACTGAGCTCTAAAGTCAAGAGGGGGCAGGAGGCCAGCTCCCATGCTGGGGCCCCTCAGGACGAGCATTCTTTGGACTCGGGGGGCTCAGTTAGAAGCCTGGCTCCGTGTCACCTTGAGCATCCCACTTCCCCTCCCAGAGGCTCATCCTCCAGCTGACAGCACTGCAACCGGCACTCACTATGTGACAGGCGGGCCTCGGTCTCCTCATCTGTCAAAGGGGAATAACCATTCCGAGCTCGGTCGGTAGGATGAAAGGAGACCATGCAGGCGTGTCACAAGGGCTCGGTCAGTGACAGGCACTGCTCTTCCCACCCCCGCCGCAGGAGGCACGGGCTCCCCTCTAGTCTGAGACAGCCGAAAAGCGATCACCTACTTGGGTCTCCGTAGCAGAATGTCTGCGAACACGACCTCTCGCGGTTCCCGGACCTGGCGCTGGAGCTGTTCCACCTCAGCCCTTAATGCGGGTATTTCTTCCTCAACCTGGCTGGTGAACTGAGAGAGAGGCACAGACCCTGAGAAGCCAAGTGTGCCCCAACAGAGGGAGAGAAGGGTGACAGGGACGGACGCACGAGGAGGAAGGACATCTGGGGAAATGGCCTGGGGCTCTGTCCCCCAGGACCTCCTGGGCTCCCGAGAGGGTCCTCTGCAGCCGGGCTGGTTCACAACTTCGCAACAAGGTTTGATGGTCCTGAGAAAGGTGAAGGGGCCCCGGAGAATGAGGACAGGTTGCAGAGTGGGGACGGTGCTTGACGGTGAGGACTAAGGAGGGCCGGCGGGGACGGCGAGGGCCACTTCTGCGCACAGGTCACTGACGAAGGTGCAAGGTAAGGACAGTTAGCGCAAGAGGGCAGTGACGGTGAAGCCCATTAACACTGGGAATGAGTGACAGTCAACGGCAATGGTGGCCCGTGGCAAGAACTAAGGGGCGGAGGCAGGGGGTGGCTGGTGGCAGTAAAGCGATGGCTGAGTGGGCGAAGCTTGGCGATGTGGCTTAAGGGTCACGCCCGGGGTGTGTTGGTTTATGAGGCGAGGCCGAGGCCTCCACGATTCCCCTTCTCAGATGAATGACAAGTCACGGCAACGGCGTCGGCAAGGGGAGAGGCCAACGCCGGAGTCCCAGACCTCCTGAGCTCCCGACCAGGCCAAGCCGGATGCGCGCAGGCCCCGGGGGCTGCCCAGCGTGGCGCTCCCGCCCAGGGGCACCCTCGTCGTCCCCGTCCACGCGCTCACTTCTCGGAACTTGTCCCTGCGTTCTGCCAGGCTTCGGTTCGCCCAGGTCTTCTGCAAAAGGAACCCCTGGTGGGGTCGCTGGGTCTTCTGTGAACGAAGGAGAGTCTGGCCCCCACCTGCCTCTTCCCCAGCAGCCGTGCGTGGTCGAGGCTGGTGGCTGCGCAGGCGCAGGGGGCCCGGAGGCAGAGGGCAGGGCAGAGAGCAGGGCTGGGTGCAGGACCGGGACACCCACCCACCCACCGCGGCCGCCGGCCACTCACCTCCACCAGAGAGCTCAGCACCTGCTTTCTCTTCGCCTGAATCTGATCAGACAAAGACTCCAGGGCCATTCTGCGCGCCGTGCTGAAGCCATCCAGCTCATCCTGGGGGCCAGCAGGGGCGTGTTGGCTGCAAGCCCCCCCACTCCCCTCGGTCCAGCAGGGCAAGGCAGGGGCTCGCCCACCTGCTGGTGGTCCTGCAGCTGCTGCAGCTGGTGCGCAAGGCTGGCAATCTGGACCGACCTGGCAGGATACTCCTGGTTCATGTAAGTACTCAGGAAGTTCACCTCCTTCTG
This sequence comes from Saccopteryx bilineata, assembly GCF_036850765.1. Taxonomy (NCBI): domain Eukaryota; kingdom Metazoa; phylum Chordata; class Mammalia; order Chiroptera; family Emballonuridae; genus Saccopteryx; species Saccopteryx bilineata. The sequence goes on from NC_089495.1 coordinate 205,471,287, forward strand.
GATCTTCTTGATCTTGGCATTCAGCTGCTCCACCTGCTGCTTCAGGTCTGGAGGGTCAGGAGGAACGGGAGGCAGGATCCTCCCTCAGCGACCCCTCCCAGGAGACCCCGGGGGCAAGGCTCTCCTCGGCCCATGGGCCGGGCTCTGGGCTGAAGCGAGCTCGCACCAGGCTGGGAGGTGGTGAAAAGTGAAGGCCCCACAGGCCCCCAGAAGAAGCAACTAAGCTGCTTGCAAGATCCCGAGAGAGTCCCAGCTCTACCACGAACGTGCTGTGTGACCCTCACGGTGACCGTCCCTCTCTGGACTTCGGTCTCCTCATACACTCACCCGCCCAACGTAACAAGCCCAGGAAGATGGGGCAACACTGGTTCCCAAGACATGACCGCAGCAGGATTAAGACCAAGTCCATCTTACTGTGCTCCTTCGGGGACCCCCAGTGTCTGCGGCTGCCTGACACACCCTCCCTCTGCTCAGGGGGCAGAAGCCCCAGGCTCAGCAGGAGGGACAATGGGAGACCTTGGACCTGGGCCAGCCACTGACTCTCAGCGCGACCTCGGTGGGAAACAGAGGCAGGCTTGGATTGGACTCTGGCCCCTAGCGGTATAACCGTCAGCAGGCTACTTCGCTTCTCTTAGCCTCGGTTTCCTCATCTGTAAAGTGGGAAAATATCCCCTGCCCCACAGGTCGTCGTAATGACCGAGAGTGTGCCCTGAAAAACGAAGGCCCGTGGGACCTACAAGTGCTGCATCCTCCATAAGCAAGCTGTTAGCGCTGGATCTGAGCCAGTCCGTGGGCCTGAGAAGGGAGCTGATGGGCCCGGTGGGCCCACAACAGCGGGTACAGGTGAGTGCCCTGCAGCTGCCCTCCCCAGGGGCCCAGGTGAGGCTCGAGGAGTCGCCTCCTGGATCCTTACAGCTCATCTTGGACTCCTCCTTCTTCTTCCACTCCTGCAGCTCACCCGTCATCTGCTGCAGCTTCCTCTCGTTCGAGTGCGCCAGGATGTGGATGATGGTCTGTGGGAGGGTGGGTCAGCTCGCCCTGCCTGGTGCGCGGCCCCTCGGGGACTCGGGGACTCGGCACTGCCTCGGAGAGGTCCCTGGGCCCAGAACCCTTTCCAGAGGCTGGGAAGCAGGCACACAGTACCCTCCCCTCCTCCCACCTCCCCTGTCCTACCCCCTCCTCCTCCAACAGCCTTACCACACCCCGGCACACTGCCGGACCAAGGCATCGGTCTGGACTCCCCCTCTCTCCCCAAATTTCACCGAGTGGACTGGAGTCTGTACCCCAAACAGCACTCACGGCCAGGCCCTTCACACCGTCCCCACCGCCACTATCTAGTGAAGGTTTCTCCATATCCTGTCTGCAATACAGCGGCACCCACCCCGCTCTGGTCCTCTCCCTTGACTGATTCTCCACCACAGTCAGAATGGCCTTTCTTTACAAAACAGCGACCTTGGGCCCTGGCCCGGTAGCTCAGTGGGTAAAGCGCTGACCCGGTGCCCTGCGGGTTTGACCCCCGCAGCCCATACATGAAGGAATCGGTAAGTGCACAACTAAGTGAGACGAGTCGATGCTTCTCTCTCTCTCTCCCCCATCCGCCCTCCTTCCACCCCCTCTCAAATCAGTGGAAAAATTAAAAAATAAATAAAACAAAAATCAGTGACCTTGTTCCTCTGTTTCAAACCGCCCAGTGGCTTTCCTCTGCCCTATAAACGAGGTCCAGACTCCTTGCTTTGTTTGACAAGGCCTTCCTCCCTCTGGCCTGCCGGGGCCCATCTCATCTCTCTCTGGTCCCTTCCTCACGCCTTACTGTGCAGCCACACTAAGCAACACGCGGCTCCTCGCGCCGCCTGTGCTCCGTCTCAGCCAGGCCTTTTGCACCCGTGCTCTCTACCGGCTGATAACGCGAGTCTGCATGTTTCGACCCAAGCATCGCTTCCTCCAAGAAGCCTTCATGATCCTCCCCTGCCTGGGTTAGAGAGCGCCACTAAGCTCTGAGTCCCGCGTCCCCATTACAGTACACACAGCTGGCTCTCTAACGGCCTGTGACCCCACCAGAATGAGAGCTCTAGGTGGACAAGGGGTCCCACTGCTCACTGTTTCCCCAGGGCCTGTGGGAAGTACTGGGGGGGGGTGTATCAATGGATCAATAACAGAAAATCAGACAGTGACTTTGTCTGGGTCTGGAGAATATTCTACTAAGTTTCCTTGGGCCGAGAAGCTCTGTATGTCCTTGGTCTCACTGACTGGGTTGCGTCCCCACGGACCAGAAGTACCACTGGCCGAGGGTGGGACTCACAGCCGGTGGCAGGAGCACAGGTCCTGGTGCCAGACTGCCTGCAGTCACATCCCAGCTCAGACTCCTCTTTTTCTCCATTGATTTGAGAGATTGAGAAAAAAAAGGGAGGGAGACAGGAAGAGAAGTGAAGGGGGAGAGGGAGAGGGAGAGGGAGGGAGAGAAAAAGAGAGAGTGAGAAGCAGCAGCTTGGGCCGCTTAGTTGTTCCATTCAGTTGTGCACGCGTTGGTTGCTTCTCCTGTGTGCCCCGACCGGGGATCCAACCCGCAGCCTCGGCGCACCGGAACGACGCTCTATCCATTGAGCAACCAGGCCAGGGCCTCAACGGTGACTTTTGCTAGCTAGCCAGTGACCCTGAGAGCGGCCTTAAGCAAGCCAGCTAGCCTGTGTTTCCATTCCTTCAGATGTACAATAAAGATGAGGATAATGCTCACCCCGCAGGGTTGCTGGGAGGATGCCTTAGCCTATACAAAGCGCTCACTTAGTAGGATCCCTTCTGAGTATTGGCTGCTGGTGACTTCTCTTGCACACCTACTGTTTACCAAGTACAACGCCCCAACACACACATCTTTGGAATAGATGCTGTTGAGCCCCATTTTACAGAGCTCAGAGGTAACTCAAAGTCTCTCAGCTAATAAGTACGGGCGTTAAGATGAGTCCTCCAACCCTGGTCTGACTCCAAAGCCCTGGTCAACGGCATCAAGCATGGAAGCCGCAGCAGCTACGCCACTGGCCGGGGGAGGCCAGGAGAGGGCGCCAGAGCGCTCAGGAGGGCGGCGTGGTGGGCGGGGCCGGGGCCAGAGGGCAGGGGCCTCACCCCGAAGATGTGTTGCTGCTGCAGTATCCTGCGCGTTTTCAGGGCTGCGCTGTCTTCCGTGTCCTGGATGGTCTTGATCAGCTCCTCATTGAGCTTGGTGAGGAAGCCTTTCTGGTTGCGGAGCTCCTGGAGCGAGCTCTGCCGGTTCCAGAGCATCGTCTGTGGGCGGAGGGAGAGGGATGGCAGCCTCCCCGCGCCTGGGGACCACTTTCCTGCCGCCGCACAGCCGCCCCCTAGTGGCCTCGACTGGTTAATGCGACCCGTGCTGGGAGGCGGTTCCCCATTGTCTGGACACAGCTCCTCCAACTATATATTTCATCCATTCTGAAATGCCCATTTCCCCCATAATTTTACACCTCTGAGGAGGGGATGCATCTTACAGTTGGTGTGTGTCGCAATCTAACGACAAGTATTTTATTAGTGGGTAAATAAAGGTGCGCCTTATTATCAATGGCTTACTAGAATCAGTGAAATATAGTAGCAATAATCATTACAATAGAAAGTGCCCCAGGTAGGTAAAAAGGGGGCAGAGGTGATGGGCCATGTCTGGAGGTGAAGCCGGGGGTCAGAGAGGATGATAATCGCTAACATTTCTCATCAGGCAGCTGAGCTGAGTACACCCCCATTTCATACAAGGCCCCTGTGCAAACAGTGAGGGGCTAAGGGCCTAAGTCAACCCAGCAGGTACACAAAGTCTACAATCATAACGGTAACAGCTGTTGAGGACCTGCTATGCGTTGGGCATTGTGCCTCTTTTGGCATCTGGCAGTGGTGTCTGTTCATCCTCCCACAGCCCTCGGTTTGTTAACTCTATTTTACTGACAGGTGTAAGCTCAGAAAGGCTAAGTGACCCGCCCAAAGTCACAGCCAGGGACTGGCTTCCCGGGACTGGGGGGACTGAGACAGCAGACTTCTGACTCCCCAGCGAGCCTGTCCCTCCACTACACAAACCCAAGGCGCTGCGTGGGCGGCGTGAAGCTGCAAGGCGTGGCCCAACCCACTGAGGCTCCTACATGAGGGCCAGGACACACCTTGCTTCAGACCCGAGCCCTACCACGGACCACCTCAGGGAAGCTGGGCAGTGAGGCTCCCAGAGTCCCACCAGACTCATTCGGACGTGGATAGCTAATACCTGCTTCGGAGAGCTGATGTAAAAACATCAGTGAGATCATATTCACCATCAAATCGCTTAGTGGCAACGCCTTGCACACTCAGTGTGCACTCAGTGAACAGGGGCTGACATGACTGTCGCCGCTCGGACCCTCCGCCGGGCCACACCTATGTGCTTGTCACGCCTCCTCTTTGTCCTTGTTTCTCTGTGTTTGGCTAGAACCCTCCCCCCCTGCTAGCCCTCAGCTCCCATATTCCTCACACAATATTAAGAGTAGGCGTCAGGACCCTGGCCGGTTGGCTCAGTGGTAGAGCGTTGGCCTGGCGTGCAAGGGGTCCCGGGTTTGATTCCCGGCCAGGGCACACAGGAAAAGCACCCATCTGCTTCTCCACCCCTCCCCCCTCCTTCCTCTCTGTCTCTCTCTTCCCCTCCCGCAGCCAAGGCTCCATTGGAGCAAAGATGGCCCGGGCGCTGGGGATGGCTCCTTGGCCTCTGCCCCAGGCGCTAGAGTGGCTCTGGTCGCAACAGAGCGACCCCCCGGAGGGGCAGAGCATCGCCCCCTGGTGGGCGTGCCGGGTGGATCCCGGTCGGGCGCATGCGCGAGTCTGTCTGACTGTCTCTCCCCATTTCCAGCTTCGGAAAAATACAAAAAAAAAAAAGAGTAGGCGTCGGGCAAAGCTGTGGAGTGCTGAGGGGCCCAGGCCTGTGTTAGACGTGCTACACACACTTCCTCGCCGGGCACTATCATCAGCCCCACTTTATAGAAGCAGAGACTGGGAGTCGGTAAGTCACCCAAGGTCACCCGTAGCAGAGCTCTTGTCCCTGAGGTCTGGGCTCCCTGCCCTCTCTCTCTACTATCTTGCCTCCACATTAAAAAATCTCTCCAAATACGGCCACAGAGACCCGAAGCATCCTGTGGAAAATGCCAGTCCCTCCGTCTCGGACCCACTGAGCCAGCCGCTGGGGCTGGCACCAGGAATCAGGACTCTTCACACACCCGCTCCCAGGGATTCGGATAAACCCTAGAATTCGCGAGCCCCGCTCCGGAACTGGATCTTCTCTGCCCACCAGAGCCAGGGTGGGACCCCCCTCTGCTTCCTTCCCGACCCTCACCCCAATCTGTAGTTACTGATTATAGTTTGTAATGATGTCCCTCCTTTCCCAACTTATTTTCCTCCTAGGACTCACACCACCCGACATAGCAGATATTTTTCTTATTAGCTCGTTTCCTAGGTGTGTCCCCACTGGACTGTCACCACCAGGAGGGCAGAGGCGTTGGCTGCTCTGTCACAGCTCTCTCCCCAGCACACAGGACAGCGCCCAGGGCTCCGTAAGCACGGGCTGCAGGGCTGATGGACACCTGTTCTCTGGGTTTTGTCAATCCGTTTATTATGTTTCTCCCCGCTAACGTGTAAGCTTCCTAACAGCACAAACCCCGAGTGCCGTGTCCACGGCCGTGTCCCCGACACGCGGCACGGTACCAGGCAGAGTGAGTGAACAATTGTCCTGAGGCTGAAAGAATCAGGATCCAACTCCATTTCCCAGAACAAACCAACCGGGACGTCTCTGCTCCCTTCCTCCCTGTCGCCCTTGTCTCCACGAGCCTGTTCCCCACACAGCAGCGGCCCCCCAACGGCTCCTATGGAAATCTAAGGCAGGTCACAGCCCTCCTCCACCCGGAAGCCTCCGGGTCCTCCTGTCTCACTCAGCATAAAACCCAGCGTGTCACCCTGGATGATGGGGCCACAGACTCGCTGTCCCCCTTACCCCCACGTCCCAACATCTTTCCCCCTCAACTGCTTCAGCCACTCCGACCTCACACCACCTCAGGGCCTCCGCGCTGTGGCTCCCCCACCTGGACCCTTTCTCCCTCCCAGGGTTCTGGTCAGCAGCCTCCACCTGGGCCCTTTCCCCCTCCCAGGGTTCCGGTCAGCAGCCTCCACCTGGGCCCTTTCCCCCTCCCAGGGTTCCGGTTAGCAGCCTCCACCTGGGCTCTTTCTCCCTCCCAGGGTTCCGGTCAGCAGCCTCCACCTGGACCCTTCTCCCTCCCAGGGTTCCGGTCAGCAGCCTCCACCTGGACCCTTCTCCCTCCCAGGGTTCCGGTCAGCAGCCTCCACCTGGACCCTTCCCCCTCCCAGGGTTCCGGTTAGCAGCCTCCACCCGGACCCTTCCCCCTCCCAGGGTTCCAGTTAGCAGCCTCCACCTGGACCCTTTCTCTCTCCCAGGGTTCCAGTTAGCAGCCTCCACCCGGACCCTTTCCCCCTCCCAGGGTTCCAGTTAGCAGCCTCCACCTGGACCCTTTCTCCCTCCCAGGGTTCCGGTCAGCAGCCTCCCCCCGGACCCTTTCTCCCTCCCAGGGTTCCGGTCAGCAGCCTCCACCTGGACCCTTTCTCCCTCCCAGGGTCCCGGTTAGCAGCCTCCACCTGGACCCCTTTTCCCTCCCAGGGTTCCGGTTAGCAGCCTCCACCTGGAGCCTTCCCCCTCCCAGGGTTCCGGTCAGCAGCCTCCACCTGGAGCCTTCCTCCCTCCCAGGGTTCCGGTCAGCAGCCTCCACCTGGAGCCTTCCCCCTCCCAGGGTTCCGGTCAGCAGCCTCCACCTGGAGCCTTCCCCCTCCCAGGGTCCCAGTCAGCAGCCTCCACCTGGAGCCTTCCCCCTCCCAGGGTTCCGGTCAGCAGCCTCCACCTGGAGCCTTCCCCCTCCCAGGGTTCCGGTCAGCAGCCTCCACCTGGAGCCTTCCCCCTCCCAGGGTCCCGGTCAGCAGCCTCCACCTGGAGCCTTCCTCCCTCCCAGGGTCCCGGTCAGCAGCCTCCACCTGGAGCCTTCCTCCCTCCCAGGGTCCAGGTCAGCAGCCTCCACCTGGACCCTTTCTCCCTCCCAGGGTTCCGGTCAGCAGCCTCCACCTGGACCCTTTCTCCCTCCCAGGGTTCTGGTCAGCAGCCTCCACCTGGGCCCTTTCTCCCTCCCAGGGTCCCGGTCAGCAGCCTCCACCTGGAGCCTTCCTCCCTCCCAGGGTCCCAGTCAGCAGCCTCCACCTGGACCCTTTCTCCCTCCCAGGGTTCCGGTCAGCAGCCTCCACCTGGACCCTTTCTCCCTCCCAGGGTCCCGGTCAGCAGCCTCCACCTGGAGCCTTCCCCCTCCCAGGGTTCCAGTTAGCAGCCTCCACCTGGACCCTTTCTCCCTCCCAGGGTTCCGGTTAGCAGCCTCCACCTGGACCCTTTCTCCCTCCCAGGGTCCCGGTCAGCAGCCTCCACCTGGAGCCTTCCCCCTCCCAGGGTTCCAGTTAGCAGCCTCCACCTGGACCCTTCCTCCCTCCCAGGGTTCCGGTCAGCAGCCTCCACCTGGACCCTTTCTCCCTCCCAGGGTCCCAGTTAGCAGCCTCCACCTGGACCCTTTCTCCCTCCCAGGGTCCCAGTTAGCAGCCTCCACCTGGAGCCTTTCTCCCTCCCAGGGTTCCGGTTAGCAGCCTCCACCTGGAGCCTTCCCCCTCCCAGGGTTCCGGTTAGCAGCCTCCACCTGGAGCCTTCCCCCTCCCAGGGTTCCGGTTAGCAGCCTCCACCTGGACCCTTCCTCCCTCCCAGGGTTCCAGTTAGCAGCCTTCCCTGACACCCTGCCTGACAGTGACAGCCACTCCTTCTTCGGTGCCTCTCTAACCCCAACCTGGTCTCTGTGCGTCTGAGAGCTGCAACCACCACCACACGTGTCATATATTTGTCTTTTTTACATTTATTTTTTATTTTTTGTATTTTTTGTCTTTCTGAAGTGAGAAGCGGGGAGGCAGAGAGACAGATTCCCACATGTGCTCAACCTGGATCCACCCGGCATGCCCACCAGTGGGTGATGCTCGGTCCCTCTGGGGCGTTGCTCAGCTGCAACCAGAGCCATTCTAGCGCCTGAGGCAGAGGCCATGGAGCCGCCCTCAGTACACAGGCCAACTTTGCTCCAATGGAGCCTTGGCTGTGGGAGGGTAAGAAAGAGATTGAAAGAAAGGAGAGGGGGAAGGGTGGAGAAGCAGGTGGGCGCTTCTCCTGTGTGCCCTGGCCGGGAACCAAATCCAGGGCTTCCACTCGCCGGCCAGGTCTATTTGCCTTTTTTATCGTCTCTCTCCCCCAGTAGAATGGGAGCTACTGAATATCCGAAGCCACAACACTGGGGACTCCTCCCACTTGGGACAGGGCCTGACACACAGTAGGTGTTCAACGAGTATCTGTTGACCGAGTAAACGAATGAGTGATTTACAAGGGACCGTGTTAGGAACGGGCAGTAGCACAGGTTTTAGAGTTGAACTGTCTAAGTTCATGTTTCTTATCAAACGAGAACACACAAACCCTCCTAAAGTCAGGATAAAAATAGCATCAAAAATACGAGTTCCTCCTTTAAGACCGCTGGGCTGCCGCTAAATCATTCTGCAAAACTGAAGGTTAGAGGGGAAATACGGGTTCAAAGCAAATACATCTCCCCTATTTCTTTATATAGCAGTCATTGTTCAGTGAGCTATTGAGCACTTTCCTGGAGAAGTTAAGAATTCTTCTATAGTATAGTATTTTGTGGTACTTACAGTATTTAGTATTTTACCTTTTGCTATAGGCACGAAAGCCCCTGCCTCCTTTTAGTCATTTCAAATACTTTGAAACACTGTTCAGAAGCCATAAAAAAAATAAATGGATGGTGAAAAAATCAATTATCCAAAACTGTAGCAGCTGATATAAAAAACTTAATAGAAAGTGTCTAAGCCTTGCTTCAAGATGCACTGTATTCCATGAAAGGATTGTACTGGAAATGTTTTAACGAATCACCCACAGATCGTGTTCCTAATGCAGTGAAATACAAAGAGGTTCTGTTCGTTTTCCTGAGTCTCAAACACAAGGCCCTTTGCTTAACTGGCTTTGACCCCTGGGCTTGCCATCTTCTAGCTGTGTGACCTCACGCAAGTCTTTAATTGCTCTGAGCCTCAGTTTCCCCATCTGTAGAACAGGGATGATAACGAGCATGCCCCCTGGGCTGCTGTGAGGAGGAGATGAGTCGTGTCAGACCTACAAGGGGCTCAGTGCACATCTGCCGCTGCCACCCCGTGCCCGTGCCCCTGCCCGTGCCCGCGGTGCAGGTGGGAGGTGCTCCCAGTACCCTCATGAGCTGGAGCTTGGTCTTCCCAGAGTCCTTCCTCCCTCCGTGCAGTTCTCGTGGACTCTTCGGCCGGCCTGTCATCAGCGTGGCGGGCTTGGGAGACTCTAGGGCATGGGACAGGGCAGAGAGTGAGGAGACACAGCCAGCCTGGGGTCAGGTGAACGCACCATCCAGGGGAGATGGTCCAGCCCCAGCCCTACCCACTCACCACTTTACAGGGTGTGACCGTGAGACAAAGGATGGAATTCACATTCATCCGTGAGCTCCTGGGCCCCGCTCTAGGCCCTGATGTGAGGCTGGAGAAGCCCAGGGAACTTCCACACACCCAGTAACCGCGGGGATGACGGGGGGGGGGGGGGGCGGGGGGGAATGGGAAACAGCCACGTGCCCCCAATCTCTCGCCCCAACTTGGCCAGTGGCCAGCTCACACTTGGTAGTAGGGATTAAGAGCAAGAACTAATGAGCCAGACAGCCTGAGTTTGAGCCAGGCTCCGCCCTCTATCTCCTGTATGACCGTGGCAGGTCTCACGTTCTCTCTGTCCCTCACTCCCCCATCTATAAAATAGAAACAACCATCGTGCCTACCTGATAGGGCTGCCATGAATATTAAAAAGAAGTTACTGTATTTTAAAGTGTTTGGAATAGTACCTAACATATATTGAGTGCTGAATACACAACATTACCGCTTGTCACTGTTATCACTAACGGTCTGAGAATTGGGGCCAGCACCGTGCCATCGGACAAAGGCACAGGAGCCCTGCCCAACTCCAGCTGGCTGTCTCTGACCTCCCTGCCAGAAAAGGAATACAGGAAAATATCTCAGGTCAGAATACGGCCCCTGGAGGGCAGGTTCTTCTATCCCTGCTTCCACTCAGCGTGGCCTGCCCGGCATGAGACAAGTCACCCCAGTCCGCACAGATGCCCCTGCCGCATCCTCAGCCGCCGCCGGGGTCCCTGCCTCGGGTGCAGCCCCGCTCATTTCAGAGAAATATGATTTCCTTAATGAACCGATACTCTCTTCCCTGGAAAAGGTCCATGTTACGTACTGAAGTGATGAAGCAAGTGAAAATAATTGTGTGTGAACATTCTGAGTCACCTGTACCTCGGTCCCTCCTCCCTGTCCTTATCCACGGCTTTGTTTTCTGCGGTTTCAGTTACCCACAGTCAGCCACGGCTAAGATGACCAATCGTCCTCCTTTAGGGAGGACAGGCCTTCTTTTGTAAGCTCCGTCCTCCCTCGAAAAGGGTCCTCCTACCTGTCCTCCTACGTGTCCTCCTTTTTGATATTGGAAGACTAATCTGTAAATGTCTGTATTCAATTGATGCAGAGTCGATCCACTGCGTGTGATGTGACGTATCTGTATCTAAAGGAGTACTTTTTTCTTATAGTTATTATTAAAAAATTAATAGGAATGTAAGCATAATTACAATATAAAATATTATAAATGTTCTTATTATGCATTTATCATATTATAGTGTATTATGGTTGCAATGAATAAAATATTTCTTTTATTTACAATATTGTTTCCTTCAATTTATTTTTGCCCTCCTTCTCATTGTAAAAAAGTTGGTCACCTTAACCATGGCCCAAAAGTATATAATGACAAATTCCAGAAATAAACAACCCGTATAAGTTTTGTTTTGTTTTGTTTTTTGTATTTTTCCGAAGTTGGAAACAGGGAGGCAGTCAGACGGACTCCCACATGCGCCTGACCGGAATCCACCCAGCATGCCCACTAGGGGGCGACGCTCTGCCCATCCGGGCGTCGCTCTATCACCACCAGAGCCACTCTAGCGCCTGGGGCAGAGGTCACAGAGCCATCCTCAGCGCCGGGGCCAACTTTGCTCCAATGGAGCCTTGGCTGGGGGAGGGGAAGAGAGAGACAGAGAGGAAGGAGAGGGGGAGGGGTGGAGAAGCAGATGGGCGCCTCTCCTGTGTGCCCTGGCTGGGAATCAAACCCAGGACTCCCGCACGCCAGGCCGACCCGTATGAGTTTTAAGCTGCCCACCGTTCTGAGACGCGTAATGAAATCTCACACCATCCCGCCCGGGGCCGTCCAGGGCACGAAGCACCCCTCCATCCAGCCCTCCACACTGCATGTGCTGGCCGCCCGCTAGTCACCGAGTAGCCGTCAGAGTGGTCAGACCCACTGGCAAGGCGTCACAGAGCTCGTGTTCAGGCCATCCTCGCTTTCCTTAACAGCGGCCCCAAAGCACGAGAGGAGAGATGCTGGCCATGCTGATATGCACCAGAGAAGCCACGAAGTGCTTCTTGTAAGAGAAGAGTTGCAAGTTCTCAGCGAGAAAAAAAAAAATCGTATGCTGAGGTTGCTAAGTTCTACACTAAGAACGAACCTTCTAGCCACAAAAGTGTGCAGAAGAAAAAAACAAATGTGCGCTAGTTTTGCCATCGCACCTCCGACTGCACAGGTGACAGCCGCCGCACAGGGTAACTGTGTAGTCAAGACAGGAAAGGCAGTAAGTGGGGGGTGGAAGACACGACATCCTCCTGGCTCAGGGACCCTCCTCCTGACATATGGCCGGAAGGTCAGCCATGGCCTAACGCCTCCTGCACCCCACTGCACCACATCACGTGGGTATTGTATCTCACAGAACCACCAGAAAAAGGGACAGTACAGTACAATAGATATTTTCAGATAGACCACATTTGCATAACTTTTAATATGGTATGGTTTTGAGTGTTATTTTTTCTCTTTTTTTCATAGTGTAGTCATTCTATTGAACGGTGTTTATCATGAAAAATCACCCCATCTGGTTTTCAGGTCCTTCAGGGACTAATTCTTGACCAAGTAAGGCCAAGCTGAGTGTATCCATTTAGGATGAGACATGTGTATGTTCAGGCACATCATGAAACAAAGGTCATAATTATAGGGAACGAGGTTTTGGTCTCAATAAAATAAAGATCCTTCTAATAAGATGGCCGTCTATGCCCACAGCAGGCTGCCCACGTGAGGGAGGCACCAGTGGGTGGCAGGCGCCTGTCCCTGCTGCAGCTCTGCAACAGGCTCGGGGCCCACCTGTCAGGGATGGGCTGGGCACGGGTCCCCTTGGCCTCTGACCCTCCTTCCCTCCCTGCCTCCCTCCCTCCTTCCCTCCCTCCCTCCCTCTGTCCTTCCTTCCCTTTCTTTTGCATTTTCTTACAAGCCTTTTCCTGCATTGCTATAGTAAATATAAAAAATAAAAATAACAAATAAATATAATAAATATAACAAAAATAAAAACCAATTAAGCTCTTTCCATTCAAAACCATTTTTGTGTTTCCCCCTTATTACTCTTACCTCTTATGGAAATGGCTGTGGCTGCCTGTCCCCACACAGCCTGAGCCCTGCAGCTGGCTGCCGGGCCGACAGTGCCCCCCCGCCGGGCAGCTACCTGGGGCAACAGAGGCCACCTCTCATGGTCATGGCTGCCTCTCCCGACAGTGCCCCCGCGGGCAGCTACCTGGGGCGACAGAGGCCGCCTCTCATGGTCATGGCTGCCGGGCCGACAGTGCCCCCGTGGGCAGCTACCTGGGGCGACAGAGGCCGCCTCTCCTGGTCATGGCTGCCAGGCGACAGTGCCCCCGCGGGCAGCTACCTGGGGCGACAGAGGACGCCTCTCATGGTCATGGCTGCCTCTCCCGACAGTGCCCCCGCGGGCAGCTACCTGGGGGACAGAGGCCACCTCTCCTGGTCATGGCTGCCCCTTGGGGCAGTAGCTGTCCAGCACTGACCTCCTTGATCAATAGTGATTATTGTTCATCTCTCACTGTGCCTAAGTTGTAAGTTAAACGTTCCCATAGGTACGTAGGTATAGGAAAAAGCATGGTATTAACGGGCTTCAGTACTATCCTCAGTTTCAGGCACGCGCTGGAGGTCTTGACACCTATACCCTGGGAATGAGAGGGAGCTACTGTATGCACTTGGTATTTGCATTAAGAGATGGAATGATTAATAGATGAATCTGATGATTCTAATTTAAAATGTGTAAATGAAAAGGTTTAAGACACTCATTAAATATGTAGAAATCGCCTGACCAGGCGGTGGCGCAGTGGATAGAGCATCGAACTGGGATGTGGAAGACCCAGGTTTGAGACCCCGAGGTCGCCAGCTTGAGCATGGGCTCATCTGGTTTGAGCAAAAATTCTCCAGCTCGGACCCAAGGTCGCTGGCTCAAGCAAGGGGTTGCTCAGCCTGCTGAAGGCCCATGGTCAGGGCACATATGAGAAAGCAATCAATGAACAACTAAGGTGTCACAATGCGCAACGAAAAACTAATGATTGATGCTTCTCATTTCTCCGTTCCTGTCTGTCTGTCCCTGTCTATCTCTCACTCTGACTCACTCTCTGTCTCTGTAAAAATAAAAATTAAATTAAAAAATTAAAATTAAAAAATATATATAAAATCACCAACATTTTTTTTCTTTTGACAGAGTCAGAGCCAGAGAGAGGGACAGACAGGGACAAGATAGGAAGGGAGAGAAATGAGAAGCATCAATTCCTCACCACGGCACACCAGTTGTTCACTGACTGCGTTTTCATACGTGCCTTGACCAGAAGGGGGGGCCACAGCAGAGCGAGCGACACCCAGCTCAAGCCAATGACCCCGGGCTCAAGCCAGCAACCTCGGGCCTCAAGCCAGCGACCATGGGGTCATGTCTATGATCCCACACTCAAGCCAGCGACCCCGTGCTCAAGCCGGATGAGCCCACACTCAAGCCGGCGATCTTGGGGCCTCGAACCTGGGTCCTTCGCATCCCAGTTCGACGCTCCATCCACTGTGCCACCACCTGCTCTGGCGAAATCACCAACACTTTTAAAAGAATGTAATATTATCTGCAGTTTATTTATTAGATGTGTAAGAATTATTTATATACCAAATGAGTTTTGTTAATCAGATTAAGTGAACTATTTAGAAATGAAAATAAATATATTAAATTTTTAGTGGGGCTTAAAAGATTTAGGGGAATTTAATAAGCTTCAAAATCCTCCTTACAAGTATTTATAAAAAGTAATAAGATTGCAAATTGAACTTAAGTACTTAGAAGATCTGTAGCTTTAATATTTCTTCTAATTCTGCCCTGGCCAGAGAGCTCAATTGGTGAGAGCATGTAAGTGCGTGCTTGGTTTATGTTAACTGCCCTTGTTTTTGTTGTGGTTGTGTCCGTTACATTCCTCTGCCTTCCCAGTGAGAGGAAAAGGGCCAGTTTCCTCGCAGATGCTGTCTGAATAGGGTCTGAGGCCGAAGACTAAAATTCTGTCCCCACCACCACGCCTAGTACTCATCACTCTGTATCAATGACTCTCAACAGCGGTATTTTAGGCACCCTGGTAGGGTTTTCAAAAATACTGAGGGGGCCAACTGGCATGTGTGGGTGGGGGCCAGGGATGCCAGACATACCCCAGAACAGAACAGCCCCCACAGAACACAGAATTCTCCTGTCCTGCCTGACTTTCCGGAGTCCTACCAGTATTGCTGCAGGTAAAACAAAAACAAAAAAACCCTCTATTTATAATGATCTGATCTCAGAACATGACCGTGTTTCACATATAAACACAAAGAATATTCCACAGAGTTTTACTGAAATGCTTAATTTCCCAAGTAAGCAGCTACAATCAAGAGAAAGATTGTCCCTTGTTTTGTTTAGCACTTTACCAAGTGATGGGTACCGCTTTGTAAATTGT
Source organism: Saccopteryx bilineata (assembly GCF_036850765.1). Classification (NCBI taxonomy): domain Eukaryota; kingdom Metazoa; phylum Chordata; class Mammalia; order Chiroptera; family Emballonuridae; genus Saccopteryx; species Saccopteryx bilineata. The sequence continues at coordinate 205,486,317 of NC_089495.1, forward strand.
AGCAGCAACGAAAAATCCCCCTGGTGTTGGAGTCCCAGTATCCCACCAGGTGGTCAGTCTGCCTTTGCACTTACAGTCACCAGGACTTGACATCTATGAGTAAGTTTCTGACTCCGTCACCATATCTTCTAGTGGCGTCCAACCCGAACATTTACATACTGAAATATATGTCATTTAACTGTAAATAACTTTTCCTTTACAGTTAGGGTATTATATTAATTTTTCTTTTGTGACAGAGACAGAGAGGACAGATAGGGACAGACAGACAGGAAGGGAGAGAGATGAGAAGTATCAATTCTTCGCTGCGGCTCCTTAGTTGTTCTTTGATTGCTTTCTCATATGTGCCTTGACCAGGGGGCTACAGCAGAGCGAGTGACCCCTTACTGAAGCCAGCGACCTTGGGTTCAAGCTGGTGAGCTGCACTCAAACCAGATGAGCCTGCGCTCAAGCCGGCGACCTCGGGGTTTTGAACCTGGGTCCTCTGCATCATCCCAGTCCAAAGCTCGACCCACTGCACCACCGCCTGGTCAGGCTATTAATTTTTTATTAAATATGTAGATAGGTTATATTATCTATGAAGTTTATTTCAGGATCCTAAAGGAATATTACAAAATATTTATGATTAGAAGGAGCGTCGGGTCTGGTAAGGCAGAGCAGCACAGCATCAGAGACATCTTCTCATTTAATTCTCACAACAATCTGATCAAGTATTAGTGGCCTCACTGCACAAATGAGAAAACTAAAGCCCAAGAGAGCAAATGGCAGAGCCAAGATTGGAAGCTATGTCTACCTGAGCCTCAAAACTCCCCTGGAAGGCATTTCAGTGACGCGGCTGAGATTACCCTGAATTCACCAAGCCCTGTTGTCTTTTCCTACTGGACACACAGCTGGGCTACATTTCCCATCTTCCTTTGTGATTAGAAGTGGTCAGGTGACTGAGCCCTGGCCACTGAAATATGAGAGTGATGTTGTATCACTTCAAATCTGGGCCCTGAAAAAACCAACTGCCCACAATATCACCTCTCTCTCTCTCTCTCTCTCTGTTCCCTCTCTGCCAGCTAGATGCAGAAGTATCCAGCAGAGGACCTCAAGGCCTTACAAAATGTCATAGCCACAAGGTTCAAGGAGCCTTGGTCCCTCCATAATCATGTAAAGATTACCTCCTTCTGCCCAGATTTACAAATGTACTTGGACATATATGATATAGAAGCTTCTGTATTAATGCTCGAAATCTGGGGATTGTTGATTAAAGCAGTCAACCTACCTTTAACGTAAGTGGTGTCATCAAGGGCCAAGAGCATCCACTGTACCCTATCCCCAGCTCCCACACCAGCTCCCAAGTGCCTCTGCTCACCTGGCTGGAAGTTAATATTAGTGTTCATTTTGCTTTTCTTAGGGCCGCTCGTTTGTAGGGCTGGAAGCAAAGTGGGTGGCTCGATTTTCTGCTTGGACCACTGCCGTGGAACATAATCCTACCAGACATAACAGAATTGGTCACACTGCCCGGTGGGTTCAAATCCCAGCATCACCCCTTACAGGTATCTGTGACCTTGAGCAAGTGACTTGACGTCTCTGAGCCTTGATTTTCTCATTGGTAAACTAGATCTAATTATAAGCCTACCTCCACTGGTTGGTGTGAGCATTATGAGAGCTATTTGTAAAGCATGTGGTAAATGCTCGGTAAATGTTAGCTATCACTTTTTTTTTTTATCAGCCAGCCAGAATTGACTAAGCACAGTCAGGCTGTGAGGTGCTAAGAACTGTGAGAAACAAGACGTGGAAAAGACCCAAGAGAGAACCAGAGTAGCAGCAGTCAAGAGATAAACAAATAAGAGAGCAGCATACCCTTACATTCTGTTTAGATAGTAAGGAAACTGAGGTCCAGAGGCAGGCCCTGGTCCCACAGCCATGTGTGGAATTCAGGTCTCTGGACTCTACCACCCGGGACAGTCGCTTCCGCAGGAGTGGAGGGCAGGAGGGCCGCAGGCTCAGGGTCAGCAAGCTCCCCATCCCTGCCCTGACCCTCCTGTACTCACCAGATTCTGAAACCTGCGGGTTGTGGAGGGACTCCCACCGTAGCCAGGTCTGGAAAGAGTTGAGGTGGGAAAGAACTTCCATCATTCCCAAACTGATGAGGATGCAAGCAGTAAACGTGAAAGGGGTGGGGTGGGGTGGGTCTCGAACCCCAAACCACAGTATACTAGGGACGTGAAGCCAAACCAAAATCCAGCTAGGAGGGCCAGGGAGAGGCGGGGCTAGGGAAATATAGGCGGGGAGGGGCGTGGTCAAAAGACCTCGGGAGCATCTCCCGCGCGGGTTGGGGTGGGGGACACGCCTGCGCACTTCACCACCTCGCGGGTCTCCTTTTACCAGCTTCGGAAAGACGCGCGCCATTGGGGAAAATGGAAGAAGCATCTCCCGTCCCTGGGAGAGTGATCTCTTGGGATGTCTGTTTATTCACCTTCTCCAACTTCCCCGTCTCAGCATTGTTCGCCTGGTCACTCGGGCCACTTCAGACTTCCCCGCAAGACCGGACGCTTCCTTTTGGTCCGGGTCTCCATGGGTCTCCAAGGAAACGGGCACAGACTACCGAGCGCCTACAGGGACTAATCTCGTGGGGCAAAACGCAGCCCTTTACGAGTCTTCTGAACTTGGGTTTCAAATATCCCTCTGCCGGCCCCGCCCAACACCCTAGGGAATTATGTCATATTTCTCCTCTCATCAGACTTCCATCATTTCCTTCCCCGGCCTTACTCTTGACTTTGCTCCCTATTTCACAAAAGAAGTCGTGGGGTCAATAAACTCAGAGTTTACCTACCTCATCTCATTTACCCGCCTACTTGCCTTCCTCCTGCCACTACGTACAGACTGCCTACTGAGACCCGTTCCTAGGATTCTGCACTGAATCCTACTCTCTGACTTTTTCTTAAGATATTTCCCCAACAGTTCACCCCATTTTCTCCCCTCCCCTTCTCCGTATTATCCCCACTGGCATACCAATGTATTTTAATTTCTTCTACTTAAAAAAAGAAGAAATGGCCACTTCCATCCGGCGGCCCTCCTATTTCTGCTTCACGTCACAGCAGAAGTCCTAGAGGTGTGCCTACTCCGCTTCCCGTTCCTTTCTGCCTCTCCAGTCAGGGCCTTCCTCTCCACCAAACTGCCCTTGTTAATGCCACCAGCGACCCTCCACTCTGCTAAACCTCGTGTCACAGTCTCAGCCCTCATCTTCCGAAGACTATCTGTAGCATTTGGCACAATGGGCCACTCCCTCCTTGACTTTGAAAACGTGGCAGCTGGGAAACCACTCTTGGGTTGCTTCCTACCTTCTTTTCTTCACTTTTGCCAGTTCCTCCTCTTCTCCCTTTATTTTCAGACTGCCTCAGTACTCAGCGGCCTTTCCTTGTCTCTCTTTCACTCCATGTGCTACCTTCCCGTCTCATGACTGCAGATGCCATCTCCACCCAGATGCTGCCTCGCCTCACACCTTCAGCCTCTCTCCTGAATTCCAGCCACACACATCTAGTTGTCTACTCAATATCCCCATCTAGACACCTAATAGGCAACTAATGGAATCCTATTGCAACTAACGTGCAATCCCAGGAAAATTTTTTGCTTAACTCAAAAAGACAGCTCCCGCCTGGAGTCATCCTTGACTCATCTCTCATCCCACATCCAAATCTGATAGCAATACCTTCAAAGTCTATCTGGAGTCAGACTTACTAGCTCCAGCCACACACATACCCTGCTTTCTTCTTATGCAGGGAAGTTTATAGTATAAACTCCCAATCTTGCCCCACGCCAGTTCTCTATCCACACCCCAGATTTGCTAGATAGAGCACACCCGGCGTGTGGATGTCCAGGGTTTGATTCCCCATCAGGGCACACAGGAGGAGTGACCATCTGTTTCTCCTCCCCCTCCCTCTCCCCCTTCTCTCTTCCTCCCTCTCTCTCTCTTTGACAGTAGATATTAATATCCCTTTGTTATGGATGAAGAAATTGAAACTATGAAAACTGAACTCATTGGCCCCATGGGATAAGGCTGAGATCTGAAGTACTCAGATTCAAAGGAGGGTCTCCCTGACTCCACCACCCACCTTTTCTTTCACTGAAGTTGGCAAGGTCACTGAAGCACACCCGAAAAAATACAGATATGGGCCTGACCTGTGGTGGCGCAGTGGATGAAGCGTCGACCTGGAAATGCTGAGGTCGCCGGTTCGAAACCCTGGGCTTGCCTGGTCAAGGCACATATGGGAGTTGATGCTTCCACCTCCTCCCCACCTTCTCTTTCTGTCTCTCTCCTCTCTCTCTCCCTCTGTGTCTCTCTCCCTTTCTCTCTCCTCTCTAAAATGAATAAATAAAATTTTAAAAAATGATTCTTAAACATCACTTCTTTAAAAAAAATACAGATATGCATAAATAAGATAAAGCAGACAAAAGGTAATGTTAAACCCATCCCCTCAACCACCCAAATGTTATTGACCACTTCCAAAGCACCAGCTGAGACAGGTGAGGGAGGAATAGATTCTATCCAGTGCTCACTTTAACCAGGGAATTGGTGTTGAAGGTTTCTTGAAGAGTCCGATGAATCAATAGCCCTTGATTCACAATGCCAGAAGCAAAGCGGTTTAATAAGTAAATATTAGCCACCTATTTATAATTAGGGGCTCCCTATTGATGCTGCCACTTGGCCAAATGATTTCACCCTATCTTCAAGCCCCTACGTCCTGAAAGGGGGTAATTATAGCATTGCTTTGGAAGATTGCAATGTACTTCGAACGCCGCTCGATGTATTATAATCGTTAACATGCGTATGCTGGAGATGCTTTATTTTAAAAAAATAATAATGGAATATAACTTCCTTGAAAACGTATCCAAAAATGACAATACGAGCTGATGGATTGAGGTGTAGTGTAATAGAGTAAAAATTCAACAATGGGAAGGTAAAATAGTAAAAAGCGAAAGGTAAAATGTTCGCTGTCAAATCCTTCCCACTGTCTGGACGTTGGAAAATACTCGCAACCCAACGCTGAAACAATATCGCCTTGTGCTTACGCTTTGGGAGGAGGGAGAGCTAAGTTTTGTTGTGTTTTCCTAGAAAAGGTACACAAAAGAAACCAAAATGGGCGAGAGCTTCAACTGCGTCCCGCCTTCGGGCTGCGGACCGTTGGTCACGCTGCTTGAATGAAATCATCGAGGGCCGGTTGCGAAATACCAAAATCCTCGAGAGCGAGGCCGGAGGCTGCCAAAGCGCAGCCAGGGCCAGGGCCGCGCTCCAAGCGGCCGCCCCGCGCCGGTGCCCGGGGGTGGGGCTGGCGCGCACCGCGTGGCGCTGCCGTTACCACGGGCTCCTCGCCGGCCGCCTAGCGCCGCATGTAAATATTTTTGGCGGGGCGGGGGAAAGAAGCATCAAATTTCAAAAGGAAACAACAACAACAAAAAAAGCACCCAAAAGCCCACCGCACGGGCGGGCGCGCGCGATGGGCGCCCTTTGGCTGCGGGAGCGAGTGGAGGATGCTGGGAAGGAGGTAAAATGGCCACCGGCGGCGGCCCCGAGGAGGAGAGGAAGCGGGCGCGGCCGCAGCTGCTGCCCCCCGCGCGCCCGGCGCTGCGGCCCGAGGACGGCGAGGGCGTCCGCGGGAAGCTGGGCTGGGCGCAGGTGGTAAAGAACCTGGCCGAGAAGAAGGGGGAGTTCCGCGAGGCGCGGCCGCCGCGGCGGGAGGAGGACGGCGGCGTGGCCGGCGCGCTCGGCGCCCCCGCGGGCCTGGCGCTGCCCTGCCTCGGCGACTTCCCCCCGGCCGGCCGCCCGGACCCGAAGGGGCGTCGCAGAGAGCCGCCCGGCGAGGCGGCCGATCCCCGCAAGAAAAAGGGCACAGCGGAGGCGGTCCGGAGGAAGAAGGCGGAGGGGGCGGCCATGGCGACCCCAGCCAGGCCTGGCGCGGCGGAGGGCTCGGCGGACCCGGCCCCCCAGGACGAGCTGGGGGCGGCAGCCGCGGCGGCTGGGGGCCCGGCGGCGGGCCCCGGCAAGGGCCGCTTCCTCGTGCGCATCTGTTTCCAGGGCGACGAGAGCGCCTGCCCGACCCGGGACTTCGTGGTGGGCGCGCTCATCCTGCGCTCCATCGGCATGGACCCGAGCGACATCTACGCGGTCATCCAGATCCCAGGCAGTCGCGAGTTCGACGTGAGCTTCCGCTCGGCGGAGAAGCTGGCCCTGTTTCTGCGCGTCTACGAGGAGAAGCGCGAGCAGGAGGACTGCTGGGACAACTTTGTCGTGCTGGGGCGGAGCAAGTCCAGCCTGAAGACGCTCTTCATCCTCTTCCGGAACGAGACCGTGGACGTGGAGGACATCGTGACCTGGCTCAAGCGTCACTGCGATGTGCTGGCCGTGCCCGTGAAAGTGACCGACAGGTTTGGGATCTGGACCGGGGAGTACAAGTGCGAGATCGAGCTGCGCCAGGGAGAAGGCGGGGTCCGGCACCTTCCCGGGGCCTTCTTCCTGGGGGCCGAGCGGGGCTACAGCTGGTACAAGGGGCAGCCCAAGACGTGCTTTAAATGTGGTTCCCGGACCCACCTGAGCGGCAGCTGCACGCAGGACAGGTGCTTCAGGTGCGGGGAGGAGGGGCACCTGAGCCCTTACTGCCGGAAGGGCATCGTCTGCAACCTCTGTGGCAAGCGAGGGCACGCCTTTGCTCAGTGCCCCAAAGCCGTGCACAATTCCGTGGCATCTCAGCTGACCGGCGTGGCCGGGCACTGAACTCACCCACCTGCCTGCCAGGGTGAAGACAGAGCCAGCTTACCCCCTCTCTTAAGTGCCAAAACATTTTCTTAAACCAGTTTTTTTATCGTGTTTTAAGGAGAGCTTTTGAAACCTACAAGGGACATCTCTCTCTGCCTTTTCAAACCGAGTTTACTGCATTTCAGCCTTTTCTGAATTGGTGATTCTGTCATCGGTAATGGTTACCGAGAACTGTAGTGTGCAGATTTGCCGCCAGTTCCGTTTCTTAATTTTGTTCTCGTTTTTGTATTTGGGGAATTTCTTTTTGTACTTGTTACTCCCTGCGCCTTGTCTGGTCCCCGGATTTCCCCCGTTTGGGCTGCCTTCTTCATCTTTAGGCCCACGCACTAGGTACCGGGCCCAGCACGTGGTAGGCACTCCGTCAGTGTTTGTTCACTTGAAAACATTGTTGACTGTTGCTTCTGTCGGGGTGTCTGTCTTTTGCAGTTCTTTCCCTCCCCTTTTAATTTGCTGCTTCTAATCTGTGTGGTCTGAGAATTTGTGAAACCAGTGTTGTTAAAAGTGTATGTAACCTGAATCAATAAGCTCTGAATGGTGGCCAAGGGCCTCTCTTATGGCATTGAAATACATGTACTTTGTGACAGCTCTTTCGGGTGGCTCAGAAGCCATTTTTCACAGAATGATAGAATCGAGAATGTTCCTGTTGGAAAAGACCTAAAAAATTGATTTACAACGATCCCCTGGTTCCAACAGTGAAGACAGGTCCAGACAGGTTTAAACGGCTGGGTCAAAGTCACATAGCTGTCTAGTGCCACAACTCACCTGGAGTCGAGTTCCCTGACCCCACGCCCGGTGCTCATCCACTACCTCGCACACTTCACAACCTTTTCCTCAACACTTGAGGGCCCGGAAAGTCTGATCCCTCCAGAATAATGTGCCCAGAGGAATGCTAAGAAATCTTCTGGGGGGGGCAGAAAAAGATTTAGCTGGGGTTTCCAAATACTTGGGAGATAAGAAAGGAGCAAATGAACAATCCCGGGTGCACGCCTTGCTCCCTGTGGTACCACATCTGGATTAAAATGCACCTGGTCCTCGGGCCTTCCCTTTCCCCATTCATTACCACCAGTGAGAAGTGGGGTGCCCCTGTGTAAGGAAACCTATCGAAGGTTTACATTTGCACCTTAGCCTCAATAGTTAGAAACCCAGAGCGCAGCTAATGGAATTATCTGCAGCCTCCAGGAGAACGACTTTTAAAACCCAGAATTATGAGTTGAGTTGTTAACTCCAAAATGTACTTGGTGAAACAGGCCAATTAAGAGTTATAACTAAGTGTTATAAAGTTAAAGGAGAAAAGACAATACACTACTTTAGTTTTTGTCTTCCTTTTGCATTATGTTTTGCTATTTCCTTGTGGCTTAGAATGTAAAATCAATTGTTAAAAAAGTTTTGTTCTGAATAAATATTTATCTTTTGTATTGCTAACACTGCTGTGCTATTTCCTTTCAAAGTGTTAGATGCGTGGGTACACAGAGCCTAGTTTATTCCCTACTTCTGCACACCGCTTGTTTACCCTGCAAATACAGTTTCAGCCGCTGCAGGCCACACTTAGCACCTGCTCTGTTGTGCCAGGCCCTTTGGAGTCACTCCCTAAACCCAGTGTGCTAATCACTTAGCACACTGTTAAAACCCAAGTTCCAAGTCCCTAATTCAACTCCAAGGAATCGGATCACCCGAGCGAGAAAAAAGATTTTTAGCAAGTATCCCCGAGCAATTCTGATGGGCTGCTAGGTTTGAGACCACAGTTCTGAATGGTACCAAGATGAGTGAGAAGGACTCTGCCTGTAGGAAATTACAACCAGTGGGAAGGACAGAGGGAAGATGTCAGTTTCATCATCTTACAGTTATTTAAGTGCCATAAACTCTGCAAAGTATCCATGGGCTTTTTTTTAAATGCCATCTCTTCCAGCTATAAGGGAGGAAGAGAGAAAGTCCCAGGCTCTTACCTGGAGAACTGACTCACCCCTCCAAGGTACGCCTGGAGATGCCCTCCCCTGCACCCAAGACCCCTCCCTCTGAAGGACCTTGCAGCTCAAAAATGTTAAGGTGATCCAATCTTAAAGTTCCCATATGTTTATTCTCTGCAGCAGTGATTTCAGGATTATCTCCAGAGCCAATATGGTATAGTTGGGCTGACGTGGTCCATAGTTGGGGCCTGCTTGGAGCTTAGGAACCTTGCCTTTCAGAGTGCGCTCAGCCCCTCTCCTTCCTGTCTCCCAAAGCAAACAGATCCTTCCCTCCTCGATTCCTCCCTCCTTTCCCTCCCCCCCCCCCCAATCTCTTTCCCTTCTGTGCCCTGGGTTTTCCTCCCTCGAAGGGCTTGGAGGCCAGCGGCCAGGAGAAAAGCCTGCATTCATCCTACTCCCCACCCCCTTCTTCCTAACAGGCACTGCGCCAAGGAGCCTCCAAGGAAGGATCTTCCCTCTCTCCGCCCCTCCCCTGCAACTCGGCGGGAGGGAGCCGAGGCGGCAACTTTCCCTGCCCATCCCCCACAGATCCGCTCCGGGCCTCCTGCCTGGCGAACTGAGGATTGAGCCACGGGTTGGAGCTGGAGCGGAACAAACCTCCCCCAGCTTCCTCTCCCGATCTAGCAGCCCCCAAGCTACAATTCCTCACTGTTCATGGGCTCCAGGGGAATGTGCTGCGATCCCCAAACGGACCGGCCGCCCGGCTGCCAGGCCCTGAGCCAGGCGCTCTGCATACACTCGTGAACAACGCGGTGCACTGGCAGAGGGAGATGCTGAGAAGTAACAAGCCGTTTTCTCCATAACGTTAAGTGTGCTTACTCGGAGGAAACGACAGGGCGTCTAGAATTGTCAGCAGTACAGCTTTCCTACCGAAGCCCGCAGGACGAAGACGAGCCAGGTGGACAGGGAAGAGAACCCCACGAAGCAGGAACAGCCAGTGCAGAGGCCAGGGGCACGTTCAGGCTGGCTGGAAAGTCACAGGCGGGTGTGGTTGAGAAAGGGGCCCAGAGGAGGTGACCTGGAGCTTGTCAGTGTTATTTAAGAGCTCTGATTTTGTCCTAACACCCTCCGGTCTGGCCTCCTCCCTTCCATTCATTCATTCAACAGGCATGTTAAGTACCAGCTCTTTGTAGGCAATGGAAGAAAACAAAACAGGTCCCCTGGGACTCAAATTCTAGAGTGACACAAAAAGGAACGTCATTACAAACGGGGATAATGCATTCAAAGAAATATGCAGTGATACCCTATTTAACAGGGAAAAACTGATCTGGACCTAGGGATCGGATCAGAACAGAGAGGAAAGGATATATAAGGAGTTAATTGAGAGATGGGGCTGGGAGTAAGGGGTGATGGGGTATTAGCCATGGCGAAAGTGGTACATATAAGAACCCTATAGTGGGAGGAGCCCTGGCCAAGTCTGGAAAGCAAATGAAGTTAGGTTTCTAAACAAACCACTCTAGTTATTGAGGAGAGTGATGGGCCCTCGGCTGGGTATTGGGAATGACTCCTAGAACACCACAGAAACTGACCCTCCAGGGGAGCCACTACCTCTCATGGTCAGAGAGGAGCCAGGTGGTCATCACTGGAAAGGCTGGATTGGAGAACACACTGCTGAAAGCTGCCACCCAAGGACAGATTGCTGGGATCACAAAGCCACCTACCCCCCACACCCCCGTTCTACAGCCAGGACTGTGAAATGTCGTCGAGTCCTTGAAGCCAGAGACCATAAGCTAGCTGCTGTCTCCACAACCTTACTTACAAGCAGAACCTGCCAAAACTGCTTGACTTCTGCCTTCCTCGCACCTTCGGGATCTCCTGCAAGTGCATCTAGTTGCTGGAGCCCTGCCTGGAAGGGGTCTGGAAGTGCTTCAGCTCCCCTGCCTGTGTAGCCCAGGAAGGCACAGAAACAGAACGGCAGTGGATGTTGTCTGCTAACCCACCACATCCAGCCCAGCCGGCGCTGCTATAATATGGAGAGGGGGAGAGAGATGGTGGTCAGGGATTAGGTTGGAGATGGGGGTGGGGGGCTGGTCAGCCATGTTTAGAATTTTGTTTCTTTAAGAAGTGAGCCAGCTGAGCTGTGTGGGCTCAGGGAAGAACAAGTTACAGAGGCAAAAGAAGGGCCCTTGAAGCTTAGGAGAGAGAGGTAGGGAAGTGTGGGGGAGGGGGCAGGGCTGGGGAAAGTAACGCGTGCTAGGGAGAGCGAGAGCTGCCTAGAATTTGAAGCTAGGAATCTTGAGAAGCTATTGAAAGATTTTAAAGTAAGGAAGTGACACGAGCATTGCTGCGTTTTTAAAATACCATTCAGGAGACTGTAGAGAATGGGTCGGAGTGGGGCCCCAGTGGAAAGAAGTCCAGTTTACCCAGGCGACAAGGAGAGAGAGAGAGAGAGAGAGAGAGCGCGAGCACCTTGGACCTGGATGGCGGAGATGGCCAGAGAAAAGCAGGCAGGGTGCAGCTATAGTTAGACATTTAAGTCCACATGACAGGCACAGGCTGGGGAAGGGGATGGACCATGGACGACTCCCAGGTTTCCAGCCTCCACAATTGGGTCGATGGTGGGGTCATTCCCTGAGATGTAGAACAAGAGGAGGAAACCCCAAGTTTGGGGCGAAGGTCTTGACTTTGGTTTTGGACATGCTGAGTGTGAGGTCTCCGCAGAGGACGTCCAAGAGAAGACGTGGAACAGGTGGTTCAATACACACAGCCTCACAATTGTAAGGAGAGTTCCGGGAGGCCTGAGAAATAAACACCTGAGTCCTATAGCAACAGCGTTCACAGTCTTCAGCCACTCCCCACAGCAAGATGTACATTTTACATTGCAGCCATCAGACATGGATGCATATGTGTCAGATATATAAAAAACAAGTACATAGAAATATTAACCCTGGTATTTTTATTCTAGCGCTTCATTGTTTTATGCACGCTTATATGGCCCACTGACTTGATTTTACAACCTCTCCCCTAATGAGTCATGAGAGAAAGCCGAGGGAGAAAGGGTAGCAACTCGAATCCAAGCAAGGCTACGTGAGAGTTTTCCCCGATGGAAAGGATATCGTGACAAACCAATCAGAGACAGCCAGAAGGGGAGCAGGGAACCGAGCAGAGAGACATATAAACAGGAGGAGGAGAGTGACAGGCGGCCAAGATGAACAACTGTATTGAGCGCTGCCAAGAGGTCAAGTAAAATGGACTTTGAGAAATGTCAAGTAAAGGACTCAGGGATGTGGAGGTCACTGGTGAGAGAGCCTTTGAGAGGAGAATGATGAGGGCCGGAGACATAAGAGACGAATCAATGTTCTTCCTAACCTGCCAATCCACTCCTTTCCCAGGAGGCTCGTGGGCTCCTCTGGGACCTCGTGCTCAGCCAGAGTGCCCATTATACCTCTTCCTCTCAGCTCAGGTATGGTGCTGGCACAGAGCACCCGCCCAGAGGAGTTCAGGAGGGGGGAGCGTGGAGCAGTCCACGGGGAAGCGAAAGATGAGCAGAGCTCAGATCAGACCCAGTTGGAAGTGGAGTTCGATGACAGTGTAGCAGACACGGGCCAACCAGTGGGTCCATATGGCACCACCTCCTGGCTTGGCCCTGTGACTAAGACTATCTGGGGAGGACAGGTTTCACAGAAATATATAAAGACATATTATAGAGGAGGATGGGAACTTTGCAGAGTTTTTTTTAATTTATTTATTTATTTTTTATTTTTCTGAAGCTGGAAACGGGGAGAGACAGTCAGACTCCCGCATGCGCCTGACCGGGATCCACCCGGCACGCCCACCAGGGGGCGATGCTCTGCCCCTCCGGGCGTCGCTCTGCTGCGACCAGAGCCACTCTAGCGCCTGGGGCAGAGGCCGAGGAGCCATCCCCAGCGCCCGGGCCATCTTTGCTCCAATGGAGCCTTGGCTGTGGGAGGGGAAGAGAGAGACAGAGAGGAAGGAGGGGGAGGTGGAGAAGCAAATGGGCGCTTCTCCTATGTGCCCTGGCCGGGAATCGAACCCCAGTCCCCTGCACGCCAGGCCGACGCTCTACCGCTGAGCCAACCGGCCAGGGCCACTTTGCAGAGTTTTAAAATAAAACATGGACTGCCTGACCTGTGGTAGCGCAGTGCGTGGAACGTTGACCTCCGGGAAGGCTGAGGTCGCCAGTTCGAGGCCCCGTGCTTGCCTGGTCAGGACGCGTGCCAGAAGCAACCACTGTAAGTTGCTGCTTCCCTCTCCCCAACCCCTCTCATCTCTCTGAAAGTCAATAACATCTTTAAAGAATAAAATTAATAATAAAAAATGAAACAAAACACGAACTAACATCTTTGGAAAGCAGTTTGGCACTGTCATCAAAATTTTAAATTCATGTCATCTTTAACAACAGCAGTCTATTTACAGGAAATGACTCTATAGCTAAACTTGGACATGTGCACAAAGGTGAATGGACCAGGATGTTCACTGAAGCATTACTTGGGGTACCAAAGACTGAAAACAATCCGATTATCTATAAATGGGGAACTATATAGTTAGATAGTATGGCACACCCAAACAGTGGAGCACTAAGCAGCTCTTAAAAGGAACAAGTCTACATGTATTAATATAGGACGATCTTGAGAACACATTTCCAAGTGAACAAAGCAAGATCTGGAATACTGCTATTTACATTTTAATTTTACTTTTTCAGCTTTATGGACATAATTGACAAAATCAGAAGATGCATAGTGTTCAATGTGATTTATATACGTATTACAATTTTAAATGGTGGAATAAATATGCTTATTTATGTACAGGCAAGTCTGGAAGGATATGAATGAAATTGGTAACTGTTGTAGCTTTTGAGAAGCACTAGGTATCAGGGGTTTGGGGCAGAAGGAAAACTTATGTTCCATGGTATATCCCTGTGGGTTTTTTTTTTAATTTTCTTTAATTTTTTAGAGAGGAGGGAGAGTGAGAGAGAGAGAGAGAGAGAGAAGGGGGAGGGAAGAGCAGGAAGCATCAACTCCCATATGTGCCTTGACCAGGCAAGCCCAGGGTTTTGAACCAGCGACCCTGATCGGCGTTCTAGGTCGACGCTTTATCCACTGCGCCCCCACAGGTCAGGCTTGTTTTTGTTTTTACTATTTCATGGCAAAAAAAAAAAAATTAGGAACAAAACTCAATGTAAAACACAAAACTTCAAAGAAATTCCTGCAAACTCTGCAAAGACTGGAGTCCATTTCCTCTTTAAAAAATAAGAAACTTTAATGGGAAAGTTTAATACTCTACAGCAACCAACTCGGGTCTTCCTGCTTCCAAGCTTGGGCTCCTTCAATCCAAAAAAATAGTCCTCAAAATGAAATTTGAGCACATTACTCCCAGCTTAAAGCCCTTCAAAGACTTTGTGTCCTCCCTGGGGCCCTGCAGGGCCTGCCTCCTATGGGCCTCACCCCCTAACCCTGGCTGGGCTCCTGCCAGTCATCCCAGGAATTCACCCTCCTAGACACACGGTTAACCCTTACCTTCCCTGGCACCCGGCTCTCACGCCACCCCTACTTGCAGTCTTCCCTAACCTTCTAAAGCAGACTCCTGTATTCTCCTCTCCTTCTGACAGTTAGTGCAGGTACAAGGACATGTTTATTTAGGCCATGGTTTGATTAATATCTGCCTCTGTCTCTCAATTCTGAGTTTTGAGCGGGCAGGACCATGATTTTTTTGCTCTTGACTATAGCTCTGGCATTTAGGACTGTGCCTGGCACATAGTAAAAGCCAGATAAATATTTATGACATGAATGGTCTAGAAATTACTTGGCTGAGGTTACAGATCAGGATACGTGTCTACTTGTCCTTTTTTAATAACACCCTTAAGCACAGCCGTCACTGACTCTATACTGAGGGAGACTCACCCATTCATCTGTACAAAGTTAATTCACTCCTTCCATCTTCTCTCCTTTGATAAGGCCTTCCCTTCAGCCTGGAAGGTCAGGCTCTTCCTCCCCTATTTCTCTGAGGGAATGTCACTGAAACTTAGCCTGCACATCCCCTGGCACTAAGAAGCTCAGAGGAGAGCCCCAGGCTCCTGGATTCCCAGTGCCTGGCCTCAGTGCTCCCATCCCCCCAGCAAGAGCAGCCCTGCCCTCAGCCCCCCCCCCTTTCCTCAGGAAGCAGGGCAAGGATTCTGTAGGCACAAGAGGAACTGCCTATCCAGAGACTTTCTTTCCTTGTCTAGACCATCCTCTGAGCCCCCAGAATCACCCCTTCCAAAATATCCCTAAGCTTGTTTACAAAGCCTTCTTGAGCCTCACCCCGGGTCCAGCTCTGCTGAGGCCAAACTGAACAGGGTGGTGTACCCCTTATAGACCTGAGGCTCAGGTCGCAGAGTAGCTGTTTGCGAGACAGCTGAGAGTGGCATCCCTCACTGATGGGACGGGAGGTAGCTGGACAAAGGCCGCATGCAGGATCCAGGGGGCAGCTCTCCATTCTGGCCCAGAACTCCAAGGGCCCTAGAATTCTCATTTGAACCTGGTCTCTCAGGTTGTTATGAAGGTATATTCATCAAGGAGGAGAACAGAACCTGTTTCACTTAACAAATTACTGTAGACTGAACTTCTAACTTCTATTTAGAGACACACCGTACATGGGGCTCCAGTTTTACCCTTGTCCTGGGCTCCACAAAGGCCTCTGTTTGGTTGTGTCTTTCTTACCAACGTAACCTCTCCAGGCTTGTGTCCTTACCAGAAAAGTGGGTTTAATGGCAACGGCCTCATCAGGGCTGGTGAAAAAATGAAATGAAACTTTTAATTCATGTAAAGGCTTTGGGCGGAGGGCCAAGTTCAGTAACTAACGTTATCTTTTTTCCTTTTTGTCCTCTGGCTGTCATCCCCGATGCTCTTCTGTAGGACATCCACACGGGGTTTTCTTCGTAGGATTTCCAAACTGCTCCTCCCTCCTGACCAACACCAGTAATGATAACCTCCCTATTCTCTCCGCCTGGTCAAACCCTACCCCTTCTTCAATTATGATAATAGCTACTGGCGGGAGCACGTTTATTGTTTTAGGCGTTGTATTAAGACTTTGACATGTATTATCTCAACTCAGTTCTGACACCAACTCAGTGAAGGAGGTACTGTTTATTTCTCCCCAAACACAAAGGCACTGGGATCTGGAGAGCTGAGCACCGGCAGCTGGTAGGTGGCAGGGCCAGGGGCAACGTGAACCCATGGAGTCTTTCGGCAGAGTCAGATCAGGTCTGCCCAGTACCTAGAGTCCCGATCCTGTTCGTCGCCTCCTCCTTCCTTGCAGTGCACTGGCGACCCCTCTCTCCTTCAAGCCCCCATGGCCAAGGCCATCGTAACCCTTCGGCTCTAAGGGTCTTTCCGCCCAAGAGGGCGGGCACTTCGTCTCACGCCACGTTGCCCACATCCCGGATCCTCCCTCCCTCTCTCCTTCTCTTCCTTTCTTTCTCCCTCCCATGGAGTGTTGAGTTCCTACTCTGTGCCAGGCTTAGTGCTCGCTTCGCAGGCGAAGTGTTGCCAGTGCAGAAGTCAGCGGAGGGAGGAATTATAAGTCGTTTTTCTCTTTCTTCTTTGCTCCTTTCTGTTTGGCTGATTTTTTTTCTTTTTCCCCAGCGAGGCAGGGCAGGTTCCTCGAACCCAGTTCAAATGTAACTTGGCTAGGTTGGTTGGAAGAAGGCCCTGTCCCCTTAACTCCCAGCCCCCACGTCTCCTCCTGCACCGGACCTCAAATCCAGGCTGCCCTGCCCCCTCCGGAAGGGGGAGTTAGGGGCAAATGCCGAAATCTGAGTGGCTCTTTCAAGCCTCCGTTGCCGTAGAAACGGACTGCACGGGCCTTGGCGGTCCATTACACCATCCTCCAGCGACGCAGCCAATGGGCTTCGAGCTCCGTCCCACTGCCGGCTGCCCACCAATGGGAAGATCCCTTAGCTTAGAGCCCGCCCTCGGCCCAGGGACATTACCAATGAGCTTCGACTCTGCTTTCCCTCGAGCTTCAAAGGAGCGACAGACTTGATTTTTTCAAAAAAAGGAATTCTTCCAATTAGAAGGAACTAAGCAGTACGCCTCTGTCAGTTGTACCTTGAATAATCTTTGGCTGGTTATTTTACCTAAGGAGAACAAAACTTCTAATCAACGTACTTTATGTCATTCTCTACTAAAACAACTTGAGGCAAAGAAAATTTAGGCAATGGGGTTGATACCTGTTTTATGTGGATTTCTTTCATTATAGATATTTTCATTAAACTTAAAATGGTCAAGGAATTCATGATTTTTCTTTGTTTGCATTTCAAATGCATAGCAAATTAAAGACATTGAGTTTTTAATGCTGATTTCATGAGGCATTGACCAAAGTAATTGGTACCTTATTATATATATTAGAGAGGGAGAGAGAGTGGGGGGGGGAGCATTCCTTTGTTTGTCCATTGCTCCACTTAGTTGTGCATTCATTGGTTGTTTCCCATATGTACCCTGTCCAGGGATCAAACCCTCAACCTTGGCATTTTGAGAGGACACTCCAATCTACTAAACTAACCCTCCAGTGCCATTGGTAGCTGACTTTTATTGGACAATTTAACTCCTAGATTCAAAGTATGTTAAAACTGGAGGATAAATTAATATTCATCTTACTCCGTTGGAGGAATTCCATTTTTAAGACAAGCCGTGATGCTCTAAAGTCTAGATAAACTAAATGTCTTCTTAAAACCTTGTGCCATTAGAAAAATAATAATAGGCCCTGGCTGGTTGGCTCAGTGGTAGAGCATCGGCCTGGCGTGCAGGAGTCCCAGGTTTGATTCCCAGCCAGGGCACACAGGAGAAGCACCCATCTGCTTCTCCACCCCTCCCCCTCTCCTTCCTCTCTGTCTCTCTCTTACCCTCCTGCAGCCAAGGCTCCATGGGAGCAAAGTTGGCTCGGGCGCTAAGGATGGCTCCATGGCCTCTGCCTCAGGCGCTAAAATGGCTCTGGTTGCAACAGAACAACGCCCCAGATGGGCAGAGCATCGCCCCCGCAGAGCATCACCCCCAGGTGGGCATGCCAGATGGATCCCGATCTGGGCACATGCGGGAGTCTGTCTGACTGCCTCCCCATTTCCAACTTCAGAAAAATTTAAAAAAATAAATAAATAAACCTTATTTTTAGAACATTTTTAGATTTACAAAAACATTAAAAAGATCATCTAAAGTTTCTGTAGCTTCCATCCATCCTATTTCCTCCATTATTAATATCTTACATTAATATGGCACTTTTGTTCAAATCAGTAAACCAATATTGGTACACTGTTGTTTACTAAAGTTCATAGTTTATTAAGGTTTTCTTAGTTTTTACTTAATGTCCTTTTTCTACCCCAGCATCCCATCCAGATGCCACGTTGCACTTATCTCACGTCTCCTTGGGTTCCCCCTTGGCTGTGGCAGTTTCTTAGACGTCAACATAATTCATCCCTGCTGGGGTGGACCTTGACCACTCAGCGGAGGTAGTGTTTGTGAGGCTTCTCCACTGTAAAGTTACTTTTCTTTGGCCGCTTTTCATGCTGTCCTCTTTGGAAGAAAGTGACTCTTCTTAGCCAACACTTAAGAAGTGGGGAGTTGGCCCTGGCCGGTTGGCTCAGCGGTAGAGCGTCGGCCTGGCGTGCGGGGGACCGGGGTTCGATTCCCGGCCGGGGCACATAGGAGAAGCGCCCATTTGCTTCTCCACCCCCATCCCCCTCCTTCCTCTCTGTCTCTCTCTTCCCCTCCCGCAGCCAAGGCTCCATTGGAGCAAAGATGGCCCGGGCGCTGGGGATGGCTCCTTGGCCTCTGCCCCAGGCGCTAGAGTGACTCTGGTCCCGGCAGAGCGACCCCCCGGAGGGGCAGAGCATCGCCCCCTGGTGGGCAGAGCGTAGCCCCTGGTGGGCTTGCCGGGATCCCGCATGCGGGAGTCTGTCTGACTGTCTCTCCCCGTTTCCAGCTTCAGAAAAATCCAAAAAAAAAAAAAAAAGGAAGTGGGGAGTTACGTCCCACTCCCTCGGAGATGGAGTATCTATATAACTTATTTGGAATTTTTATGCATCAAAGATTTGTCTCTTTTCCTTGTTTACTTATTCAGTCATTTATTTACAATGCTATGGACTCATAGCTATTTATTTCATACTTTTGTTTACAATCTAATGTTACTTAATTTTGTTGCTCAAGTCGTTCTAGCTTCGGCCTTTGCGAGCTCTTTTGCTTGGCTCCTGTGTCCCTTTGACATAGCTTTGTACATCTTTTTGTTGTTCTTGAACACTTCCCTACTTTCTGGCACTATATGATGCCCCTAGCTCATCTTGTCTATTTCTTGCCCCAGTCCTAGAATCAGCCACTTCTCAATAGAATTCAGCCCTGTTTCCTCCTACTGGAGAATGATACTAGAAACCAAGATCTGGGCACCAAGTATGCTCATTGCTGGGGTGTTTCTTTGAAGCCCTCTCAACTAACAGAACAAAGAAATATATGGGGATATACTAACTTGTATTTATCACATACGTATAGATATTTTTGCATGTAACCATCCATATTAAGCTAAATATGAGTTCATATTTATATTTCCAACTCTCAATTATTACTACGTGAATCATTCTAGCCTCCATCTCTTGCTTATCTATAAATTCTTACTCCAACCGTGAGAAACCTGGTGTCCACCTCCCACCATCCGTTTACTTAATTTACTTAATTGTTCAGTTCCAGTATACATGTACAGCAGTGTCTGTATTGCTACCTCATAACGCCGTGGGAAATTTTATCCAAAAAAAATCCTCCGCTTAAAAAATAACATTTTAAAGTTTGGGAATGGTAAAAAAGATTGCCGACATTTTATTTTGCCAGGTAAAGACCAGAAAAACCTCCACCTTCTCTATTACTACTGTCTACTAGAAATATAATGCAAGCCATATGTGAAATTTAAAAATTTCCAGAAGCCACACTTAAAAAGGTAAAAAAAGAAACAGTAAATTTTAACATTTTTTAATTTAACCCAATATGTCCATATAATATAATCTCAACAGAGCATCAACGGAAAAGAATATTTTTACATTTTTATGCTGTCTTTGAAAGTGGTGACAATTTTGCACAACACATTTCAATTTGCATTAGCCATACTTAGGTGTGCAAGAGCCACATGCAGTTCTAAACTATTATTCGGTAAAAGAAAGAGCCCCATGGTACACACATACACCATCATATACATACACACATGATCATAATCTCTGAGTTTTTAAAGACATTTAGGTGAATCAAAAAATTACTGACCTCGTTCTTACTGTTCTTTTTTTTTAAATTTTATTTATTTTTTACAGAGACAGAGTGAGTCAGAGAGAGGGATAGACAGGGACAGACAGACAGGAACGGAGAGAGATGAGAAGCATCAATCATTAGTTTTTCATTGGACACCTTAGTTGTTCATTGATTGCTTTCTCATATGTGCATTGACCATGGGGCTACAGCAGACCGAGTAACCCCTTGCTGGGGCCAGTGACCTTGGGTTCAAGCTGGTGGGCTTTTGCTCAAACCAAATGAGCCCACGCTCAAGCTGGTGACCTTGGGGTCTCGAACCTGGGTCTTCCGCATCCCAGTCCGATGCTCTATCCACCGCACCACCGCCTGGTCAGGCTCGTTCTTACTGTTCTTGCTCTTCGTTGTGAACGTCTTGAAGGACGATGCCAGTTTGCAGACAGATGTTTTGGAACAAGACAGTTGAGGTGGGTGGAGTTGCTTGGTGGCACCTGGGACAGCCCTGGCCACCTGAGTGGCTCCTTCTTCCCTTCCCCAAACAGTCTATGTTGTGCCCAACTCTGCTGGGTGCTGGGGAAACAATGGCACAAGTGGAAATCAGGTGGGTCTTCTGATTTCATGGAGCTCCAGCTCTGTCCTGGTGAATCAAGGGGGCTGTGTGGGCAATAAGAGGGTATGTTGTTCACAGAGAATTTAAAACAATGCTGAGGCCCTGGCCGGTTGGCTCAGCGGTAGAGCGTCAGCCTGGCGTGCGGGGGACCCGGGTTCAATTCCCGGCCAGGGCACATAGGAGAAGCGCCCATTTGCTTCTCCACCCCCTCCCTCCTTCCTCTTTGTCTCTCTCTTCCCCTCCCACAGCCAAGGCTCCATTGGAGCAAAGATGGCCCGGGCGCTGGGGATGGCTCCTTGGCCTCTGCCCCAGGTGCTAGAGTGGCTCTGGTCACGGCAAAGCAACGCCCCAGAGGGGCAGAGCATCGCCCCTTGGTGGGCAGAGCTTCGCCCCTGGTGGGCGTGCCGGGTGGATCCCAGTCGGGGGCATGCGGGAGTCTGTCTGACTGTCTCTCCCCGTTTCCAGCTTCAGAAAAATACAAAAAAAAAAAAAAAAAATCAAGTCATTGGTCTATCTTGTGTCTAAATGATGTATTTGAAAGCTTTGAGTCAGCACATTTTAATTATTTATATAATAATAAACATTATATTCCACAGAGAAGTTAAGTCAGAGCACCCCCAGTTACACACTCAGCCCCGAACACATGCCAAGTCCTACCCAGCTCCATGCATTAGTTTGGAGAGTAAGTCCATAATGGTCTGGAACTGTTCAAGCTCGTTTCCTGAGCATTTGTGTCTCCAGCCCCTTCGGTACAACATATGCCCGTGTTTCAACAATAGATTCCAAATAAACAATTACAGCACACAAATCATGAAGCTGAAGAACCAGAACTTGAGTTGCCTCAATTCTCTCATTTCACGCAGCCACTTAAAGCTTTTGCACTTAAAAATTTAAAATAGTATGGCCTGACCTGTGGTGGCGCAGTGGATAAAGTGACGACCTGAAACGCTGAGGTCGCCGGTTCAAAACCCTGGGCCCGCCCGGTCAAGGCACATATGGGAGTTGATGGTTCCTGCTCCTCCCCTTCTCTCTCTCTCTCAAAATGAATAAATAAAATCTAAAAAAAATAAAAATAAAACAGTAAAACAAAGAGCAAACTGCAAAGTGTGGTAACTGCAAATTTTATCACTTAGTAAAATTGTATTACTCTATTAGTATTATTTAGAAAAATTGTTTTATAGACTTAAATATATTTAATACTGAAATTGATTTTTATTTTGAAAGTGTTTTCTTGGGGTTTTTTTCCCCCATTGATTTGAGAAAAGAGAGAGAAAGGGGGAGAGAATATGTGGAAGGCAGAGAGAGAGAGAGAGAGAGAGAGAGAGAGAAGCATCAGTTCATGTTCTATTTAGATGTGCACCTGTGGGCTGCTTCGCCTGTGTGCCCTGACCCACCGGGGATCAAGCCGCAACTTTGGTGCGCTAGGAGGACGCTCAATCCACTGAGCCCCCGGCCAGGGCCCCATAATGTTCTCTTGTTTTTAAACAAGATTGTAAGTAATGTAACATAATTATTGCAACAAACTGCTATATAGGTATGTTTTTATTTTTTCAAGGTATATTAATGCAATTGAAAATTATTGATTCTATACGGTTTTGCTTTTTTGTACTGTACTAAATATTTTTACTGATGATTACAAAGTTAAATGAAAATATTTTCACTGTCGGCATTTCTTTTCTCGCCATTAGTATTAGTCACTGTAGTTCATGATTGTTATTGAAAATAATGTCATTTAGAGGCGGTGGGAGTTTTTTATTTATTGATTTTTAGATAGAGAGGGAGGGAGAGAGACAGAGAGAGAAAGAAACATTGATCCGTTGTCCCACTTATTGATGCATTCATTGGTTGATTCTTGTACGTACCCTGATCGGGGATAGAACCTGCAACCTCAGCACGTCCAGAGGATACTCTAACCAGCTGAGCTACACCTGGCCAGGGCTGAGGGAGTAGGTGCTTTAAAATGATCAGTTCCGAGTGATAAATGAGCTAGGTAGGCCGCTGGTGCACTGAAGGAAAGAAACATGGTGTTAGGCCTGGCTGGTGGTGGCACAGGGGATAGAGCTTCGACATGGGGTCCCAGGTTTGAAACCCCGAGATATCTGGCTCCAGTGCAGCCTCACCAGCTTGCGCACGGGGTTGCGGGCGTGAGCCTGGGATCATCAACACGATCCCATGCTCGCTGGCTTGAGCAAGTACTGCTGGCTCAGCTGAAACCTGCCTCACGGCACCGGTCAAGACACAAATGAGAAGCAATCAGTGAACAACTAAAGTTAAGCAACTACGAACTCCCTCTCTCTCTAAAATCAAGGGGAAAAAAAGTTACCTATCACATGTCCTCAGATGTACAATCACACTTTCCACAAAATACTTAGGAGACCTTCCTGTCCTTGAGAACCAGAGACAAATCTAGGATCATTAACAGTAACACTCTTCCTAAGAGCAAAAATCGGGCAGTAATCCAAATACCCATGGACCAGAGAACAGGTAGAAAAAATTCGTATATGACCATAACCCATACAGATACAATAGTTCAAATGAATTTCAGCACTATAATATTGAGTAAGAAAGTAAATACCAGAATATTGCACAGAGCATGATACTTTGATAAAGCTAAAAGAATATATTTTTAAGAATTTTAAAAATTAAGAACAGAAAGGAGAAACTGGAATTCTCATACACTGCTGCTAGGAATGTAAAATGGTGCAGCAAATCCATTGAGACAGGAAGAGTAATGGTTGCCTAGAGCTGAGAGTTAGAACAAAGATGAGTACAGAGTTTCTTTGGGGAATGATGAAAAAAAAAATATATATATATATTAAGTAAGAGGCAGAGAGGTGGAGAGACAGACTCCTGCATGCGCATGGACTGGGATCCACCCTGCAATCCCTCTCTGGGGCTGATGTTCTGCCCATCTATCTGGGGTGGCTGCTCTGTTGCTTGGCAACCAAGCTATTTTAGCACCTGAGGCAGGCCATGGAGCCATCCTCAGTGCTGTGGGCCAACTTGCTTATTCGAGCCATGGCTGTGGGAGGGAGAGAGAGCGAGAGGGAGAGCAAGAGAGAGAGAGAGAGAGAGAAGGGGGGAGGAGTGGAGAAGCAGATGGGCACTTCTCCTATGTGCCCTGACCAGGAATCAAACCTGGGACTTCTACACACACCAGGCCAATGCTCTAACACTGAGCCAGGGCTGAAAATATTCTAAAAGTAACTGCAGCAATGTTTGCACAACTGTGAATATACCACTGAACTGTACACTTTACATGAGTGAACAGTAGGGTGTGTGAATTATATCTTAACAAAGCTGTTAAAAAATTTTTAATATGAGGGAAGATTCAGGATAGACATTACATCAGGTGAAGGAAGGCAGGGGTTGGGATAGGAAAGGTCATCGGGAAGGTAGGTCATTATCAATTTTCCAGTTCTTATGCTAGGTTGCTGATTTCACTGGTTTTTCTTATATTATTTATAAATAAATACATACAAACACAAAATGAGCCCGTCCTGGACAGTGATGAAAATTGGTGGTCACAGACAAGCAATTATGTGCACCTGAGATGTATAGCAACTGGTAAGCAACGGGCAGAGTGGTCAGGGCAGACTTTTCTGGACAATCCCTTCTCAGCTGAAGCTAGATGAGGTGGGCCAGCCCTGTGGGGATGGGAGTGAAGTTTTCCAGGCAGAGGGGACAACATGTACCATAAGGTGGCCCAAGCTTTCCGTCTTCAGGGGGCCAGTTCATAAGCTACAATAATCATTGCTGCAGCTACAGGGCAGGAGTGAGACCTTTGAGAGACCCTCAGCATTTAAAATATGGCGATGTCCATTATACCATTTTAAAATAAAAACAAATATTAAATGGAAAAAGTGGAAAAGTGTCAGAAAACACTTAAAAGCTTTTTAGTTTTTCCACGATCACTCTTTGATATATTTACTTGGCGTCAGGGATGTGTTTACATCCATTATCCCATTTAATGTGAAAAACAACTATTTGAGAGAGGTATTAATTCTGACCCCAGCGAGCATTGAACTGGCCAGTCTGCCATTGTTAATATTCAAGCTCGGGGACAGCCGGATCTCAGCGTCCAGCAAATCCGCGGAGGAAGCTTTTGGTAGGGAGCAGGAACCTATCCTTCCGAGTACGCTGTGCCTTTAAGAGCCACCCGCTCCCGCCCGCGATGCTCCAATTTTCCTCCAGGGCACCCAGAGCATCACCCCGCCCCCGCTTCTGCGGAGCCTCACCTCAACCCTTCCTCCATGCCGCACACCCTCCGGCTGGGCTCTCAGCCCCCACCCGCGGAGTGAAGGGTAAGGTCCACCGCCAGAGATAAGTACTCTCCGCCTCGGGTGGAACGATGCCCACCCACTACGTCCCAGCAAAATGCTATCTTAGAGCCCCTAATTCTGACACCTTCCAGCAGCTGATTCCTAGGGGGTAGGCCTCAGCTCCCCCCCCCCCCCACATCGCTCAGGTCTATAGTTCGCCATGAAGGTGACCTCCCCGGGGGTTAGCACACACCCCGTGCGGGCTCACACGTGGTAAACGGGGAGCGCGCAGCCCCTCCGCGCCACGCGCCTTGAGCAGGCGTAGCCGACACGCCCCTTGGTCTGGCTCCGCCCCCGTGCCCGCGCACGTTTGTCCAGATCCCGGAGGAGAGTCATGCCCTAGTCCCGCAGCAGACCATCTGCAGTATAGGATGGCACCTGGTTATGGGGCACCTACACATCCTCAGACCTCGCCCGAGGACTGTGAAAAGCGAAAAGTCCTCCCTGCTCAGGACTTAGTCCATAAACGAGGTGCCCCTGTCCCTTGTGCGCTGAGCAGGGATGAGAGAAAACTGCAACCGAGAGCCTAGAATTCAAGCCCTAGTCCACATGTCCTCGGTGTTTCTAATCTCGAGTGTGAGCGTAATATTCCCTTCTTAGGACTCTGTTGGTGCCTCGACCGAGGTAAGAAATATAAAACGGTTCACTGAGTCTAAAAGCATTTGTTGAGCCCCTATGTGGCAGGACCCTGTCTGTACAAGGCAGGGATTGTTACATCTATGACATTATGAGTCTGTTTTCTTAAGGAGCTTTCCTGAGCCTGGGTCCCCCACATTCTGTTCTGGGACGGTCCAAAAAGATGCCCGGAAAGAGGAGGGGGTGGAGGTCCTACCTGGCGGCAGGTGTCACCGAATAAGCTAAAATTTCAAAGGCAGCGAGGGGCGGGGACAAGCTTTCGGAGCCAGATGGGAAGCACGATCGGCACCCCCCCACCCTCTCCAGTCCCCAACCTAAGAAAAGAAACCGATCTCATCCGACACCCCCAATCCCCGACGCGAGACCGCCCAGCCCCGCCCCACACCGGCAGCCAGCGATTGGGAGATGCAAATACCAGGTTCTCTGCCCAGCAACGGGTGACGCGCCGCCCGAGCGCGAGGCGTGGCCCGGCCGCAGCCCAAGCGGGCACCTCGGTGTTTACACGGGGCGGCCCCGCGCGCGCCGCAGCGGCCCGCAGACGGTGAGGGGGAGGGGTGGTGCGCGCGCCGGCGGGGCCGCGCGGGGAGAAAGACACTGGAAGGCGGCGGGGCGGGGAGCAGCGCGCGCGGGCCGCGGTTGAGCAGAAGGCTGCAAGGAGAGCCCGCGGAGGCCCGGGGGTTGCGATCCCTCCGCCCCCGCAAAACAATGTGTAGTGTGCAGCGGGGCGCAAGTTGCGGGAGGCGGCGGGAGCGCTCCGAGCCCGCCTGAGACCGAGTCGCTGACCTTCTCCCCCCGCCGTCCGTTGGGCCCGAGCGCCCAGCTCTTCGCTCCCCAGCTCGCGGGGGCCGGGCCGAGCTGCGGGGCGGGGCCGCCCCTCCGTCGCTGCTGCCTCCTCCCCCACCCCCAGCCGCGGAGGATGCGGACGGCCCCCGGCGGCGTCTAGCGGCCCCGGGCCCAGGCGCGATGGTGCAGCAGCGGGGCACGCGGGCCAAGCGGGACGGCGGGCCGCCGCCCCCGGGGCCCCGGCCGGCCGAGGAGGGGGCGCGTGAGCCCGGCTGGTGCAAGACCCCGAGCGGCCACATTAAGAGACCGATGAACGCGTTCATGGTGTGGTCACAGCATGAACGGCGGAAGATCATGGACCAGTGGCCCGACATGCACAACGCCGAGATCTCCAAGCGCCTGGGCCGCCGCTGGCAGCTGCTGCAGGACTCGGAGAAGATCCCGTTCGTGCGGGAGGCGGAGCGGCTGCGCCTCAAGCACATGGCGGATTACCCGGACTACAAGTACCGGCCGCGCAAAAAGAGCAAGGGGGCGCCCGCCAAGGCGCGGCCCCGCCCCCCCGGCGGCGGTGGCGGTGGTGGTGGCAGCCGGCTCAAGCCCGGGCCGCAGCTGCCTGGCCGAGGGGGCCGCCGAGCAGCGGGAGGGCCTTTGGGGGGCGGCGCGGCGGCGCCCGAGGACGACGATGAGGACGACGACGAAGAGCTGCTAGAAGTCCGCCTGGTCGAGACCCCCGGGCGGGAGCTGTGGAGGATGGTCCCGGCGGGGCGGGCTGCCCGGGGACCAGCGGAGCGCGCCCAGGGGCCGTCGGGAGAGGGGGCAGCTGTCACCACCGCCTCCCCGACTCCGTCGGAAGACGAGGAGCCTGAGGAAGAGGAGGAGGAGGCGGCGGCGGCTGAGGAAGGCGAAGAGGAGACTGTGGCGTCGGGAGAGGAGCCGCTGGGCTTTCTGTCCAGACTGCCCCCGGGCCCGGCCGGCCTGGACTGCAGCGCCCTGGACCGCGACCCAGACCTGCCGCCTGCGTCGGGCACGTCGCACTTCGAGTTCCCGGACTACTGCACCCCCGAAGTTACCGAGATGATCGCGGGGGACTGGCGCCCGTCTAGCATCGCCGACCTGGTTTTCACCTACTGAGCCCACCGTCAGCGGGGCGCGCAAGCCCCCAAACCAGCTGTTTACATACAGGAATCAGGTATTGGGGCCCCTCGGAGGCCGAGGCTGGCACCCCATCTCCCACGCAGCCTCCCCCCCTCCTAGACGTGCCCATCCCCCCTCGAATCCAGACATGCCCCTCCCCCCAGACACACCCCACGGCAGCCCAACCCCCACCCTTTTCCTGACAGCCAAGCCCCTCCCTATCCTGGCCCCTCCTGCACAGCCACCAGCAGCCAGCCCCCCTCCGACACACCTCCCGTCTTTTCCTACAGACCTGTGCCCCTCCCCCACTATGCACATGCCCCTCCTCGAGGCCGGAGGACACGCCCCTGCCCTTGCTCCGGAATCCCTCCGCCTTCGCCTAGCCCGCCTCCTCTCTTGTTTAAGGGGGCGCCGGGGCCCCGCGGCCCCGCGCTCTCCTTCCAGGCCCCTCCCCTCCCGAGGCGGGGGGAGGGGCGCGCTCCTTTTACTCCGGGAGCGCTGGGACCTGCCCCCTTCTCGCGCATGCTTAATGCTGCTTGGGAGGAGGGGGCTGGTCCCTCCGGCCCTCTCCGAGGAGAAGCGGTGTGGGTATAGAGGGACCCGGAGAAATATTTTGATCCGGGAGCTGCGGCTTCCTTTCAACCCGACGGGGCGTCACTGCCTTAATGGGAGGAGCACTCGGAAGGGGGAGAAAGGGACTCGCTGGTCCGGAAAGGTTGGCTTGGAGCTTGGAACTGTCCCAAGTGGCATAACCCCCTTTCGCTTACGGGGTCGCCCAGACCCACGTGCACACCCCCCACCACCACACCGACTGCTTGAATGCCTCTCCAGCCTACTTGGACCCTAGAAACCTTTCTTTCGTCCCCCCACCTGGGAACTGGGGGTAGGTTCTTTGGAGATTCACCACGAGAGGAGGGCAGACCAAAAAACTCAGAACCAAGACACATACCAATCTGGGGACAGAGTCCCTGCTCCTCCGCCCCCCACCCCCCGGAAGTGCTTTGTCACTTCGGGATAGTCTCCCAGCCGGGGCTCCTCTTGAAGCCCACAGCCCCTTCCTATTACCTCAGTCCCTTGTGCCCACAGTGATAGTATTCGGTGGGAGAAACTGAGGCACGGTGCTGCTAGGGGCTGGAGACTGAGGTATGATAGGAAATACAGTGGCCAGAGGAGCCTCCTTTTAAGCCCTGACTAGAGAGAGACCATCGACTGGACCAGTGAGACCGAAGGGCGGTCAGCAGTGGAGGTGCACCCTGTGCACCTCAGTTTTTCCATGTGAAAAATAGGGGTAGCGCTGCTATGGGAGGAAGCTGTGTCCAGTTCTGGGTGCCTTCGGGACCCTGCCCCAGATGTCACCCCCTTACTCCAATTCCCCGCTCAAGCCCCGCCCCTCCGGCCTCCCCCCTTTTCCCCCTTGTCCTCACTACCTGTATCTCACCGGCGTGTGTTCACCCTCCAGGGTGTGCACACACTTTCATTCACACACACAAATCTCAGGAACAAACGGTCCCAGAGTCCTCCGGGACCCCTGCCTAGGGTCTCTGCTGGTCTCTGCCCCACGCGTTCCCGTCGCTGACAAAGCCACCAGCTGCCTCCTTTAAGCTTGGTGCTCCGGCTCTGGGCCTTTCTTGCGCTCTCTCTTTCTCTCTCTCTCTCTTTCTCTTTCTCTTTTTTAAGTAAAACAACAACAACAAAAAGACAATGAAAAAAAAAAAACCAGAAAACGTCATGTGAGTGAAGAGATGTCACTGTCTGTGGTCTTGGAGAACTAGTCTAGTAGCTGAGGGGAGGGACCTCTCCCGTCGGGGGCACTGGCACCCGCAGCAGGACTCTGCCAGTCTGATGCTAGGACTGAATAAAGTGTATTTGCCCCTACCTCGCCCTGTGCTTCTCCATGTGTGTGCCTTTCCTCAACCCTTCCCCAAGTCTGCCAGATTCAAGGCCGTTGATTTAGCACTGTACAGGACGAGCTGCGGGTTCCAGGGCAGGGCCCCTGGCCCCTCCAGGCCTCTGCCTCCCTCTAGCTCAGGATTCCCTGGTCTTCACTAAGGATGGCGTACTCATTCATGCCTGAAGGGGCCAGGCAGGTAACAAATGAAGGAGGGTCTGGGTGGACACTGGCTTCATGAACCATTTGGGGGGGGGGGGACAGCTCGCCTGCCTGTTATGACCCTGGGGGATTGCAGCTCATGGTGGCCAGGTCGCTAGATTTTTCAAGCCAAGTGGAAATTGGGTGCTTCTATGAACATCTCAATTTCAAAAAGAAAGGTGACTTATTTTTCAGTCTTTGAGGACCAGATGGAATGAGTGAAGCACACCTGGTCCAGGGGGGCCAATTTCACCTCGATCTTAATGAGGATTAAGAAGCAGGGTTGTGTCACATTGGGCTCAAAGCCTCGCTCCACCATTACCTACGTGACCTTGAGCAAGCTCACTTCATTCTGACTCTTCTTTCCATACGTGTAACACGGGGGTGATAGTAGTACCTACTTCATAGGGTGAAATGAAATGAAGTTTGAGGTGAGAAGCATTTAACATGATGCTCTGTAAGTTGTATTACTCCCTTGTCCAGAGGAGGAAACTGAGGGTCAGAGTGGTGAAGCAGTTTGCAGGAGGTCCTGCAAGCAGCCAAGGCCAGAGACAGGGCTCCAGATTGGTTCTGTCTCTATTACTTCAGTGTGCTGCTTCTCCCTATTGGAAACTGCAGATGGCTTAAGACTAGATTGGCTCAGGGCCTGGAGCGGTTGGTCCCAATGCCTGGCCCAAAGTATAGATTTATTGAACAAGTAAAAGAAAAGCAGCCAGCTACAATGATTCCTGCCCTTGAGTGACTCTAACCAGTGTGTTTTAGAAACTAATACCAAGGCCTTTCAAAATCCTTTTGTTCCCCTGACAACCCCTCACCCTAATTCTTCCTCTGCCAGATCCTGTGACTTCCTAAGGTTGGACGAAGCCTGTTTCCCCAATGAGAACCAAGTCCAAGTGTGCAGACCTCATTCAGAGAGGGGTTTCAAGGACCGAGAGACCCATAGACACTTGAGAGGGGGAATGTAGCAGGTTTGCAAGGACTGAGGGCTTAGGGAAAGGTGGCCTGGGGGACACTGCAGAGATGACATCTGATTGGAATCAAGATGGCCCAGAAAATACTATAAGAAGGAGATGAGGAGGTGTGGAACAGATATGTCACCCGAACCCCCTTTAAGGGAGGACTTCCCCAGCTGTGGGAAGTGTGGTCAGTGGAGAGCCTCTGCTGTCAGTTCTTCGAGGGTCTGCAGAGCGCCAGGCTCCCAGGGCAGCGGGATTTGGTGTCTGAGTGACATCAGGCATGACTGCCTGGCCATGTCGGTTCAGTGTGGGACAGACCACTGCAGGCAGTACTTGCACCTTCCTCCCCACTACTCCCCCAGTGCCCCAGGGGTGGGGGTGGGGTGGGGAGGGGTTGCCAGGCCTGCAGCGCAGTTTGACTTCCTGTACCCAATCCTGCTTCCTCCCTTTTCTTTTCACAGGTGTTTATCTCTAATAAACATTTTGCACCCCAAACTCAGTCTCGAATCTGCTTCTTGATAAACCCAGTGTGCAGTGAAGGGTGCCCGGGGCTGAAGGAAGGGCACTGGTCGTTGGCTTAGCAACCGCAGCTGGGTTCCTCTGATGCCCGCCCCCTCCGTGCTTGGGAATCGGTGTCAGGAGGGGGCTCTTCCCTCCCCCACCAACACTGCCCCCGCCTCAAGGTTACACCCTTCCCAGTCGGCACGATACCGACACTCCAGCTTCGGCCCACAAGGCCCTCCAGAGCCCTCTGCTGATGTCATTCCCATTCGTAGTCCCTCTCCTGGTAAAAGCTGAGAGAATGAGCAAGGGCGGTCATCAGGATCCCGGGGAGAGGGACAGTGCAGGACCGCTGGGGGACCTTGGACCAGGCTTTTCCCCTCCACAGGCCTGAGTTCCTTCGTATGTAAAGTGGAGGTGGTGGAATAGTAAAAGAG
Source organism: Saccopteryx bilineata (assembly GCF_036850765.1). Classification (NCBI taxonomy): domain Eukaryota; kingdom Metazoa; phylum Chordata; class Mammalia; order Chiroptera; family Emballonuridae; genus Saccopteryx; species Saccopteryx bilineata. The sequence continues at coordinate 205,517,758 of NC_089495.1, forward strand.
AAGAAACCATTTATTATTTCTTCCATTTCAGAAGGAAATGGATTCTGACCTGAGAAAGGTGGGGAGGTCTGCTTATGTGGACTCTGGGGACACCTAGTGGCTGAAAAGAGTAGGAAGCAATTGGGGCTGTGGGTCAGGGTGTGTCCCACTCCAATCTCACTGCCTCCAGCCCCGGGGGGGGGGGGGGGGGGGGGCTTGGAGACCATCTTAGAATTCTGCTTATCTTACCTGCGGACTCTCGGGTCTGTATCTCCATCCCAGCACTGCCAGACCTGTATGTCTCCCCGCCTTCTTGTCAAATCTCCACTGGGATATCTAATTGGCATCCCAAACTTGGCGTGTCTAAAAATAAATTCGTTTCCGGAAAGCTCCCAAGCCTGCTCCCCAAATCCACCCACATCTTCACATATCTGGGAAAGGCCCAAAACCTCTCAGTCACCTTGGCTCCTCTTTCTCATAGCTTCGGGTCCCTTGGTGTTACCTTCAAAATGTGTCCTGTGTCCTATCCCTTCTCACCTGTCATGGCTGCCCTTGTGGGCCTGGCCCCCATCATTTCTTGCCTGGATCCTGTACCGACCTCCTCACTGGACTCCTTGCTTCCCCCTTTGCCTTGTTCACGGTCTGATTGTCCACACACCAGCTAGAGGGGTCTTGTTAAACTATAAATCAGACCATGTCCTCCCCCTGCTCAAAACTCTCCGGTGGTCTCCATCTCATTCAGACTCAAAGCCAAGGTCTTCAGCATGTTCTCTAAAACCCTACATGATCTGGCCTGTGGCTCACTCTGGTACTCATCTCCAACTGCTTTTCCCCTTTTCTCTTCATGCTCTAGCCCTATGGACTTTCTTGCCTGTTCCTCAAAACTGCCAAGCACACACCCACCTCAGGCCCTTTGCATGTGCTGTTCACTCTGCTTGAAAAACTCTTCTCCTGCCCTGGCCGGTTGGCTCAGCGGTAGAGCGTCGGCCTGGCGTGCGGGGGACCCGGGTTCGATTCCCAGCCAGGGCACATAGGAGAAGCGCCCATTTGTTTCTCCACCCCCCCTCCTTCCTCTCTGTCTCTCTCTTCCCCTCCCACAGCCAAGGCTCCATTGGAGCAAAGATGGCCCGGGAGCTGGGGATGGCTCCTTGGCCTCTGCCCCAGGCGATAGAGTGGCTCTGGTTGCGGCAGAGCTACGCCCCGGAGGGGCAGAGCGTCGCCCCCTGGTGGGCAGAGCGTCGCCCCTGGTGGGCGTGCCGGGTGGATCCCGGTCGGGCGCATGCGGGAGTCTGTCTGACTGTCTCTCCCCGTTTCCAACTTCAGAAAAATAAAGGAAAAACAACAACAACAAAAATAACTCTTCTCCCCAGATATTCACACGATTTACTTTCTCACTTCTTTCAGGTCTCAGCTTCAATGTCACTACCTCAAAAAGGCCTTCCCCAACCATTTATATAAAGTATCACCACGCCCCTTACACAATCGCCTTTGCTTTATTTTTCTTAATAGCATCGATCACATTTTTTTTTATCTGTCTTTCCAGTGAGTATGTAAGCTTCATGAGGAAGAAATGATTTCTGCATTGGACTCCATCCATGCCTTAGGTCGTTCAATCTCTCATCCACTCATCCATTCAACAGACATTTATTAAGGGTTTGCTTTGCCAGACTCTGGGCATCCAAAGGTGAAAAAGACAGACCTGGTACGTTCTCAACGAGCCCACAGAACTGAGGAGGAGAGTGACACGTGAACACAGGGATAGAAATGTACTGATGGAGGGGGACATTGGGGCTGGGGGGACACAGAGGAGGCACTTAGTCCAGGCATGGAGCCCGGTGTGGTCTGGTCACCCCCTGGAGGAGGTGATATTTAAGCTGAGGCCTCAGTACGTTGTGGTTTTAGAATATGGCTAAAAGTTCTTTGACATTCTTTATAAATGTCCTCCCCCTTGAATCTGGGCTGGCCATTTGTCCTTGCTCTTGTTGAGAAATTAGAGCAGTGTTAGGCTGATCACATTGCCTTTTGAGGCCTCTGTGTCCCCGTCTGTACAGTTAGGTGGTTGCACTAGAGGTCTTTCAGAGCATCCCCAGCCTGGCACTGGAGGAGCCTATGAAGAGGCAGGAGAAATGTGCTTACAGCCAAACCCGCCCGTCTAACTTCCTTCAGGATGCACAGCAATAGATTCCAACCCTCTCCCCCCATCCTCTGAGGTTTCTTAGTAACCTCATTTCTTACTCTCGGTTGATTTCAGGATTTCCCATTAACTAAACGAATGTCAAGTTCTGCTTCTATCAAAAAAAAAAAAAAAAAATTAATCGGCCCTGGCCGGTTGGCTCAGCGGTAGAGCGTCGGCCTAGCGTGCGGAGGACCCGGGTTCGATTCCCGGCCAGGGCACATAGGAGAAGCGCCCATTTGCTTCTCCACCCCTCCGCCGCGCCTTCCTCTCTGTCTCTCTCTTCCCCTCCCGCAGCCAAGGCTCCATTGGAGCAAAGATGGCCCGGGCGCTGGGGATGGCTCTGTGGCCTCTGCCCCAGGCGCTAGAGTGGCTCTGGTCGCAACATGGCGACACCCAGGAGGGTCGCAACATGGCGACGCCCAGGATGGGCAGAGCATTGCCCCCTGGTGGGCAGAGCGTCGCCCCCTGGTGGGCGTGCCGGGTGGATCCCGGTCGGGCGCATGCGGGAGTCTGTCTGACTGTCTCTCCCTGTTTCCAGCTTCAGAAAAATGCAAAAACAAACAAACAAACAAACAAACAAAAAATTAAAAAAAAAATCGTACACCAAGGATCTCTTTAGAGACTCAGATACCAATCCGGAATGGAAAGAGGCCTGGGGTTTGAGGTCAGTGGAGGATTTACTGTGTGACTTAAAGAAGTCACCTGACCTCTCTGTTTTTAATGCAGATTATGAATACTGTCAGGTGTTGTTCCTTAGGGCTTTCTCTCTTCTCTTGTGTGTGTTTTATTTGACTGCTAAATTTATTTACTCTTTCAACAGATCTTTGCCGAGTTCCTACTCTGTGCCAGGCACTGTCTTAAAGACTGGCAATTCTTCAGTGAAGAAAACAGATATAGCCCCTGTCTTTGTGGCGCTTTACTTTCTAGTGGATGGAAACACAATAAATCAACACACACACACACACACACACACACACATATATATATATGTAATAATGTTACGTAGCGCAGGGGATAAAGCGTGAGGAGGGGCCACGATTTCAGGCGAGGTGGTGGTACAGTCAGGATAGGCTAGAGAAGTAGAGGAAGAAGGTAGAAAAATCATGTCTTCTCCCTTCTGCCTGCCAGCCTTCGGTCCCACCCCTTCCTCCTGTGGGAGCTCTGCCGGATGCCCACTGACAGGGGTGGCTGGGAAATGTGGCCTGAGCAGGGGAAGAGCAAGGACTGGATAGGAAGGCAGCCAGACCCAGAGCTGCCTGGCGGCCTTGTGAGGCACAGGGCATTTCCCTTCCATTCCTGTCTGTCAACTTGGGAACCCTGGGATGGGCAGCATGTCTCCTCCATTATCACTGTGGCGGGAGAAAAGATCGCCAGAAGGTCATCTCCCAGCTCTTAAATGCTCCAGCATTTCTAAAACATGGCCCCAAAACTATTTGAGAGAACTGGCTGATTTGCAAACCGAAATAAAAGGAAACAGAATTCAGAAGTTCGGAACAGTTGAATGCTTCCTGAGCCTCCTACCTTGTGACTGAATGACCTCAGGCAAGGGCGTATAGTAAGTGCACAACCAATAATATTTACCACCACTGTCATTATTAGCGCTGTTATTGATTGTTCTGAATCTTTGCCCTGTTTTCTAAAAAATGGTGGTAAGATACATGTAACATAAAACTTATCATTAACGACATATATGCATTCACAATGTTCGCCAACTATTACCACTATGTCGTCCTAGAATGTTTTCATCACCCTCTAGGAAATCCATTAGGGCAGTCACTCCCCATTCTTCCCTTCTCCAGCACCTAGGCACCACTAATCTGTTTTCTACCTCTCAGGATTTTCTGACTGGATATTTTACATACATAATCATACAAAATGTGGCCTTTCCCTGACCTGTGGTGGCGCAGTGGGATAAAGCGTTGACCTGGAACACTGAGGTCGCCGGTTTGAAACCTTGGGCTTGCCTGGTCAAGGCATATATGGGAGTTGATGCTTCCTGCTCCTCCCCCTTCTCTCTGTCTTTCTAAAAAAATCAATAAATAAAATATATAAAAAAAAAAAAAGTGGCCTTTCGTGTTTGCTTCACTACCCTTTTTAAGCCTCCTGTTGAACCAAAACCTTTTTCTTTATTGAATATGCATCTTCTTTTTCTCAAGAGCACTCAGTTTGTCACATCACTCAACTTCCCACCGATAAACTAACCTAACAATAATAGTAGTAAGAATAACACTTGATTGAGTTCTTACTTTATTCCAGGTGCTTTGCGAAGTGTCTTACACGCACATCTCCTTTCATTCTTATAACCCCTCTGAAGGGCAACTACTAATAGTATGTCTATTCTACAGTTGAGGAAACTGAGGCTGAGAGCAGTTAAATCATGTAAGTAGCAAGTAACAGAACTAAGATTCAAACCTGGATCCGTTTGGCTCCCAGAGTTCAGCTCACAACCACCACGTGTATCTCTTCCCAGTGGCCACTCTCCCTCCCTCCCTGAGATCTGGCAGAGGACACTGGACCCTTCCTGTGCTGGCTCAAGCCCTGCCCATTAGCCCACCCTTCTGTACCTTTAACCCTGCCCCTTCCCATCTCCTCCAGAGCCGCCTTCACACACACCCCCTGCCCCCATAACATCAGAGATGGAGCTGATTCATATGGCAGTGGACTGAAATCATCTAGCTGTTTCTTCCTTTACTTGTCTGATGACTGAACTAGGATGACTCCAAGGCCAAGCTCTGCTGGGACTGTGGTGCCTTTGTGTGGGCTCTCCACATGGTCTTGGCTTCCACACAGCATGGCAGCCTCAAGGTGGACAGGCTTCTTGCATAAAGCCTCAGGTCTCCAAGAGCTGGAGTTCCCAAGGAAGTGCACGCCCTTTTGTGTCCTAGCCTTTGAAGTCAGGGCATAGTGTCCACCATACTCGATTGGTTGAAGCAGTCATCAGCTCACTTGAAATACACACAGAGAGGGTGCAGAGTCCATTCAGCCCCGTGTCCAAGCCTCTAGCACCAAGAAGGATAGAATGGATGCTCAGGACATGAAGACATGTCCATGCAATGGAGCCTGATGGAGCTCGGAGCGGTGCGGTGACCTTCACAAGGCCACACAACAAATGCAGGACAAAACCAAGGCTGTAGGCACACAACAAGAAATGAAATAGATGAAGCTGCCTGGCAAAGGCTGGCTCCCGGTGGAGATGGCCCACAGGCACACATTGCCCAGGGCAGAACCAGGGGAAGGTTTAGAGAGAGAACTAGGGAGGATGTCTCCCTGGCTCCTTCCCTGAGAGAAGAAAGCTTTTCTTCCAACACCTCCTCCGCCTTCCCAGCTCCCTTCTCAAGATGGGGAACAGGGGGGCTGGTCCCCAGCAAGGGGTAGGGGCTCAAAGAGGAACAAAGAATGCAGAGAGGCTGGGGGACTCTGAGGTGAGGGCTTCAGTAGGAGGTAAGAGGCCCTGATGTGAGCAAGAAGGGAGCCCCTGGGAGGGACCCAGTGACTGGTGGGGGTTCGGAGAGAGGGAGGTGGGCATCTGTGAAGAGGGTGGGGGTTCAGCGAGAAGATGAGCGTTTGTACACTGGGGTGAGGGCTCCACGAGGGGAGGAGACCCAGAGAGGGGGCTGAAGGCACAGTGAGAAAATGAAGGCTCAGGGAGGACAAGGGTGTTCAGCGAGAGGGAGTGACGGGAGAGTGGGGAGTCAAGGGGAGACCCGTTAAGGGGTGTGGTCCCGGAGGTGGTGGGGTCTCTGTGAGGGGCCTGGAGTCTCAGAGAGAGAAGGGAACTCTGGAAGGAGATAAGGGCTTGCCATCCGGCAGGGGTCCGCAGTCTGCAGAGCCAGCCCTTGTTGGGGGGGGGGGCTCCCATCTCGGGTATTACCTCCGCCCCCGACTGCGGCGCAGGCGCGACCGAACCCGCTTTTGGTCTGCTGGCGCTCCGGCTCCGGCTCGACGGAGACAGAGAGCAGAGAGGTGAGCTCAGTCCTGCTCCACGCGGCGCGGCCCGACCCCCACCCCGCCTGCTCCGGGCTTCCCGGGAGCCCCCACCCCCGCCCGCATCCCCAGCTCGGGCCGGCCGGGTCCCGCCTCGAGCGGAACGGCAGCGCCCAAGCCCTGGTGAGCCTGGGCCTTTGGCAGGTGGGGTCTCAGGGAGAGAGCAAGGGGCAGCGACCGCAGGGGGGACAGGCTGGGCGGAGGCTTCCAAGGACAAAGACAAGGCCCGCACCCACCTCTCTACTGGAATTCCATTGTCGCCCGCCCGACTCAGTTTACCTCTGGGGGGAAGGATGCAGTTAATCTCGACCGGGGAATGGGGTGGGGGACGGGTCAGAAACATCGGCGCGGTGGGGGGCGGGGGGAGTTGGCCTGATTTCTCTGGCCTCCCCCCCCCCCCAGGAGTCGCCCCTTCTCCTGGCCGGGGAGCGCGGGATGCTGGAGTGGGCGGGTCTGGGGCCCTGGGCGGGAGGACTGGGTGTGGCCGCTCCAAGACCTGAGATTCCATCCATCTCCAAACCCTGGCGCCTGTCACCTTCCCGTGCGCCCGCCCCCCAGCGCCTACTCGCCGCAGTCTCCCCCCTGCCCCGGACTCTGGAGCCCCCTCCCCTTCCCGCTCCCTTCCCAACGAGCTCCTCCCCTCTCCCGCCCAGGGCCACCTCCCCAGCGGTTCCTATGGCAACCCATGTCCCGGGTACTCGCTCTGAGTCCTCAGCATTTTATCCTGTCCTCTGCCCGACCGCTTCCCTGCAACCCAAGAATGGGAGGGGGAGGGGCTCGGCCAAGGAGTGTCACCGTCAAGGTCACCTTTCTTCTCCAAGGCCCGCAAGATTGAGTGATTCTGTATATTTCAGGGAAGAGGACACTCAGTTCCAGGGGAGAAGCTAATGCAGGCCTGCCATCCCTGAACCCTCTTCCCACCCTCTCTCCTCCGGGTCTTTAATTAATAATGGTCACTGCACTAACTCTGACGGTCCCGCCGGCCCCATTCTTTCTCCCACCCTGGCTGCTGTGCCTTTGCCGCCCGGGGCGGTTCCCGCACTGGCCACGCCCCCTCAGAGTCCCCCCCCCCATCGCTCTCTCCTGCACTCTCTCTCGCCTTCTTTCTTTGCCTTTGCTTTTAGTATCTGCCTTTTCCTATTCTCGCTCAATTTTTCTTCCTTTTCTTCCTTCCTTCTTTTCTTCCATCCTTCTTTTCTTCCTTCCTTCCTCCCTCCCTTCTTCCCTCCTTCCCTCCCTCCCTCCCTCCCTTTCTCTCTTCCTTCCTTTTTCTTTCTTTAGCCTGAATTGTGGGTGAGGGCTGTGAAAAGCTGCGACTTACAGACAGGCATTAACTACAGCACTCCTGTGACTTGTGTGACTGTGTGTGTACACGTGTGTGTGTCTGTTTATGTGTCACTGTATGCGTGTGTGTGTTTCTCTGTGCTGTGTGTTCATCTGCATGTGTCTCGGTGTGGTATATAGTATGTGTGCCTGCCCAGGTGTGTCTCATTGTCGTGTTCCTGTGTCTGTGTGACTGTGTGTGTACACGTGTGTGTATCTGTTTATGTGTCACTGTATGCGTGCGTGTGTTTCTCTGTGCTGTGTGTTCATCTGCATGTGTCTCGGTGTGGTATATAGTATGTGTGCCTGCCCAGGTGTGTCTCATTGTCGTGTTCCTGTGTCTGTGTGGGCGAGTGTCTCAGTCTACCTGTGTGTACGTCTCTGTTTGCGGTGGGTGTAGCTGGTGAGCCTCTGTCCGCAAGGGTTTGAGGGCCACGTCTGATTGGAAACGAGAGGAGTAGAGGTGGCTGGAAACCTGTTTCACCCTTCAGTGTGAGCTCCTTGCTTTATTTACTCTGCCTGAAGACGCTCAGGGGGTGGGCAGGAGCCCAGTCCTTCCCCAGCACTGCCTGCACCTCCGACTTCGATTCTAGTCCTACCTGTGCTGTGTGTGGATGTGCAAGGAGCTTTCACTGCTAAGCCTCCCTCTGTGCGAAGAAGCATTCTTAGATAGGCTTCTCCAGAACTCTAACAGCCCTGGAGCCTGGGTCCCTAATCCCAAGGGCCCCTGACTTCCACCTCCTATGGAAAGGATATTTCTTGGGGCTTGGAGGTTGTAGCCTTCTGAGTGGCAGCCCTGGGGAGAGGCCTTGTAGGGCTTGGCAGCGTGGGGCGCTCTGCCTGATTGGACAAGTGTCAGCCAGGACAGGTACCCCCAAGAGTACCTGAGAGAGGGGGGACTTTGAAGAGGAGATGGGATGAGGACCTCTCACTCCAGACCTGGGGCTCAAGAAGTTCAGGATAAACATAATTACAGTAATACTAATAATCACAACAACTACCACCATTTCTTTTGGCACCAGAAGACACAATGACTGTACAAAGCAGGTATAATCATTAGCTTCGTTATACAGATGAGGAAATTGAAGCTCTAAGAGGTGAAGGCACTTGTCCAAGGTCACACAGCCAGAAAGTTCATGGATCTGGGATTCCATTCTAGACAGCAGGGTTCCAGAGCCCACTGTCCCAGCCACAAGTGGCCTCCAGAGCAAACACACACTTTTATGGACACCTGCAATTGCCAGGCACTAGGCAAATCACATCAGTGCACCGGCTCATTCACAGTGTACAAGGGAAGGCCAGGCCAGGCCTCCAGAAGGCCAGGCTGTGCTATGTGCATGGCACGTCTTAAATAGGAGGAGTAAATGGGGCACGAAGATTCAAGAACCTGGGAGGGTCACCATGGGCAGCCCTCGCTGACTCTTCCCTCTGCTGAACCTTGCCTACCCCACAGGGATCCATGATGCCGGGCTGTGACCGTTCCTGTGGTTGTAGCCGGGGCCTCAACGTGGAAGACGGCAAGTGGTACGGGGTCCGCTCCTATTTGCACCTCTTCTATGAGGACTGTGCGGGTACCGCCCTCAGCGATGACCCTGAGGGGCCTCCTGTCCTGTGTCCCCGTCGACCCTGGCCCTCACTGTGCTGGAAGGTAAGATCATAGGAGGAGCCTGACCAGGTGGTGGCGCAGTGGATAGAGCGTCGGACTGGGATGTGGAAGGACCCAGGTTCGAGACCCCGAGGTCGCCAGCTTGAGCGCGGGCTCATCTGGCTTGAGCAAAGAGCTCACCAGCTTGGACCCAAGGTTGCTGGCTCCAGCAGGGGGTTACTCGGTCTGCTGAAGGCCCACGGTCAAGGCACATGTGAGAAAGCAATCAATGAACAACTAAGAAGTCGCAACGCGCAACGAGAAACTGATGATTGATGCTTCTCATCTCTCTCCGTTCCTGTCTGTCTGTCCCTGTCTATCTCTGCCTCTGTAAAAAAAAAAAAAAAAAAAAAAAAAGATCATAGGAGGAGTAACTCCGGTGATTTCCTGTGGCTTCAAGGAAGAGATGGACCCCATGGGTAGAAAGAAAAAGCATGTTGTAGCAGTTAGGAGTCTTGCATGTTCCAGCGATAGAAAACCCAACGCAGATGGGTTTAAACAGTAAACGGAAGACACTGCTTATTTTATAGGAGGGACCAGAGGTGAGTGGCTTCAGGCAAAGTTCGATCCAGCAGTTCAAACCATCACACTGAGGACTCCAGATTTCTCTTAGCCTTCAGGGTTTCCATGGGGCTCCCACCCTTGCAGCCTGTCAGCTTCAGGTTCTTCCCACAAGTTCCCCAAATGGCTGCTGCTGTACCAACCCTCACACCCCCACTCCCAGCTCCTCACCATCCAGGGGAAATTGGAATTTCCTCTAGTGTTTCCTCCAGAAAAGAAACCATGGGTTTTATTTGTAGAAGTCCTGGCAAGTACTGCATTGACTCTGATTGGGTCACTTGCCCGACCCTGAACTAATTACTGTGGCCTGGGAGATGGTTTATGCTGACTGGCAGGGACGAGGGCTCAAGCCACCTAAATATTACTTGCTTCCCAGTGATTTATTGGGGGCACTGTTTCCAGGGCAATGGAAGACATAAGAGAAACAATTGATGTTCATATGAACCAGGGAGAGTGATCAGTTAGGGCTCGCCATGTGGGTGAGTGTATGGAGGAGGCAGTGAGCTGAGTCCCTACAATGGGCATAGCTCTCTGCTGAACACCAGAGGGAGACTGAGGCAGAGCATCCCTCCCCTCCGCTTTCAGAAGGCTTTACTCTAGTGGGGAGAGGAGGTGGCCACCTGCACAGAGCGAATGCACAGCCTCAGGCCAGGTGTGCAGAGGATGCCAGGAGAAGAAATGCTCTCTGTGCTTGGGTTAATCAAGGAAGATTTCCAGGAGGAAGTCAGTACATATTTTACACTTCTTTTTTTTTTTTTTTAGCATTTTCTAATTGCCAGGCAGTGTGCTAGGCTCCCGGGGACACAGAATTGAAGAAGACGTGGTTCCTGTCTGCAAGGAGCTCCTAGCTGTGGTTCGTTTAGTCATTCTGCAAGCATTCACTCAGCTACTACTCTCTACTAACACTGTGCTAGGCCTGGAGGACATCTAGTGAGCTGAAATGGACACAGTCCCTGCTCTCCTGGCTCTCTTAGCTCTCCGTCAAGTGGGGCAGGCAGACAGCACTTACATAGTAGCCAAAGCACATGTCCTAGTTTGCACCTGGGTGAGTGCTCTGAACACCGAATTGGCACAGCATTTACAGAGTGTAGAGCAGGTGATTTGACCCAATTGAGGGGTGTATCCTGGAAGGCTTCCCTGAGGAGGTGAGGTCTGAGATGAGCTCTGAGGGATATTTAGGAGTTCACCAGAGAGAGAGATAGAGATAGAGGGTAGATGGCACAGCGAGATAAGATAGGACCCAAATAATAATGGAGGGGGATTCAAGGTTGGCAAGAGAAACCCACTGTTAGGTGGAAGCCAGGAAGGAAACTAATCAAGATTCCAAATAGAACATGACAGTGGGTGCCCCTCGCCAGTTAGATCCTAGCAGGTGTGTTCTGTGATTCCCATCTCTCTCTCTCTCTTTTTTTCTTCAATTTTTAATGCTGTGATTCCCACCTCTAAAGATTGAATTAATGGGTTACTTTTAAGTCAAATGGGGGTCGAAGGTGATCCCTGGGCCTAGGGCCCTGGCTGACCCTGACTCCTTCTCAATCTGTCTGCCTCTCTCCAGATCAGCCTGTCCTCGGGGACCCTGCTTCTGCTGCTGGGCGTGGCAGCCCTGACCACCGGCTATGCCGTGCCCCCCAAGCTGGAGGGCATCGGAGAGGGTGAGTTCCTGGTGTTGGACCAGCGGGCAGCTGATTACAACCAGGCTCTGGACACCTGCCGCCGGGCAGGCACAGCGCTCTGCGTGGCAGCCGGGGTCCTGCTGGCCGTCTGCCTGTTCTGGGCCGTGACCGGCTGGCTGAGCCAGGACTCCAAGGCAGAGCCCCTGGACACCGAAGCCGAGAGCCATGTGGAGGTCTTCGGGGACGAGGCAGAGCAGCAGTTCTCCCCCATCTTCCGTGACGCCAGCAGCCAGCCCTGGTTCTCGCCGCCCGCCAGCCCCTTTGGGCCATCTTCTGTGCAGACCGTCCAGCCCAAGCGAGACTCGTGAGCTGCCCACGTGGCCAGAGGGGGCGCCAGAGCCAGAGGGCGGACCCTTCCTCCTCCTGCCACCACCCCACCCTCCCACTGTCTCCTTCTCTTCTCCCTTTCAGCAGGGACCCTCTGTCCACGTTGCCGGAAGTTCTCAACCCCAGGTCAGAAAACCTGGCTCTCACACCCCCGTGCCCATTCCCAGGGGGTAGGACCCCTGCTCCTCCAAGATGCCAACCTCCTCCAAGCTCATTCAAAACTTCCCAACAACTCCTCCTTCAGGGACAGAAAGTATCTCCCTCAACCTGCCCCCACTCTTTCCTCAGTGTGACGGCGCCCAAGCCCCCTTCCCTTGCAGACCACCACTTCCTGTGTCTGCGTGATCAGGAGTTTGGACCACCAGATTCTCGAGTCCTGTGACTTTCCTGTTCGCCCCTGATAGAAGTATCACCCTCTCTAGGCAGAGAATGAATGGGTGTGTGGCAGGGGAGCAGGGTCATTCTCAGGGACTGACTCCTCCCTCCGTTGGCGTAACCAGGACGCCTCGGGATGGGTCAAAGGTGGTCGCTGGACTTCCTGTCCAGGATGGTGCAAAGACATTCCCTGCCTAGAGTGTGTTTTCTTCGTGCATTCTGGCGTCCAAAACCCTGCGCCTACCCCATCCCCGCTGTTACGAGCCCGGAGCCCCGGTTCACAGAAGAGGTGGCTGAGGGAGGGTGGCAGTCTGCAAGAACTCCGACCACATCTGCAGAATCCTCCTGGGCCAGCTCTTGTTTTACAGCTGCTGCAGGACCGGCACCATCTGGCTTTCATGAGACCCCCCACGGGCTGGGGACAGGCTCTGCCTAGAGAGATCGTCTCAAGTTCTGCTGGTCCCAGGTGGCTCAGAAAATACTCTGAACGGGAATCCTTACATGGTCTCTAAGAGCCCGGGGACGGGAAAACTGGGATGTCTTTGTTCCTCACAGTGCCCCACCTACAAACTATCACCCACAGGTGATGCGTCAACTCCGTTCTCTGCCACTAGGGGGAGTTCCAAGACAGCTGGAAAGAGATGTTATGGACCACACCCTTACCCTCGGGTCTCAGTGTCACCACCAGCCTTGAGGAGCCTCCTGGGGTTGGGGGGGGGGGGTCTTCAATCCTCCCCACCAGGCAGACCCCACTGCCCTTGTGCCACAAGCCATGCTCCCCGCCCCCATTCTGCACCTCTTCCACCCTGCCTTCCCGTTCAATAAACAGCTGGGGTGGATACTGACGTTGTTTCTTTTCTTCCTGACCACTGGGGTCAGGGGGAGGGAGGAGAGACTGCCATGTGTGCTAGGCACTTAAACCCATTATTTCTATCTGCTCCTCATGAGCAAGGAGATTATTATGTTCACTTTATAAATGAGGTAACTAATGGTCAGAGAAGCGAAGCCACTGGGATGAAGTTGAATTTGAATGCTTGCCTGATGGGAAGAAACTTTCTCAGCCATCCTGACAGCCCACTGCCCCCAGCCCTGAGAGAAAAGGAGGGCAAGGACAGTTTCAGGAGGGAGCTGGAGCCGAAGGTGATGAGAACAGCTGGCCACCGCTGGGACTCCTTGGGGCCCAGGTGTTGTTCTCGGTGATACAGACTCCATGCGCTCCTGTGCTGTCTGTATCAGAGAACAGCAGCTCCGGCCTCCCGGTTGCTCCAGCCAAATCCTTGGCATCATCCTTGATTCCCCTCTTTCCTCAAACTCTGAATCCAATCCATCAGCAAGTCCTTTGCCTCAACCTTGGAAATTTACCCTGTACCCAACCAGCTCCCACCAACCTCACCTGGCCTGCTTCTCCCTGGTCTCCCTGCTGCCCGAGTCTCCATCCCCATGTCTGATCTGCACAGATCAATCCTGTTATAATGTTAGTTAGGTCGTGTAACCTCCTCTGCTCAGTATCCGCCCATGGCCCCCAGCTCACTCAGAGTAAAAGCCAAAGTCATTAGACTTCCAGCCTGCAGAACCGTGAGAGAATACATTTTTGTTGTTTTAAGCCACGTAGTGCGAGGTGCTTTGTACAGCAGCGGTAGGACACAGGCCACAAACTGGTGCAGCCGGCAACAAAGGCCAAGTGGCAACATCAAAGTGGAAAACATGGCCCTCGCCCGTTGGCTCAGTGGTAGAGTGTCGGCATGGCTTGTGGATGTCCCAGGTTCAATTCCCAGTCAGGGCACACAGGAGAAGTGTCCATCTGCTTCTCCACCCCTCCCTCTCTTGCTTCTCTCTCTCTCTCTCTCTCTCTCTCTCCCCTTCCTGCAGCCATAGCTCAATTGGAACTAATTGGCCTGGGGTGCCGAGGATGGCTTCTGTCTTAGGTAATAAGAAGAACTCGATTGCTGAGCAACGGAGCATCAGCCCAGATGGGCAGAGCATCTCCCCCTAGTGGGCTTGCCAGGTGGATTCTGGTGGGGGTGCATGTGGGAGTCTGTCTCTCTGCCTCCCCTCACCGAATTAAAAAAAAAGAAAAAGCAAAGTGGAAAACACATGCCCTTTGATCTCTCCTTCTTGTGCAGGTATAGCTATAGGTTTAATTGTACAGGCTGGAACATGGCAGCTTTGTTTGTAACAGAAAACATCTGGGAGCAACCTAAACGTTCATTGCGAGGCGGCTAGGTAATAAAGCACGGTACAGTTACACACTGGAACACTACGTAAAAGAATGAGAAGGCTCTTTATGTAGTGATCTGCACCCGTCTCCAAGTTGTATTGTTAGGAGAAAAGGTGTGAGGTGCGGAATACTATGAATACTTCTAAACCATTTGTGCAAAAAGGACATTTAGGGGCCTTGCTTGTACATGCATAACATCTCTATTGTTTCGTTTGTCCTTGGACAGGGGCCTGGGGCCTGGGTGACTTGGGACGAGGGTGGGAGGCAGGCTCGTACCCATCTAGAATTTTGAACCATGTATACAATTAATTAAATATTTAAAAACAGAATTTGTATATTTGCACTTACTTTGCTAGTGATTTTTTTTTTTAGCAGCTACATCTATTGAGCATCTACTCTGTGTAAGTAAGTAAAGACAGGGCTCAGAGAAGTGAAGTGGCCCGTCCAAGGTCACACAGCTAGTAAGTTGCTGTGTTTCAAACCCTGGTCCCGTGACGTTAGCGAGTAGAGTCTGCCTCCACTGCTGTGCAGTTGTGTTCATAAGTGCACGCATGTGCCATGGTTGGACTCCCACACTGACATTCCCTGTGACCTTGGACACACCACATCCTCTTCGGGACCACATCCTCATGTGTCTATCTGTTCACAGGTGTGCTCTGTGGGTGTGTGGTGATAAAACCAGTGACTCTTGGCCTTGCTCCAAGTCAACCTGGGTTAGTGTCACTGAGGGCTGTAAGCTTCCTGTCCCAGCCCTGCCAAGCCCCAGAGCACATGACTCAAAGCCCAGCCCTGGGCACTGCGCCATCAGGAGCCGGGTGATGGAAGAACTGATAGGATTTCATAAGCATCTGGCCCAGGACATGTGGTCAGAGCATGGAGAAGGAGACAGGAAAACAGGATGTCCACTGGGGTGTGCACTTGGCAGGGCTCACGGGCCAGGTTGGGCTGGAGAAGAGCTGCCAAGACCAGGCATCGAACGCGGCACTCAGCGGATACCTGCTGGGGCGGGGGGAGAGGGAGCAGGATTGATCGCGGCATTGCCTCGTGCCGATCCTGGGGGCCTTGAGTGAGCAAGAGCGTGAAGGAAGGGCGAAACCAGTAATGGAGGACGCAGGAAGGGTGTGAGCTTATCTTCACAAATCTTGAGCGCCCTGAGTGGGGCTCTGTGAGCTTGGGGGGCAGGGTGGACACAGCCGTGCCTCTGCAAAGCAGAGCGCTCAAGTGACGCCAGTCAGGCCGGGTGCAAAGTGACTCAGACACGTGAGCAGTCATCGGCATGTCTGGGGGAGCAAGAGGGTGCCAAAGAGTGCCCTGGCCAGGTAGCTCAGTTAGGAAGAGCATCGTCCTGATACACTAAGGGTGCGAGTTCGAATCCCTAGTCTGGGCACATACAAGAATCAACCAGGGAGTTCTGGCCGGTTTGGCTCAGCGGTAGAGCGTCGGCCTGGCGTGCGGGGGACCCGGGTTCGATTCCCAGCCAGGACACATAGGAGAAGCGCCCATTTGCTTCTCCACCCCCCACCCCCTCCTTCCTCTTTGTCTCTCTCTTCCCCTCCCACAGCCGAGGCTCCATTGGAGCAAAGATGGCCTGGGCGCTGGGGATGGCTCCTTGGCCTCTGCCCCAGGCGCTAGAGTGGCTCTGGTTGCAACACAGCGACGCCCCGGAGGGACAGAGCATCGCCCCCTGGTGGGCAGAGCGTCGCCCCTGGTGGGCGTACCGGGTGGATCCCGGTCGGGCGCATGCGGGAGTCTGTCTGACTGTCTCTCCCCGTTTCCAGCTTCAGAAAAATCCAAAAAAAAAAAATAATAATAATCAACCAGGGAGTGCATAAGTGGAAAAGCGAATTGATGTTCCTTTCTTTCTTTTTCTCATCCTCTCTTTCTAAAAATCAATAAAAAATTTAAAAAATTGTTTTTTTAAGCGTGTACAAGCCTGGCCTGTGGTGGCACAGTGGATAGAGTGTGTCTCAAAGACACCTCAAACTCAACACGACCACAATCAAATCTGCGGTCCTCTTCAGAACACCCTTCTCCTCTTATTTGACGACAGCGATGTCCTTGCAGCTGTGTGGGGTGAGGAATGAATTAATAACAGGTGGAGGGATTTAATCCGTTCAACGATCTGCTGAGCACTAACTGTGCCCGAGACTATACCAAGGTCTGGAGATACACTGCTGAGTCTTAGGAGAGCTGACAGGTTAGTGGGGGAGACAGGTATATGGGTGTATAACATAGGTGATTCATTATATATTATGACCATATAATAATTACATATAGTTAAATAGAAATATATTTCCGAACTATAATATATACTTTGAAGGGAAAGAACAAGGTACTCTGAGAGGGAATCACACGAATGGGTGACGGAAAACGGGTAATGAACGGGGAGGTGGAGGTGGATGGGACTTGGGCCAGGCTGCTTTACCGGAACCGGAACCGTCTCACCGGCCACAGGCAGCATCCATTTGCAGATCCGGGGCCTCCCCAAACCCCGCCTGCCGCTCTAACCTCTAACCTCAGAGAGATTGTCCTCTCTCCTTGCCCTGACTCAGCACTGCCCGGGGGCCCATCCCCAGTGGCCCTGGCTGGCTCTACACCTGGCTCCACCCTGCTGAGTCACAGTGTGGGGCTGGTCAGAGGACAGCTCCGTGAAGCCCCCACCAGTTCAACTCGGCTCTTCGGCCATCCTCAACCTGGAAGGGGGGTAAAACGACGAGAAGGGAGACCAGCAGGTGCCAAGCCCTGTGCCCAAGCACTGCTCTCCTGATTCTTGAGAGAGTATCCCTGACCAGGCCTCGGCTCCAGTGAGGGTTTGTCTGGGGACTGTGGTCAAGGGTAATGAATTAGAGCTAAGTGTGTCTGCAGGATTGTATCTTTGTCAGGAGTTACGGCTGGACTTTAGGTCAGGGGTCAGGGGCCAGTGTGGGAGAAGGGGGGTGCCCTGTCAGTGACCAAGTCAACGCTCAGTTTGGGGCTGGGGTCAAGATCTGGCCACAGGGAGGGGCAATGTTCAGGGCTCAGTGATCAGGCTATGTCCACGGTTTCCGGTCGGAGTCCAGCTGGAGTCCAAAGTCAGGGGATCAGGCTCAGTCTACGACCGGAGTCAAGGATCAGGGCTCAGTCAGCGTCCCGGGCCCAGTCTCTTTCTCCAGGGTGGCCTGAGCGGGTGGAGGCTTGGCTCTGGATTCCTTAAGGAGCTCCTTCTGGCCTCAAGTTCCATCCCCCAGGCAGATGAATGTGCACCTGCCCCAAACCCTGTCCTCTGTCTGTGGTCTGCGGGCTCTCCCAGACCACTCCCTGAGGGCCAGGCCTGGGGTGGTGTTCCCTACAAGGCCTGGCAGTCCTCCTTCTGGCACCTCAGGGAACCAGAGTGGGGTAAGGGCTATGGGGCAGTGTTCCGTGCCTGATCCAGGAGGGCGCCTTGCGCAAGGTGTTCTGATGCAACCGGCTGCAGGTCGAACACCTCGACACCCCCTCTGACTTCCCATCCCACGTTACAAGCTTTTCTCAGAAAGGGAAGGGCTGGGCAGCGGCCTGGGTTGAATACACACAGAGTCCCTCTCCTTCCCTAGCCCTGGTGGCTTTGGGACGGGACCGCAGGAGGCAGGCAGGCAGGAAGGGATCGTATGACAGCATTTCATCAGCGAGTCCAGGATTAGGAGGGGCTGGAGCTGGGGTTTCCTCCTGCTCCTAGCTGGAAGGTAACAAGAGAACCAGGAACCCTGGAAGTTTGGAGGACCCTACCCTTGACACACACAGCAGTAATTGTGTGGCTGAGGCCAGGGAGGGACTGGTGGCCGCCCAAGGTCACCCAACTCTCAGAGGCAAGGTCAGATCCAGAAAGCAACTCTCCTCCCAGGTGCAGTTTCTAGCTCCTCCCCCCACAGGTTTGGGAGAGGACCCCTCACCCTGAGGAGGGCACGGGACCTCCCCAGGAACTCCAATCCATCTCATGGAGGCTCCCAAAACAGCGGACTGACACGGGCTTTGAAACGACACCGACCTGGTTTAAATCCCCCTGGCTTGCTGTGTGACCCCGGGCAGGTTAATTCTGACACCTGTTTGTTTTTTCATTTGTACGAAGGGCATCGCTTCATCCCTGGCACGCAGGGTTGTGGTCAGGATTACAGGAGAGAGCAGAGAAGGACAGAGCCCAGACCTGCCCCACGGGGCTGCTCAGGAAATGACTCCCTACCTCTCCTTTTAAATCAAACCTCGGTAGGTGGCTCTCAGGGGATGTGCGTCTGGGAACTGGGGGAGAGGTGGCAGTCTGGGCTTTGTGGAAATGACAGTAGCCCCGTATCCAGTGTTTACCAGGTGCTAGGAACTTTTCTAAACACTCTGCGTGTATGAACTCATTTAACTTCCATTCAATCCAGTAACCATTACAAAGAACAATAAGCCGTTTAATTAAGCCTGTCAGAAGGATACCGTTATCAGTTCTACTGTACGGATTTAGGCTCCGGGTCTCAGAGTAGCTAAGTGACTTGCTCAGTGTCATACAACTAGTTTAGAACAAGGAGGTGTAACAAAGCAGTGGACAAAGACCACCCAAGCATTGAGCTAGAGCAGCAGGCTTCTAATGGCCTGCCCACTCCCTCACTGCTCAGGCCAGTGATGTCACCTCTCTGAGCCTCGGTTCCCTCATCTCCCTCCCTCCAGGGGTGAAAGCAGTGACTTGGCAGGAGGTTAGAGGATGCAGTGCGATGAGGTAAGGGAAGCAGCTACCCAGGGCCATGCTCCATCCACGGGCACAAGAATTACATTCTTTGCAAAGAAAACCCAGGGTCAACGGGCAGACGCAGCAAGATCTCCCAGGGGGCCTGTGGCTTGTACTGGGCCACCGAGGGGTTGATGCTGCCCAGGCGCTGGCCTGCCTGTCTTTCCTGGCGCCGGGCCTAAGCCACAGTCAGGGTTTCTGCAAAGCCCCTGGGAGACCCCAGAGAAGGGGGTGGTGCCCAGTCTCCTATTAAAGGGCTCCCCAAGAGGAGCACAGGCTGGAACTGCAACTCTTGAATCACCGACCATCTTTCCCAAGTCGATTGGCCCGAATCCATGACCTGTATTGGTTCTTCCCCTCCTTGGAGAATAGCCCTCTGACTTCCTGC
The DNA here is from genome assembly GCF_036850765.1 of Saccopteryx bilineata. Taxonomy (NCBI): domain Eukaryota; kingdom Metazoa; phylum Chordata; class Mammalia; order Chiroptera; family Emballonuridae; genus Saccopteryx; species Saccopteryx bilineata. The sequence goes on from NC_089495.1 coordinate 205,537,127, forward strand.
CCTCTGCGCAGAGAATCTGAGCCTGGGCTCTTCAGAACCGCAGCAAAATTACCTGACCAGGTGGTGGCGCAGTGGATAGACAGCAGACCTAGGCTGCTGAGGACCCAGGTTCTAAACCAAGCCCCCTTCCCCAGGTTGCCAGCTTGAGCAAGGGGCCACCGGCATGGTGGCCTCTTGCCAGTGTGGGCACTGGGGTCAGCAGCCCAGCTTCAAATCCGAATCCACCTCACCCAGGGAGCTGGGTGGTTTTGAGTAAATCCCTCCCCGTGACTCATCTGCAGCATGGAGGTGACAGCACCCACCTCACAGTTCCTTTAGTGTCTCAGGGCCTTTGCACTTACTTTTTCTGCTGTCTCCCCCTCACATCTTTGCACTTATCATCCCTTTTCTTCCTTAAGATTCTACTTTAAGCATCACCTTCCTGATAATTCCTACTGAAAATATCCACCCATTCCTCATATCTGGAGAACAAATCTATTTTATTCAAGAAAATACATGACCCTTATACTCTATTTTAAATGAGCTTGGTTTATTGACTTTTATTTTCTTGGTACTGGTCTGTCTCTCCACTGATTTACAGAGTCCATGAGGGTGGGGATAAATCAGTCTTGTCACCAATGAGTTCCCTGAATTAACAACATGACACAGACCCTAGTCGGTTGGCTCAGTGGTAGAGCATCAGCCTGGCGTGTGGAAGTCCCTGGTTCAATTCCTGGTCAGGGCACACAGGAGACACACCCTCCTGCAACCATGGCTCAAATGGTTCGAGCAAAGTTGGCCCTGGGTGCAGAGGATGGCTCCATGGGCTCCGCCTCAAGGTGCTAAAATAGCTCGGTTGCTGAGCAATGGAGTGGTGGCCTAGACAGGTAGAGGATTCCTGGTAGGGGGCTTGCCAGGTGGATCCCTGTCTGGGTGCATGCGGGAGTCTGCAACTCCCCGCCTCTCATTTAATAATAAAAAATAAGTAAGTAAGTAAATAAATAAAAACAACATGACACAGCATGAAACAAAGTTAGGAATGTGTAAATAAACCCAGCAGAGCAGCAGCTTCATAGGTGCTCAGAAGACAACCATCTCTGCCTTTCTCTGCGCCTTACCGCTGTGGGACCTTCCAACCCGAGTCTAAGTGTAGAAAACGAATTCATTTATCCCTCCCAGGCAGGGGAGTCCCCAGGGCTAAATGAGATCCCAGAATCCCCTGCTGTGCTCTGAAGGCTCTGAGACACAGGTGAGCTGGTCCCTGGGGTTCTGGAACCAGGGAAACAAAGGGTGACTCCCTCTCTCTCTCTCTCCTGTTCAACCTCTGCCTGAGGAGTTTGGTTTTTTGTTCGTTTGTTTGTTTTAGAGAGACAGAGAGAGAGTCAGAGAGAGGGTTAGAGAGAGGGATAGATAGGGACAGACAGACAGGAACGGAGAGAGATGAGAAGCATCAATCATCAGTTTTTTGTTGTGGCACTTTAGTTGTTCATTGATTGCTTTCTCATATGTGCCTTGACCGCGGGCCTTCAGCAGACTGAGTGACCCCTTGCTCGAGCCAGTGACCTTGGGTCCAAGCTGGTGAGCTTTTGCTCAAACCAGATGAGCCCGTGCACAAGCTGGCGACCTTGGGGTCTCGAACCTGGGTTCTCCACATCCCATTCAGACGCTCTATCCACTGCGTCACCGCTGAGGAGTTATTTTTTGACACTGGTATATTCCAACATCAAGGCCTAAAAAAAGGCCTGGCTGGATAGATAGTTCCATCGACAGGGGTAGTCAACCTTTTTATACCTACCGCCCACTTTTGTATCTTCGTTAGTAGTAAAATTTTCTAACCACCCACCTGTTCCACAGTAATGGTGATTTTTACTTTATAAAATTTATAAAGCAGAGTTACAGCAAGTTAAAGCATAGAATAATAATTACTTACCAAGTACTTTATGTCGGATTTTCGCTAAGTTTGGCAGAATAAATCTTTATAAAACAACTTACTATAGTTAAATCTATCTTTTTATTTATACTTTGGTTGCTACTCTACCGCCCACCATGAAAGCTGGAACGCCCACTAGTGGGCAGTGGGGACCAGGTTGACTACCACTGAGTTAGAGCATCATCCATCCCCATATGCAAAGGTTACAAGTTCGATTCCAGGTCAGCGTACATACAGGAACAGATTGATGTTTTTCTCTCTCAAATCAAGAAATAAATAAAAGACTTAAAAAGGATCTCCACTGAAAGGTGTTGGATTCCTGGCTCTGCACAGGGATGTTTCACTCACTAAGCAGCAGGTACCACCTGGGCCTGCCAGGTCTGGGCTGCAAGTCCTGTTATAGGTGGCTTCCCCTCTCTGAGCTTCCATTGTGCCCATTCCTTTTTATTGAGCATCTGCAGAATGCCCCACACTATTCTGAGCATTTTGCATGTATTAACCCAAGTGACAACCCTATGAAGTGAGTGCTGTGCTATGTATAAGCTCATTTTTTAGAGGAGGAAACTTACCGGTAAGTAGGGTTTTTAGTAGCTTTCCTGAGCTAGCACAGTGGGTCTAGGCAGAGGTGGGGTGCACTCTTACGCAGGCTGGTTTTAGGGTGCTTGCCCTTAACCATTAGGCAGCACAGCCTCTATCAAATGAATGCTATGAAGTCTACTTACCTTCGGGATTCCCCAGGGCACTGCACTGGCCCTTTGGAGCCTAGAGTCAGTTCCGACAAGTCTGTGGTGTTTGCCAAGTTTCCGGGCGGCTTTCCCCTAGTTGGGCCAGGGGCTGCACCTTAGTACGGGGATACGGGAGCTTCCTGCCTGCCAAGAGTTCTCTAAAGGTTTAATGAAGCAATGGTGAGAATGGGCTTCACGAACAGGAAGCATCCGTGAGACTGTCTTGGTTTGCTCTTTTTCTCCTGGACACCGTCCTGAGAAAGAAGGACGTTCTTCCCATCGCACAGATGGGGAAACTGAAACTCAGAAAAGCAAGAACGCTGTTTTCCAAGATGACAGGAAGAGTCTGGAGCTGGTGTCTACACTCAGACTTCAGGCGAGAGGGGCAGGGAGTGGACTTAGAAGACGGGAGAGGCGAGCGGCGCCCCGGGCTGGCGCGCAGACCCAGCGGGAGCGGTAGGAGGCGGGGCGGGGCGCGCTGGGGCACGACCTCGGGGGGCGGAGCGCCGGGGATGGTGCAATCCGCCGCCGGAGCGCATCAGGCGGCGTCTGATTAGCTCAGGTTTACATCACCCGGGCCGGGGCCGGAGCCTGGCGCCCGGCGTCTTCGAGGCACTTGCAACGGAAGCGGCGGCGGCTCCGCACACGTCGGGCTGTTGGGGGTCGAGGCCAGAGCTCCAACGGACCCTGAGCTCAGTCACAGCGGAGCGGACCCCCAGTCCACCCAGGGTGCCCAGGTGACTCTGCGCTCGAGCGGCAACAGCAGCCCGCCGCACGAGGGCCAGGTACCCGGCAGAGGGCCAGGGGCGGATGGGTTGGAGAGGCCGCCGGACAGAGGGTTGCCCGGGAGCCTCCGGGAGGCTGCGGGCCGTCGCATGTTAGACACATGCACACACACACAGCTTTTGACAAACCCGCTGTCGGGGGGTGGAGGGACGCGATCTGTGCCGAGGTGACGCGCTCTGCGGGGCTTAGGGTCGCCTGATTGTGCCCAACTTCGGCTGGAGTGAGGATGCTCCCCCCAGCTGTGGCAGCTGTGGCCCGGGGAGAAGGGAGTCAGGCGTCCCAGTGTCGCCCCGAGAGAGGTGTGCTGTTGTGTGTGTTTGGAGGTGAGCGTGGGGCGGGAGAGCCGTGTGGCTTGGTTTGGGAAGATCTGTATGTGAGGGTCTGGGAGAGGACTGGGGGTACTGTGTGTAGGGTCTGTGTCACTGTGGGGGTGTGCTTGCGGGGCTCAGCGTGAGCCTGTGGGATCTGGGTGGGAATGTGTCTCGGGATTCTGTGCCTTCGTGGTCGGTGAGAGCTGCAGGGACGGCCGAGCACCTGGTGGCAGGTGTTGACTGTGCGGGGGAAACCGGCTGGGGCGGGGCGGGGCTGTCCTGGGGGCGGGACCCCCCGCGTGGGAGCTCGCATGCAGCGCGCGAGTTGCGGCGCCACGGGCAGTGCCGCGCGTCCGGCGCAGGTGTGCGCCCAGCGGTGTGTCTACAGGCTGGCATGTTGCACTGTGCGCGCGTGTGTTTTGTTTCTGCAGAGGGTGTATGTTGTACCTACAGACTGGGGCCCCGGGCCACCCCTTCCCCAAACCCTGAGGCCCAGCCTCCTTCCCTTTGTCTCACCCCCTCCAGGTCTTCCTGCCGCCTTTGAGTTCCCCCAGGACTTTCTGTCCTGGGACATCAGGAGCCGCTGCTTCCACTCCCAAGGGAGGAGGAGCCTGACTTTGGGAGGCTGGGCGAGGCCGTGACTGTCCTAGGCCAGCAGGGTGTGTGCGCGCGCGCATGTGCGTGTGCGTGTGCGCGCGTGTGCGTGTGTGTGTGTTGTGTCAGATTGTGTGTAGCCTTGTTGCTATCATCGGGCTGCCGTGAGTGTGATAGCTGGGAGCTCTATATGTGTGTGTACGTGCACACTTGCCCATGGAGGGAGACGTGTGTGTCACATAATGATGTGTGTGCCCCTCTCTGCTGATGTGTGTCTAGGCTCGCTGGCTTGGACAAAGTGTTTTTGAGGGATGTGTGTGCACTTGTCTGCCCTGTTGTGCGTTTGGAATGACCTGCCCATCTGCTCCCCCCTCCTTCCACCACCATTACCAGGGTGTCAGGGATTAGGGGCTGCCTCCCTCCTGTGGAGGAAATCCCTCAGTCTTGCCTGCAAAGTCCCTTGTTCATCTATAGACTCAGGTACTGTGGTCCAGGGGGCTGGGGTATCCAAGGCCCCGCCAGGCTCTAAGCTTGGAAAGGGTAAACGCAGCCTGGGGTGTTGGTACCACCAGGAGAGAACCACTCCAGGGTGTCTCTGCTTCGCAGGGCACAAAGCATCGACACAGCCAGGGACTGTCTTGCTTGACTCAGAAAAGCCAGTGAGGTAGGGAGTGTCATCCTAGCCTCATCCCTAGGGAGGTGTCTGAGACTCCCAAGGGTAGCACTTAAGTCATCTTCAGCTATGAAAAATAACAGTTATCTACTGCTCACATAAGTTAGGGGATATTTCAAAATGAATATGAAGCAGTAAAAAAGGAAGCGTTTGATTTCTTTTTATTAAACAAGAACATCAGAAAAGCAAGCGACAAGTCAAAGAAAGTCGGTCGATTATGCAAACGAGATGCAAACCCAACTTTTATTTCATTGGTGAAAATCCACTCTACAAAAGGCTGAAAGTACTGGAGTATCTGCACGTTCCCTGGTCCCTTAATTTTGGGGAGCAGTTTAATTTATGTAAGCAGTCCCCTTATGAGGGACATTCAATTATTTCTATATCATGGACTGCAGGAATAACCTCGTACTTGTATCATTACATCAGTGTGTAGAGAGTTTCCTGGTCCTTTCTCTGAACTGTATAGTACTCAGCTCTATGGCTATACCATGATGTTTTAACTAGCCCCCTACTGCTAGACATTGGGGATGCTTCCTGCCTTTTACTATGAGACACAAGGCTCTGAGAAACAGACTTATACATATTTAATTTTTGGATGAGCATTTAAAACATTTTTTTTAATTTATTGATTTTAGAGAGGACAGGAAAAAAAAGAGAAAAAAACATCAGTTTGTAGTTTCACTTATTTATGCATTCATTGATTGATTCTTGTATGCGCCCTGACCCGTGAACCTAACTTGCAACCTTGGTGTATCGGGCAGGCACTCTAACCAACTGAGCGAGTTAGCCAGGGTGCAAGCATTTTCATTGCAGGATAAATCCCGGAAGAGGGACCCCCAGTCAAGGGTGTGTGCAGTTGTCAGTCTGAGGCACACTGCCAAACGACCCTCTGTACAAGTTGTGCCAGTGGCCCTCCCACCAGCAGGGAAAGACGGGGCCCACCAGACCCCCTCACTGTCGTGTTTTTCTCTCCTTTCTAGATGCGAGCCTCCCCTCTTGTCGCTCCTATGGGTGCTCCCTCCAGGAAGAAGAAGTTGAAGTTGGACCGAGACCCCGAGGGTCCCACCCAGAAACAAGCTGGAAGTGGACCCCAGCCCAGGCTGCCCCCCTGCACACTGCCCCCGAGCCCACCGCCTGCTCCGGTCTGTGTTCCTGCTGTGACCCCTGCCTCCCGGCTGGGGCCCTATGTCCTCCTGGAGCCCCAGGAGAGTGGCCGGGCCTGCCGGGCCCTGCACCGCCCCACACGCACAGAGTATGTCTGCCAGGTATGTGCCCAGGGGGCCACCTCCCCCAGCATCACAGCAAACCTGGAAGGATTGGCCGCAGAGGATTGTCAGGGCCGAGGCCTTCTTATATTCCTTGGGTCCTGTGCCAAGTGAGGTGCCCAGTGGCCGGCAGAAGTAGGGATGAATGAAAGCGTGGGCAGCGTGAATTCTAGAGATTGGAAGCTATGATATCAGATGACGACGGGCATAAAGTTACTTCTGTGTCATCTGGTCTTTTGGATTTCCCTGCTTTCAGGTTATTTTTGTTTGAGTTGCCTGTTATTTTTCAATTATCTTATTTTATTATTATTTTTTATGTCTTCTGAAGTGAGAAGCTGGGAAAGCAGAGAGATAGACTCCCACGTGTGCCCTGAGGGGTACCCACCCGGCATACCCACCAGGGGACGATGCTCTGCCCATCTGGGGCTGCTGCTCCATCGGCTACTGAGCTATTTTAGCACCTGAGGCGAAGGCCATGGAGCCATCCTCAGCGCCTGGGGCCAACTTGCTCCAACCGAGCCATGGTTGCAGAAGGAGAAGAGAGAGAGATAGAGAGAGAGAGGGGAGAAGAAGAGGGGTGGAGAAGTGGATGGTTGCTTCTCCTGTGTGCCCTGACCAGGAATTGAACCATGGACATCCACATGCCTGATGGACACTCTACTGCTGAACCAACCGGCCAGGGCCTTATTTTTCAATTATCTCAAGTTCAGGGTCATATAAGGTAACAGTTAAGAGCACTTCATGGCTGTGTGGCCTCTCAGCTTTGTCAGGGTTGAGTGGCTTGCTGCTGAGGCGCTTGGCACAGTGCTTAGCACCCTGCAGGGGTAGTCAACCTTTTTAGAAAAACCGCCCACTTTTGCAGTGCTGGTCAACCTGGTCCCTAATGCCCACTAGTGGGCGGTCCAGCTTTCATGGTGGGGGTAGCAGAACAACCAAAAGGCACCACGATTGGCCCACCATGAAAGCTGGACTGCCCACTAGTGGGTGGTAGGGACCAGGTTGACCAGCACTGCAAAAGTGGGCGGTTTTTCTAAAAAGGTTGACTACCCCTGGAAGGGTCAGCTGTGACTGTTTACAAGGCCAGCCTGGGCTCCATGTGGTCCCCACCTGTGCTCACGCCATGCCCCGCCCACAGGTGTACCAGGCCTGCGAGGCCTTGGCGGTGCTGGAGCCCTACTCGCGGCTGCCTCCCCACACGCATGTGGCACGGCCAGCAGAGGTCCTGGCGGACACACATCACCTTTACGCCTTTTTCCCACGACCTCATGGGGACATGCACAGCCTGGTGCGCTGCCGCCGCCGCCTGCCTGAGCCCGAGGCCGCCGGGCTCTTCCGCCAGATGGTGTCCGCCGTGGCGCACTGTCACCAGCACGGTCTAGTCCTACGGGACCTCAAGCTGCGTCGCTTTGTCTTCACCGACTGTGAGAGGTGAGTGCGGCAACAGAGAACCCACCCACAGACACACTCAAGAGGTGAGGCATAATGGGGAAACTGAGACTCAAGAAGGCAAAGTAGCTTACACAAAAAATGAAGAAGCCTGAACTAGGACCACTGCCTGATCCCCAGGGTAAAGGTGATTCCGTCCTGTGGGAAGCCCCTTGGACTGGAGCGTTGCCTTTGTGGTGGTAGCCACAGGGGTGAGAGCATGGCTGCATGTCTAAGTTGGCCTGGGTCCTTACAAATATGAGGTAGTCACTATTATTGTCCCCATATGGCAGGTGAGGAAACTGAGGCCCAGAGACATCAGTAATGCCTAAGATCTCATAGCTCAATAAATAGTAGAGCTAGGATTTGAACCTATGAACCTAGATATCACTTGAGTGCCAGTGACTGACGAGCTGCAGCTGAGCCAGTGACCCATTGCTCGAGCCAGGGACCTTGGGCTCAAGCCAGTGACCACTGGGTCTTTCCTATGATCTCACACTCAAGCCAGCAACCCTGCACTCAAGCTGGAGACCCCGCGCTCAAGCCAGTGACCTTGGGGTTTCGAACCTGGGTCCTCAGCATCCCAGGCTGAGGCTCTATCCACTCTACCACCATCTGGTCAGGCCCTACTGAACTTTTAAAAAAACTTTTATTTTCAAATACTATTAGACTTTCAGAAAATTTGCAAAATATAGTCCAAAGAGTTCCCACTTTTCCTTCGTCTACTTTTCCCTAAGGTTAACGTCTCGCATGACCATAATACAACAACCAAAACCAACACATTAACCTTGGTCTCTTACTAGTAACTAAACTACAGATGGATTCAGATCTCACTAGCTTCCCACTATGTCCTGTTTTTGCCCAGGGTCCACACCAAGTCCCCACCCGGCATTCACCAATCTTGTCTCCTTAGTCTCCTCCAGTGACACAGGTCCTCCGTCTTTTCTTGTCTGTCTTGACCTTGATGTTTTTGAAGAGCACCAGCCAGTCAGTTATTTTGTCTGAGAGTGATTTTCTATTTTATGCTTTCCTTCTATGTTTATACGGAAAACACACACATACACACACACACACACCCCACGCCTTTAGGAAGAAGTGGAATGTAAAATAAATAATGATCTTTAAGCTACTGCACAACTTCAAATCATTTTGAGCTTAGGGTGGGCGCAACACGCCCAGACCTCCCAGAGGTGAGAAAGGGCTTCTTTCTCTTTTCAAGACAATGGTTTGAAAAGCACTGTTGTTAGAAGGGAGGTAGAGTCAGACAGACCTGGGTTCAAATCCTGATTTTATTTTTAGCCTGTTCTTTGGCCTTGAGCAATGCCCAAGCCTTGATTTCTGCATCTGTAAAATGGGCCAATAATGCTAACATTAATCCCTGCAGCTCCCGTGCTGTGATTCACAGGCTTGAGCAACGCGGTTTGTGAGATGCTGGCAGGCACCCAGGCAGTGGTGCCGTAGGAATAAGAAGAGCTGTGAGAATAGAATGCTTATTATTAAAGTAATCTAGAGTGCTCCGTGGGGGTTGTTTTAGGCAGAAGTTGCAAATGGCGCGCTACCCGCAAATTTGGGGGAGGGCTACATACATGTTCATTTGTTTTCAATTGAAGTAGGTTGCCAATATTTCAAAAACTGGGACTTTTTAGTTAACAGGATTTCCGGCTCCTCTTGGAGAAAAGTGGGAATGTGGGACCCCCTTGGGAACTATCTGAGCCGTTGCTGGCACTGGCTCTGGTGGGAAAGAGCCAGGGTTCAAATCCCGGCCTTGTGCCCCATGGTTGTAAAACGGTGTCTTTCTCACAGGTTGTATGAGAACGAAATGAGATGCGCCCGCTAGGCAGGGTTTGTGCCGAGTAATTTGGCCCAATCTGGCTTCCTATTTCTCTCATTTTATTTATATTACCTGCCTGGCCCCTGAAGTTTGTGTCTGTTTTCAGAGAGGGTTACTGCCCTCGGCCCCCTCCGCCAGGGATGGTTGGGAATTGTGTTCCTTGCAGCGTCCTAGCTCAAAGGAATTGCTCTGAGCTATTGACCTTGAGCAATGGTGTAACCTCTCTGAGCCTGGATCTTGGCTTAACCTCTTTGAGCCTGGGCTTCCTTGTCTGTAAAATGGGCTCAATCTTGCAGCCACACAGGCCTGGCTCATTCATGTCTGCCAAGTGGTGGCAGGCACTCGGGAAGCAGGTGACATTCAGGTTGATGGCGTGGGACGGCGGCTTGGGAGTTCGGGCAGGGGCTGAGCCCTCCGTCTCTCTCCCTGCCGCAGGACCCGGCTGGCGCTGGAGAACCTGGACGACGCCTGCGTGCTGACCGGGCCAGACGATTCCCTGTGGGACAAGCACGCGTGCCCTGCTTATGTGGGTCCTGAGATCCTCAGCGCGCGGGCGTCCTACTCCGGCAAGGCGGCGGATGTCTGGAGCCTGGGCGTGGCGCTCTTCACCATGCTGGCGGGCCACTACCCCTTCCAGGACTCCGAGCCTGCCCTGCTCTTCGGCAAGATCCGCCGTGGGGCCTATGCCCTGCCCCAGGGCCTCTCGGCCACGGCCCGCTGCCTGGTCCGCTGCCTGCTCCGCCGGGAGCCGACCGAGAGGCTCAAGGCCTCGGGGATCCTGCTGCACCCCTGGCTGCGGGAGAACCTGGCCCCCTCAGTCCCGTCCCGAGCGCCCCTCCGGGAGGCTGACCAGGTGGTCCCCGAAGGGCCAGGGCTGGAGGAGGTCGAGGAAGAAGAGGGAGGACGGGAGGTGGGTTTATATGGCTAGGGCTGCCGACCAGACTCTCAGCTGTGAACTGGGGGTTGAGTTTGGGGCGTCTCCAAGCTCTCCCCTGCATCTTTTTCTTTCTTTTCTTTTCTTTTTTATTTTATTTATTGATTTTATAGGGCAGGGAGCAAGAAGTATCAATTCATAGTTCCTTCAGTTTATTTGTTCATTGCTCGCTTGCCGTTTGTTGAATGTGCCTTGACTGGGCAAGCCCGGGGTTTCGAACCGGTGACCGCAGCCTTCCAGGTCGGCCCTCTATCCACTGCGCCACCACAGGTCAGGCTCTCCTGCATTTTTGAGCTGAGACAAACCTTAAGTGCCTTCTAGGAGGGAGACAAGAGGAGAGGCGAGTGTGCCGTGTGCTGTATGCACGCCTGTGTGGTTCGCACACCTGTGTTGTTCACCGACCTGGGCACACGGGCTTGTGCATTCGCCATGCCGCTCCTGGGAGCTCTCTGTGCGCCCTGTTCTAGGGGCTGAGAGCACAGCTCCGAACAAGAGACAAAGCTGATGCTCATGGGGCTGGCAGAGCTTTTCCAGGCCCGCAGGCCAGTGTCTGACCTGGGCTGGGTGCGCCCAGTGCAGGTGATGGCATCCGCTCGGGCTGGCACCCCGGCACCTGTCATGAGACAATCCCTTTCACAGACAACCTAGCTGCCTTTGTATCGTGTGCCCTTCAGAGAGAGGGCGGAACCTGTGCCAAAGGCTCCAGGCCTCGCCCCTGAAGCTTGGGGCGCCAGAACCCAGGCTGTGCTGGGATGCTGCCCCAGCAGCTGTGTGCTCTGGGCCAGGAAGGCCCTGTCCAGGCCTGAGCCAAGGCTGTAGGTGGGGAGATCGGCGTACAAATTGTGAGGCGGGTCCTCACCTGACTCTTGGAGTAGGGTGGAATGAGGGGCCAGGCCCACCAGCCTCAGTGGCCCCTGACCTGAGCATCGGAGTTGGGGGTCAGGATTCGGTGGGCTCTGTCTCCTGGCCTCCTGGAAAGTCCTAGGACCAGTTCTGGGGACACTTGGGGACCAGGACTTCACATCAGCACTGTAGATTTTGGATACCATGAGTATATATTTTTACCTTGTGCCGAATAAAGAAGTTACGAAATACTTTTATTCTCCCAGCCCTGTCTTCTGTCTTCTCTTGCCAGTTTTTCTTGCTTCCCAAACCAGCCCCACAGTGAGTCCTCTGTGCTCCCTCTCTTTCTTCTGGGGTAATATTTGACTGCAAGTAACTAAAACCCTCAGTCAAAGCAGCTTAAAAAAGAAGGAAATGTATTTCATACAAAGCAAGAAGTCAACAGGTGGGTGGGTTTCAGGGCTGGTTCATTCAGCTCTGAGAGCTGTTAGCAGGAACCCGGCTCCCCAGTCTCTTTCTGACCCTCTGCTCTGTTGTCCCTGGTGTCCCATTAGAGACATCTACGACCTGAGGAAGAAAGAGCATGGCCCTGCAGCACTTGAGAACTCAGTTCTCTGGAGTCAAGCTGAGTGAAATCTCCGGGCCTCTGTCCCCGTCCTCTCCGGTGGCTAAGCTCTACCCACCCCTTGAGGCTGGAGCTGGAACCTCTTCTGACACTGGTCAGAGCAGACCTGCCCTCCCCTTCACCCCTGAGGCCCCCACAAGCAAGGTGTCTCAGGTGTGATTGGGAAGTCCCTCAAATCAGCCCTCTGGGGTGCTTGCTTGAAACTGCAGATCTTGGACTCTCCCTAGACCTAGTGAGTCAGATATCCTGGTGAGGGGTGGGGGTCCTGCTCCTAGCAATGCTGTTGACTGAGCATCCTAGTTGGAGAACCTCTGTACTGGGAGAAATCCTGATTCCTCGGGGACTCGAGAGTTTGTTTCAGTTCCTTCTGTGCCTGTTTGACACCAGCCCAGGTATAAATTCTACCTGCCTGTGAGGGTAGGATGGGCTCACAGGTGTGGGAGGGCTTTATCAGAGGTCAAAATCTGAGCCACCACTATTGTACCAGCTTTATGGGGGAAGACAGGTAGCATTCACCTCCTCATCATTCTCTCTCCAGATCCACCCAGCAACCCCCCCATCGGAGGCCAATGTTCAGATCAACAGAGCTATCCTCAGCTTGGCTTATGCTTGGACCAACCGAGCCACTGGCTGTGAGAGGGAAAGAGAGAGAGAAGGGGGAGAGGGAGAGGAAGAGAAGCAGATGTTGCTTCTTATGTGTCAGGGATTGAAACCGGGATGACTTCGTACCTGGCCAACGCTCTATCCACAGGGCCAGAGATTACTTTCAAAAGAATGGTAGTATTGTATACATCCCTGGCTGGATAGCTCAGTTGGTTAGAGCATTGTCCTAATGCACTAGGGTGGCAGGTTCGATTCCTAGTCAGGGCACATAGAAGAATCAACCAATGAATGCACAGACGACAGGGGGGGACAGCAAATCGATGTTTCCTTCTCTCTCTCTCTCAAAATCAATCAATAAATTAAACATTTTTTAAATAAAAATAAATTAAAAAGAAAAACAGTAGTACAACATGGATGAGCCTCAAAAGCATTATGCTAAGTGAAAAGAGGCCGTCAGTCACAGAAGACAGGGAGATTGGAGGATGCAGAGGGCTTCCCGCCTGTGGCGGGAGAAGACAAACTTCATCAGCGGCCCAGTGAAAAGGGGGAGAGTAATCGCCGAGAGGAAGCAGGGTCTCGCTGGCTAAGGGGTGGATTCCTGAGCCCGCCAGGTCCGGATTCATATCCGACTCCGTGGCTTCAGGCAGGTCGTTAATAGAGTCTCCGTTTCCTCTTCTGCAAACAGAGCTAACGACCTTATGCCCGCTGCTGGGCGGGGCTGCGGCCGGCCCCGCCCAGTCCCCGCCCCTCCCTGGCACTGCGGCGGGGTCCCGCGGGAGAGTGAGGTCCGGGAGACCCGAGTCCACCCCGGGGTGCAGTGGGGCCGCTCGGGGCCGGTGGATTGAGCGCCCGGGGCTGCCGGACCGGAGCGGGGCGCGGTCCGCACGCACTGCCTGGAGTGGGCCGGGCGTGGGGTAGGGTGTCCCGGATCCTGCGACAATCTCCCGCCCCACTTCCGGGCCACTTTCACTTTCTCTTCCGTCGAAACTGCTCCCCGCCTCCTCCCGACTGGCTGGGACCGAGAGGAGCGAGTGTGGCCGAAATCCCGGGCGCCAGGGGCGCTCCCTGCAGGGAGAAGCCGGGGCCCTGCCCGAGGCCTTCCGGCGTCCCGGCTGTGCCATTTCTTCTGGTCCCTCATCGCGGACTTGGGTCGGTTTCTCCTGCCCTTTCGTCTCCCACACGGGGTCCCGGCTTGTCCCCTGTACCAGGCCCCGTGCCCGGTCCTTGGGTAGTGATGCCACCCGACGGCTGCAGGGGAGGCTGAGGCACAGAGCGGGCTCGTGCTACGCCGGAGGCCACTGGCCGGGGCTGAGTTGCTCCAGGTCGCTCGCCCTCCTCTTGGTGACCTAGAAGTAGCATTTCTCCGGAGCTGCAGCCCCCGCCCGGGGTAATGGGAGCAGCCACGCCAGATGGACGAGAAGACCAAGAAAGGTGGGTACAGCCTGGAGGCGACTGGGAAACTTCGGGTGGAAGGTTGGCCCTGCCAGGACCCGGCCTCCCCTGCCAGGAAAGGCCGTGGGAGAGGGGCCTTCACCCTGACCGCCCTCTGCCCACTTGCCCTTCAGTTTCCTCCCTTGGGGCCCAGTTACTTCCAAAAGTGGTTTGTCATTCATTTATGCTATGACCCTGAGGCCTCCGTGGGCCAGCTCTGAGCAGAGGTGGGAGCTCCTACAGGACACAGGAAACCTCCCAGGCTGGCGGGGCAAACAGACCTCACCGGGCTACCAAGGATCCTGTCCTCTCTTGCCTCTGTGCCCAGTGTTGTAGAACATAAATCAGGTCATGTCACCACCATGCTCAAAAACCCTCCCGTGCTCTTCTGGCCTGGCTGTCTTCCTCCATTCACTCCCTTGCTCATTCTGCTGGAACCCCACTAGCTTCTCCCTGTTCAGGTCACTGCTTCAGTGTCACCTCCTCCTAGAGGCCTTCCCTGATCTCCTTACCTTACCCAGTTTATTTTCTTGCCAGCAGGGATCATAATCTGATATATTTTTTTCTCTTATTAAACTTGTTGTCTGTCTTCTTACCAGTATGAAAGGTCCATGAGGAGAGGGACCCTGATTATCTAATTCACTTGCTGAATCCCAGTTTCTGGGACAGTGGCTGGCACACTGTAGGAGCTCAATAAATGCTTGTCAAATAAATAGATGGAAGTGCGGGGGACCTGGAAGTAAGAAGGAAAATAGAACCAAAGGAGCAGGAAGGGGGACTGGGGAGTATCAGAGAAAGCTTCCCAAAGAAAGGGACTTTTACGCTGGGTGGTGAAGGATATGTAGGAGTTCACCAGGAAGACAGAGGAAGCAACATGTAGAAAGGATCACCTCCTGTCTCACACCCTCAACCCCAGCTCCTGAAAAATGAACTCTGTGCTAACTTACTTCCACTGTGTTGAATTTTAGCCGAGGAGATGGCCCTGAGACTCGCCAGAGCAGTGGTAGGCGGGGATGAAAAGGTGGCTATGCAGTGTGCCATCTGGCTGGCAGAGCAACGGGTACCCCTGAATGTGCGACTGAAGCCAGAGGTCCCCCCAACACAGGACATCAGGTGAGGAGTGCTTGGCTGGCCAGCGACACAGTGCTTGCTGAACACCAGCGGGCCGTATATATACTGCTCACAAAAATTAGGGGATATTTCAGGGCTGGCCCAGATGGCTGCTACAGCACGCTCCACTGCTCATGGGCTCTGGGTTCCTGCCCTGGGACCTGGGGATAAGTTTAGCTGTGGACATGGAAAAAAAAAAATTAGGGGATATTTCAAAATGAATAAGAAACGATAAAAAAAAGCATTTGATTTTTTGTTATTAAACATGAACATCAGAAAAGCAAACAAGTCAAAGAAGGTTCAATTATGCAAATGAGATGCAAAACCAACTTTTATTTCATTGGTGAAAATGCACTACCCATAAGGCTGAAAGTACTGGAATATCTGCATGTTCCCTGATCCCCTAATTTTTGTAAGCAGTGTATATTTATTTGTTTGCTTGTTTATTTATTTATTATTCATTCAGTGAGGACTGGGGAGGCAGAGGCAGACTCCAGCATGCACCCCGACCGGGATCCACCAGGCAAGTCCACTAGGGGGAGATGCTCTGCCCATCTGGGGCATTGCTCTGTTGCTCAGCAACTGAACTCTTCTTAGCACCTGAGGTGGAGGCCATGGAGCCAACCTCAGTGCCCAGGGCCAACTTGCTCCAATTGAGCCATGGCTTCAGGAGGGGAAGAGAGAAAAATAGAAGCAGGGGGAGAGGGGGAGAGAATCAGATGGGTGCTTCTCCTGTGTACCCTGACCGGAAATTGAACCTGGGCCATCCACATGCCATACCGATGCTCTACCACTGAGCCAGGGCCAATATATTCTTGTCAATAGAACAATCATTCTTTTTTTCTCCCCTCTTTCACAGAATATATTTTACACCTATTATACCAAACAGCATTTCAAACACTGACACAGAAAACTCCCTGATAAGATAGAGCAAAGACAAAAGCGTTTATCTTAGGAGAGATGAGATCCACCATCACTCAAAGCCTTCTAACATCAGTGTACTTTAACTTTCATAATTTGATAATGTATTCATGTTTATATTTAAATTCATGAAGCAATCTGCAGAAAACTAGTTTTAGCGAAGTAAAGAACACATACGCAGACACGACTGTCTGAAATTGTTTATTAGGTCAGCTTTTTCAAACATCGCCTGTGTTAGCGGTAACGGTGGAGCTGGAGAGTACCGTGCCTGCTCCAAGCTGCGTGGAGAGAGCCACCAGTGGTGTGGTGGAGCCTGTGGTCCTCTCCAAGGCCGCAGCTCCTGTGGCCTGAAGATGTCAGTCCTCACATCTCCCTGGGCTGGTGAACTAACTGGTCTAGTGATCCACTGGGTGTCAGGAGGCCTTCTGATAGCTTTACGGAGCAGATCACCAAGGGTCATCTCGAAGAATTTGTAAGTGGAATCTTCAGCAACGCAGTGAGAATTCAGGGTTCCAGGAGAACCCTAGCACAGCTATTCTGAATGGCGGGTTCTGGTGTCAGGAGACCTCGCTTCAAACCCCAGTTCTGTCGGTAATCTGCCACGAGATCTAGGGCAGATCACTTTGCCTTTCATTTAAAAAATTGGAGCCTGACCAGGCGGTGGCGCAGTGGATAGAGCGTCGGACTGGGATGCAGAGGACCCGGGTTCGAGACCCCGAGGTCGCCAGCTTGAGTGCGGGCTCATCTGGTTTGAGAAGAAGCCCACCAGCTTGAACCCAAGGTCGCTGGCTCCAGCAAGGGGTTACTTGGTCTGCTGAAGGCCCGCGGTCAAGGCACATATGAGAAAGCAATCAATGAACAACTAAGGTGTTGCAACGCGCAATGAAAAAAAAACTAATGATTGATGCTTCTCATCTCTCTCCGTTCCTGTCTGTCTGTCCCTGTCTATCCCTCTCTCTGACTCTCTCTCTGTCTCTGTAAAAAAAAAAAATAAATAAATAAATAAATAAATAAATAAAAAACTGGAGCCTGCCTGACCAGGCAGTGGCACAGTGGATAAAGCATTGGACTGGGATATGGAGGACCCAGGTTCGAGACTCCGAGGTCAAGTGCAGGCTCATCTGGTTTGACCAAGGATCACCAGCTTGAGCTCAGGGTCGTTGGCTTGAGCGAAGGGTCACTCGGTCTGCTGTAGTGTCCCCCCCCCGCGGTCAGGGCACATATGAGAAAGCAATCAGTGAACAACTAAGGAACCAGCAATGAAGAATTAATATTTCTCATCTCTCTCCTTTCCTGTCTGTCTGTCCCTATCTGTCCCTCTCTCTGACTCTGTCTCTCCCACAAGAAAAAAAACAAAAACAAAAAAAACCTTGGGCAGTAAGAGTAGCTATTTCGTGAGGTTGTTGGGAGATGGATTAGGGTGATAGGCCTCACATAACAGAAGAAAACCTAGTAACAGCGGCATGGACACGTTTGATGGCAGGCGGTCCAGATGTGGAGGCTGTGCTCCTCCTGTGTGGTCGCCACAGTAAGTTAACAGCCGTTCCCTTGCGTAGTTACAAACTGTTTTTTCCTGTGACAAGGACCATTTTCACCCCTGAAAAATTAATAATTCCTTTAAGTCCCCTAATACTCCGTTTATATTCAGACTTCCCTAATTATCTCATTACTGCTTTTTATACTTGGTTTGCTCCAATCAGGAGCCAGATGAGATAGATCTACATGTAGCATTTCTTTTATTTATTTATTTATTCATTTTATAGAGGAGAGGGAGAGACAGAGAGAGAGAGAGAGAAGGGGGGGGGGAGCTGGAAGCATCAACTCCCATATGTGCCTTGACCAGGCAAGCCCAGGGTTTCGAACCGACGACCTCAGCATTTCCAGGTTGACTCTTTATCCACTGCGCCACCACAGGTCAGGCCAGTATTTCTTAATATTGGTTAAACCTTTATTCTTCTCCTCTCTTTTTATGCCGTAATTTTTTTTTTCTAAGAAACCTGTTCTTTGACCTTTAGACTTTTCCTACATTCTGAATTTATAAATTGCCCCCTCAGGATGTCTTTTAATATCTCCCATGTTTCTTGTGGCCTTGTAGTTGGACTTCTCGGTCAGGTTAATCAGAATCACTTCGGGAACTTCCAGAAAACTCTTCCTCGCTTTCTGATTGGTTGTTGTTGTTCTTGCTTTAGGGATGCAGTGTTCTCTCAAACCTCTCTGAGGGTTTAAAGTGAATGTTACTGTTACTGCTTTGTACCCTGATTTCTCTGTTTTCTCTGGGATCATTTCTGGTTTTTTCTTTTTTGTTTGTTTTTTAATCTGAGCTTTCCCTTTTTATGCTTCTGGTTGTCCAAAAATGTTTTAGGATTGCCCTGGCCGGTTGGCTCAGCAGTAGAGCGTCGGCCTGGCGTGCGGGGGACCCGGGTTCGATTCCTGGCCAGGGCACATAGGAGAAGCGCCCATTTGCTTCTCCACCCCCCCCCTTCCTCTCTGTCTCTCTCTTCCCCTCCCGCAGCCAAGGCTCCATTGGAGCAAAGATGGCCCGGGCACTGGGGATGGCTCCTTGGCCTCTGCCCCAGGCGCTAGAGTGGCTCTGGTCTCGGCAGAGCGAAGCCCCTGAGGGGCAGAGCATCGCTCCCTGGTGGGCGTGCCGGGTGGATCCTGGTCGGGCGCATGCGGGAGTCTGTCTGACTGTCTCTCCCAGTTTCCAGCTTCAGAAAAATACAAAAAAAAAAAAATGTTTTAGGATCCTTGAGAAGGTTGCTGTTTAAAACCGCTTTCTCTGGAATAATACTGTTTGGATTGAGATTCTGCCTGTGACAGTTATGAACTGCTTCCTTGGCTCGGGTTTGGATCTGGGAAGTAGGGGTGACAACAGTACCTGCCTCGTGGGTTTGTAGAGAGGATTAAAGGAATTAATACTTGTCAAGTGCTTTGCTGAGTCCTGGCAACAGCGAGTAATA
Organism: Saccopteryx bilineata; assembly: GCF_036850765.1. NCBI lineage: Eukaryota > Metazoa > Chordata > Mammalia > Chiroptera > Emballonuridae > Saccopteryx > Saccopteryx bilineata. The sequence continues at coordinate 205,556,073 of NC_089495.1, forward strand.
ACTGTAGGGGGCCTGGCTCAGGAGCATGGATGGAGTGGTCGAGGAGGCTGGAGGGGTCACGGGGCACCAGGTCCCAGAGGCCCTTGTGTGCCCAGGGAATGTGGATTCTATTCTGGGAGCCGTGTGGAGCCATTGGAGGGGTTTAAGCAGTGGGTTCTGATAAAGGAGGAAGCACAGGGGTGCGAGGAGCCAGGTGAGGCCCCTGACACAGGTCAGGGGCTCATGTGTGTCCGTGTCACATACAAGTGTCCAGACACGTCCGTGCTCTGGCTGGTGCTGAGCTTGGGCCTGCAGCCAGAGCCCGTGTCCCCGCCCTGTTCTTCTCTACAGGCTGTGGGTGAGTGTGGAGGATGCCCACATGCACACCGTCGCCATCTGGCTCACAGTGCGCCCTGACATGACCGTGGCTTCCCTCAAGGACATGGTGAGCAAGGAGACTGAAGGGAGACACCCGCGCGGAGGCTTCCCATCTGGCTCTGGCTCTGCCCTGGTCCCTCCGTCCCACTCCTCCCCCACTCCGTCCCCCTGCAGGTGTTCCTGGACTATGGCTTCCCACCAGCCCTGCAGCAGTGGGTGATTGGACAGCGGTTAGCCCGGGACCAGGAGACCCTGCACTCCCACGGAGTGCGGCGGAATGGCGACAGTGCCTACCTCTACCTGCTGTCAGCCCGCAACACCTCGCTCAACCCGCAGGAACTGCAGCGGGAGTGCCAGCTGCGGATGCTGGAAGGTGAGGCTTCGCGCCTGCCCGAGGGACAGGGACTCACCGAGGTCAGGGGCCAGAGGGAGCACAGCCTGTGAGTGTCCCACAGGTCACCTGGAGGATCTCCCCCATAGTGATGAGGGGAAGACCAAGGCTACCCGGGAGGGAGTCATTTCAGAATGCATTTTGGGGACAGAGGCCTAGGGGAGAGGGGCTGGGTCCCAGCCTGGCTCTGGTAGTCACTAGCTGTGTGGTCCTGCGGAAGGCCCTTCTTGTCTTTGCTCATTTGTTTTCTAACTCTGTAAATTAGATAAGATGGTCATTGCTGGTGTTTACATTTTTTACTGCGTATATTTTTTAAATATTTCAGACCTACTACAGAAAAGTTACGAAGTTGTACAAAAAAATTGCATAGCAAAATTGTGTGGATTCCCCAAAGATGTCTGTAAAATTATTTATAAAAATTATTTGTATGCATAGAAATCATTTTTTTCTGAACTGTTTTGGGAGTAAGTTGCAGGCAGAATGGCCCTCGTCCATAAACATGTCAGTTTGTATTTCCTTTAAAAAAAGTGACTAATTTTCTGCAATCATTGACAATTAAGGTGCCACAACGAAGAATTGATGCTTCTCATCTCTTTCTCTTCCTGTCTGTCTGTCCCTATCTGTCCCTTTCTCTGTCAAAAAAAAAGAAAGACTAATTTTCTTTTTGTCTTTTTAAAAAGATTTTATTGATTTTATAGAGGGGGGAGGAGTGAGAAATGTCAGCTTATATTTGCTTCTCTTTAGTTGTTCAGGGATTAGCTTTTTTTTTAAAGAAGACACCTTTTTTTTTTTTTTCTTTTTTTTTTTAGCAAGAGAGACAGAGAGTTAGAGGGACAAACAAGGACAGACAGGCATGAAGGGAGAGAGATGAGAAGCATCAATTCTTCATTGCGGCTCCTTAGTTGTTCATTGATTGCTTTCTCATATGTGCCTTGACGGGAGGACCACAGCTACCGAGTGACCCGTTGCTCAAGCCAGCGACCTTGGGCTTCAAGCCAGCGACTATAGGGTCACGTCTATGATCCCACACTCAGGCCAACAACCCCTCTTAACCCTCCTTCCCAGACCTGGGCTTCAAGGACCTCACGCTGCAGCCCAGGGGCCCACTGGAGCCGGCACCCCCAAAGCCTGGAGCCCCCCAGGAGCCAGGGCGAGGGCAGCCCAACACAACTCCCGAGCCCCCACCGGTAAGTCGCCCCGGTGTCCCTGACTCACCTGCCCTGGCCCCGCAGTTCACTGAGCTCACCGCCCCTCTGCCTGCAGGTGGGCTGGCAGTGCCCTGGCTGCACCTTCATCAACAAGCCCACACGGCCTGGCTGTGAGATGTGCTGCCGCGCACGGCCTGAGACCTACCAGGTCCCCGCCACGTACCAGCCGGATGAGGAAGAGAGAGCGCGCCTGGCGGGCGAGGAGGAGGCGCTGCGCCAGTACCAGCAGGTGGGCGGGGCTGCCTTGCCCCCTCATGAATATAGCGCAGACAGAGACCCCTGCCCTTGACTGTGACCTTCCCTCTCCTTGAGGTCACGCTGTGCCCGAGATCCTGCTCTCTGGCTGTGACCCCATCCATTCAGCTCACATGCCCTGCCCCCTTGTGGGTTGTGGCTCTGTCCCTCGCTTTGACATACACACCAGTTGTGCATACGAGAGTGCCTGGTTGGGACCCCAGCACCCTGGCCAAGAGCCTGACCATACCCCATCGGCCACCCCCTCATTCACCTGTGTGAACCTATCTCTGCTTCAGTCAGCCCCTGGGGCCTCACTATTCGTGCTGCATGGCCTCTCTGGCTGCAGCCCACCCCTGACTTCCTGTGACCCCAGGCCCCAGCCCCTCAATGCTCCCTGGGAGGTTGTCCCCGTCCCTGGGCCTGTCCCTCTCAGTCCTACCCTCTGTCGTGGCCCAAGCCCTGATTACACAGAGATAGCCCACGCTGAGTGTTCTCCGATTCTGACCCAGCACCCCAATCCTCCACATGCTTTCTCTCGGACCCGGTGCTGCCCTTACCCACCCCAGCCATGACCTCACTCCTGGTCCATCTGCGACCTCTCTGATCCACCCTCTCCCACCCTGCTCTGCCTCCTAAGTGTATCACTTCCCCTTCCCACTACCCTGACCTACTCTGCGGCCTTGACGCGGCTCTGCCTCCATGTGCCAGTCTCCACCCAGCCCAGCTTGGCAGAAGTGTGGGTCCTGTTACCTCTGACCACCCCCCCCCAGGCCCTGGCCCGCCTCCTTTCCCTTCACCTTCGCCCCTCGCCTGGCTTGACCCAATTGCAGCCCTGACTTGCCGCTGCCTGGCCGTCCTCCAGCCACTGCCTCCCTGCTTGGCTGTGCTCCAGGACGCGGCCTGCCCAGCGGCTCTCGCTCACGCCCACTGCCTGGCCACCCCTACCTGGGCACCCCGCCTCTCCCAGCCTGGTCCCCTTCCGGGGATCTGGCCACGCCCCCATCCCGGCCCCATGCCTGGTCTGGCCCCGCCCCGAGACCCTGACCCTCCCTACGGCCCCGCCCCGTGTGCCCAGCGGAAGCAGCAGCAGCAAGAGGGGAACTACCTGCAGCACGTCCAGCTGGATCAGAGGAGCCTGGTGCTGAACACCGAGCCGGCCGAGTGCCCCGTGTGCTACTCGGCGCTGGCGCCTGGCGAGGCCGTGGTGCTGCGGGAGTGTCTGCATGCCTTCTGCAGGTGCGGCCGCCACCCCGGCAGAGCAGGCCACCAATGAACGGCGGGGGGCGGGGTCTCTGCTCTCACTTCTCATTGGACACCCACAAAATCCTGTCAAGTAGGCGCCCTCCTCATTCCGTAGGGGAGGAATGTGAGGTACAGTGAGGCCAGCAACTTGCTGAAGGCCGCACAGCTCAGGCGTGCTGGATCCAGAGCCTGCGCCCCTCACGACTCTTGACCCAGGCCCAGGCCCTAACCTGGCCCCCTGAGCCAACCTCACCCTGCACCTGCTTGTTAGACAGTCTGCCGCCCTCCGAGGCTCCCCTCCCGGCCTGTCCATCCTGGGCTGTGGGGAACACAGTCTGACGTTGGGTGAGCAGCTCCCAAAAGTCAATGGCTGCCTTCTGAATCCAACATTCCCCGGGGGAGGCCGATTATTCGTCAAATAGCCACTGACAAAATTGTAAATCATGCCCAATGTCAAGTACCAGTGGGTTACGATAGCAGACCAGGGCCCTGCTCGGGCAGGGCATTGGGGAAGCTCTGGAGGTAGCACTGGCCTGGGTTCGGGCCTGGCCTGTCTGCAGGAACTAGGGTTCTGCATGGGTGGAGCAGAGGAAAGGGAGGACAGACAGGGAAGGACAGAGGACCAGTCACGGGGGCTCTTAGGAGTGCATTTAAGGACTTGGTATGCTCTGAGTTAAACGGGATGGAGGCCCCTGGAGCCTGGTGTGGTGGAAATGGAGCCCAGGCAGAGGATGCGGCAGTCCCCCGGGGTCAGCATTGATGGGGACCCGGCCCACAGCAGGGGGTGGGCAGGAGTGGCGGCCACGGTGCCATGGTGTGGGGCTGGCGGGAGGGACAGGAAGGAAGGGAGGTATTGGGGAGAAGCAGCCCACCTGGGGTCAGGCTCACCCTCGGAGAGTGGAGTCCCTGTGGGTGGGGTTCAGATGACCCTCACCTCCACTCCATCCCCTTCCCCAGGGAGTGTCTGCAGGGCACCATCCGCAACAGCCAGGAGGCAGAGGTCGCCTGCCCCTTCATTGACAACACCTACTCATGCTCGGGCAAGCTGCAGGAGAGAGAGATCCGGGCGGTAAGGCCGGGGGTGGGGGCAGGGCGGGGCGCTTTGGCCCAGGGACCTGGGCCCTGAGTGAGCTGGCAGGTGGGACCAGCTCAGGGTGCCTGTTGCGGGCAGCAGGTGTTCATCACAGGAGCCTTCTCTGTGTGGGATGCTGGGGACCCACGCAGGGAACAGGACAGGAATGGGGTGGGTGGAGCTAGTCAAGAAGCCACCCTTATGAAAGAGACAGCCAGGCAGTTCAGAGTGTGGGTGGGTGACCTCGAGTCAGACACGCAGTGTTGTTCTCTGTGCCTCAGCCTTCTCATCCCCGCTGAGGTCAGAGTTAGAGTTAGTTTCTATTTCAAGGGTTGTGAAGATTATAGCAGAGGATGTATATGAAGAATTCAGAGTAGCACTTGACACATGGTGAGCCCTTGTCAGAGTTCTCTGGGTCACAGGTTGTTTGACATAGTGGCTTCACACAGCCCCCGATCATTTAGCTTGGGCATCTGCAAGTTAGTCATGTTCGCTTGGGCTTATCCGGGCAATTCTTCTGGTCCAGGCTCGGCCCGGCTGAGCTCACCTGGGCTTAGCTGGTGGGCGGTCAGCTGTCGTCCCTGAACTGGCTTATGATGGTCTTACCTGCGGTGGCTGGGAGGACGGTGCCTCTTTCCACTGTGGCCTCCCACCCACCAACAGGCTGGCTGGGCTGCTCACATGGTAGTGGTCTCAGGGTTCCACGAGCAGCCCAAGGGGAGCCCCAGGGCAAGAGTGCTGCCACGTCCGCTTCTTTCTGGCTGGCTGCTGTTCCGCTGGCTAAATCCAGTCACAGCTCGGGCCCAGATTCTGAGCAGGAGGGGACCGCCCACGAGGGTGGAATCAGGGAGACGTGAACAAACAGCGCCATTCCTCCAGCAGTCTGTCACAGTGCTATACACGTCTGTGCGCGCCTGCGTGTCTGCTGTTGTTACTGTTGTTAACGGTATTACCAAGTTATCTCCCTGACTGCTGGTGATCTCGAATAGGTCCTGTCCCTTCTCCGAGCCTCCAATTCCCCATCTGTAAAGTGAACTGTTGGGCTTGATCTATGGTTTTTAAACTGTGGGGGGAACGGCCTTCCCAGAACTGGGCCTCTCGGGATTCCCACGCAGAAACTTGAGGCATGGCCAAGGTGGCTGCGGTCTAAATGGGATACCCCTCAGGTGCATACACAAGACCCCTGTTTCTCCCCATTAGTCCTGCTTTTTCCAGGAACCCTGCTTCTAAGAACATACCCCCCCACACACACACACACATAACTTCACCAGTGTTTCCTGGATCCCAAGGAGCTCTGCCTCAGAGGAAAAAGGGACAGGCAGAGGGGTGGAACTTGGGGACTCCCACCTTTTACCCCAAGAGCAACACCATTTTTATCTCGTCTGTGGGGTGTCTGGGAAGGACCGCTCCAGGAGGTGGCTGAGGCCTCCTCTCTGTGGCCTGGAGAGGCAGTCCTGACCTGGGACCTGTAGGCATGGCCCAGAAGAGTTCCCTGTGCAGCCCGCCTAGGCCCAGGGGCTACGGGATCCGTGCCTGCCTGGAGCCCCTGAGAACCGGCACACGCCACAGAATGATCTAGGCAGGGTCAAGTGTGGCAGAGAATAGAAGGGACAGGGACCAGCAGAGGAATGCAGCAGAGGCTGTTTTTATAAAAACCGTGCCTGAACCACATAGAACCAGAACAGAAATGAAAGAGAGAAGTCACCCACCCACCCACCACCCCAGGTCCCTGATTGCATTGCTCTCCTGTTCACTTTGGTGTCTCCGGCCAGACATGATCCTGTTCCTTTTTAAATCAACTCTAACCCCACCTCCATCAAGATAGAGAACACAGGCACGATTTTTACTTCATTGTTCACCGGCATAGATACAACAGCTTTGGCTATTTTGTTACAAAATCTTTCTAAAGAGTATTATAAATCTCTATGGCATATATCCTGTTTACACCTCTTCTCTTAATAATTCCAGGGTCTCTGTAAGGAATGCTCTAAGGAACAGTTCTGCATGGTGTCTCTTCCTTCTTAATATTCTTTTCTCAGGATAAACTTGAGGTTGAGTGAATCTTTTATCTTTTCTCAGGATAAACAGAGGATCAGAAAAGTTTGGGAGGGTTGAAATGTTATTGCCACATTGCTTTCTCCCAGTGAAATATACCAGGGGACTTGTTTAACCACATGCTCCCCAGCCATTACTTGTTACTGTTTTTATCCATTTTTAAAAATTTTGGTAAAATCTATATAAAATTTACCAGTTTTACCATTTTTAAGTGTACAGGTCTGTGGCATTAAATATATCTACATTGTTGTGCAGCCATCATCACCATCCATCTCCAGAATTTTTAAGCCATTTTTTGAGTGGAGTTATTTTTATTTTAGCAAGAGAGCGAGGAAGGGAAAGAGAGAGACAGGAACATCGAGCGTTCCTGTAATGTGCCCTGACCGGGGATTGAACCGACGACCTCTGTGCTTTGGGGTGATGTGCTAACCAACCAAACTATCTGGCCAGGGCTTGAGTGGAGTTTTTAGATCCTGATGTGCAGAAAAGAACCTGGTGCTGAGTTGGACTTTGTGGATTTGGGGCTCCCAGGAGGATATTGGCTGGCAAGGGGGGGCCACACCTCAGGCGTGCTAAGCCCCCGAGACCAAGGTTGCGGTCTGTTGGCAGTTGCTGACCCCCGAGGATTACCAGCGGTTTCTGGACCTGGGTGTCTCCATCGCTGAGAACCGTAGTGCCTTCAGCTACCACTGCAAGACTCTGGACTGCAAGGGCTGGTGCTTCTTTGAGGATGACGTCAATGAGTTTACCTGTCCTGTGTGTTTCCACGTCAACTGCCTGCTCTGCAAGGTGGGCGTGGGGACGGACCCACACTGGTTAGTCACTCCTGCGAAGAGCTCGCTGCGGTTCAGTGCTTGTTCTGTGAAGGGCCCCGACTGCCATGACTTGGAGCCGCGTGTCATTGATGGGGGCTGGCCTGGGCCCCGAACTGAGCCTAAGCCTTGGACCGAGCCCTGACCCCAAGTCCCACCCCAGACGGATCCTCAGCCGTAACTGAGCCTGGCTCTGACTGAGCCCACACTGAGCCCGAACCCCAAACCCAGGCCTATCCCAGCCCCCAGCATCTCAACAGCCCAGGGTTAAAGAGACTGGGGAGGAGTAGGCGGGTCTGAGCCCTGGGCCCTAAGCAGGCTGGTCACAGCGTGCTGGGTCTGCAGGGTGCTGCACCTGGCCAGGTACGAGGGGCCGCCACGGGGCGGGGGGGAGAGGTGGGCTAGGGGTCCCTGTGCCCATATATTATTACTGTACATGCTGACCCTGGCCTCTGCGGCTTCCGTAGATGGGTGTGTGGTTTACACAGCGAGGCCCCCTCGGTGACGACACCCAGAGGCTTTCCATGCTGTGTGCATGCCTGCCTTCCCCCCGCCCCCAGGTTCCTAACTGGGGACCCTCTCACCCCCTGCAGGCCATCCACGAGCAGATGAACTGTAAGGAGTACCAGGATGACCTGGCCCTGCGTGCTCAGAATGACGTGGCCGCCCGGCAGACCACAGAGATGCTGAAGGTGAGGCTGGGCAGGGCCGAGGGGTGGGGTGGGAGGATGGGAGCTTCTCAGGAAGGGGGTTCACAGGGCCCTGGGGGCTCTGACCGCCCCCCTGGGGCCACTCCCACCCACAGCTGGGGTTTGGGATTAAGTGCTCTGGTGGCAAGCTTCAGGACAGGTGTCTGGGTGGAGGGAGGAGACTGCGGAAAGGAGGGGCACAGGGGAGGGGCGATTCCCTGCGTGGGGAGGGGGTGTGGCCAGCCGGGCAGCCCCAACCCAACCCCCCGCTGGACCCTGAGGCCACCCCTGCTCTGCCCAGTCCATGCTGCAGCAGGGCGAGGCCATGCACTGCCCGCAGTGCCAGATCGTGGTGCAGAAGAAGGACGGCTGTGACTGGATCCGCTGCACTGTCTGCCACACCGAGATCTGCTGGGTCACCAAGGGACCACGCTGGGGCCCAGGGGTGAGTCCTCAGGGAGCAGAGCCTGGGACGGGTGAGCTGTGTAGAAGGGGCTCCCGCAGGCCTTGCCCGAGAGTGGAGGCTGGGAAACCGCAGCCCAGGGGCCCAATCCAACCTACTGCCTATCTCCGTATAGCTTGTGAAGTAAGAACACTATTTTTAAATTTTTATTTGTTTATTTATTTATTACAGAGACAGAGAGTGAGTCAGAGAGAGGGATAGGCAGGGACAGACAGACAGGAACGGAGAGAGACGAGAAGCATCAATCATTAGTTCTTCATTGCGCGTTGCAACACCTTAGTCGTTCATTGATTGCTTTCTCATATGTGCCTTGACCACGGGCCTCCAGCAGACCGAGTAACCCCCTGCTGGAGGCAGCGACCTTGGGTTCAAGCTGGTGGGCTTTTTTTTGCTCAAACCAGATGAGCCCACGCTCAAGCTGGTGACCTCGGGGTCTCGAACCTGGGTCTTCCGCATCCCAGTCCGACGCTCTATCCACTGTGCCACCGCCTGGTCAGGCTAAATATTTTTTTAAATGGTTAAAAAATACCAAATGAAGAATATTTTGTGACAGGTGAAAATGATATGAAATTCAAATTCTAGTGTCCATGAGTGATGTGTCAGGGGAGCCCAGCCACGCTCGTTCCCTTACGTAAGGTCTGCAGCTGCTTTTGTGCCCGGTAGGCGGAGGCCGTGTGGCCAGCAGCGCTGAACTGTCTGGCTCCTTACAGAAAAAACGTTGCAAGCCTCGTCCAGGAGGACAGCGGTGAAGGGCTCATTCTGGAGTCAGAGGTGGCGCGGGGCCTTGGCTCTGGCAAACACGGCTCTTACTGCCTTCTCCGAGCCTCAGTGTCTCCATCTGTAAACGGGGGCGATGGCCGGGCCTGTCTCACTCGGGCATGTTGTCAGAATCCAAGGACGACGTGGAAGGGCAGCTCGGCCGGACGCCCGTCACATCGCAGGCACTTCACGTGCAGCAGCTGTCGTGTTAGGGGTGTGTTCCTGGAGTGGGGGTCACTGTGGTGGCGAACAGACAGACAGACAGGCAGGCACTGAGACAGATGGAAGTAGAGGGGACAGCCCTTGTTCGTGCTCCCGGTGTGCCGACCCTTCCAGGACGTGCCGGGATCCGTCAGCTCCTGCCCCTGCTCCGGGTCTTGGGCCAGGCAGAGCGAGGCCATGGGACTGGGCAGGCCAGCTGAGAGCAAAGGCCCGGGGTGCAGTGTGCACTGTTCTGGGGGGTGACGGAGCGGCACGGGGGCCCTGCCCTGCCCTGACCTTCTCCCCCCCATCCTCTAGGGCCCTGGAGATACCAGCGGGGGCTGCCGCTGCCGGGTGAATGGGATTCCTTGTCACCCCAGCTGTCAGAACTGCCACTGAGCTGAAGATGGCCCAGCATCCCTGCTGACCTAGCCTCACGTCCACAAGCTGCTGTGGGGGGAGCGGGCAGGTGCTTTGGCTCTGATTTCTGGCCTGGGAGATGCTTCTGTGCTTGACCACGACAGGAACCGAGCAGAGGGGCATGGACAACCTTGTTTGCAATGGGTGTCGCAAGGGCCCCGCCCGAGCTGCTTTTGTCCGCAGCCGCCTCTGCCCCAGTGCCTTTGCTGTTCCACTGGGGCTTGCTGGCCAGATCTTTCCTCTCCTCTTTGTGGCTCCCACCTCAGCCTGACCCAGCCTTAAACACAGCCCTGGCCAGAGGCCTTGCTGGAAAGAGCCTCCGAGAGCCCAGTGCCAGTACACGCCCTCCCCGCCCCCCCACCCTCGCCCTTGTCTCCTGAACACAGAGCGCTCGCTCACAGCCTGCCGTTTCCCCTGTGGCTTTCTGGGGCTGACTCTTCTCTGGCTCTGCCGTTGGAGGCCCGTGGCCTCTTAGATCTGCTGCTAATCCTGTTCAGACCTGAGAGGGAGACCCGGCAGTTTCTAATGCACAGCCCACCTGGCCCAGCTTCCGCCTCTCCCTCTCTGCTGCTGGCGTAAGTTAATTAAAACGGTTTTCCAGGAAGGGATGAGTGTGATGTCTGTGAGAGGCACGTGGGTGCCCCGGGTTGGGGAACAGAGACAGTTCCGAATCGGAGGAAGCTGCTGCCGTTGAGGGGTGAGGTGGTCCACCCTAATTTGAACATCTCAGGCAAGATGTGACAGCATTGGTCCAGCAGTATTGCTTACAGCCCTATTTCTGTGCCAGTCAGAGATAAGTAATCAACAGCTCTGGTATCCGCTGTGTCGGTCCCCTTCCCCTGGTGGGCTCTGGTATCTGACGGCCGAGACGTTGTCTGATGTTGATGAGCCGTGACGTGACGTGGATCACTGTTACAGCAGGGGGCGTGTGTCTCTGCTGTTCGAGGCCTGAATTCCGGGCTCCGGAAGCTGGGGCATGTGGTTTGGGCAGATGGGCTTACTCCTGCCCCTGGAAGCTCACCGCCACCCTGTCCTTGGATGGCAGGGCTAGGAGGCATTGCCCCAGGCACCAGGCAGACCTGCCGGAGAGCGGGAGATCTGTCCAGCCCCGCCAGCACCGGCTTGGCAGCCGCAGCAGCGGAAGGCCACTCGGGCAGCCCCTGCCCTGGGAGCCAGACGTGGTCAGGCAGAGCCACCGGCTCGGAGGACACGGGAGCAGTGCGAACCTGGCCTGCAGGAGTGAGAGGGGCCCGGAGCACGGCAGAACACTCTCTCTGACCAGCTCCTCTCCTCCCCTCCTGCCAGGGCCCATCTTGGCATCCCTCAGGGGCCTAGGCACAGGAGGAGAGCAGGGGCCGCTCTCCTGGTTCAGAGGGTGCAGACTGGGAAGCCACAGGCTGTACCTAGCCCACCCAGTCTTGTTTTAGAGATGTGAATTCATTGCCATTATTTTGAAATTGAGAGATACTGTATTAAAATCGACCTGCCTCGTCTTTCTTGAAAAAGTTAAAGCTTGGTAACCTGGGGTCCTCCCTTCTACGTGGCAGGAACAGCCCCGGGTCAGGCACGAAGCTGTCGTCACGAGGGTGCACACCATCCTTCAGTAGACCGCAGTCCTTGCCGCCCCCGTGCTCCTCTCGCTGGGGTCTTTTCAGTGCCCTGGCTACATTCCTTTCTCACACACATTAAGAGGTGTTAAGGAAGTATTTATTTTTTTATACTTTTCTGAAGTGAGAAGCAGGGAGGCAGAGACACAGACTCCCGCATGTGCCTGACCAGGATCCACCCGGCATGCCCACCAGGGGGCGATGCTCTGCCCATCTGAGGCGTTGCTCCATCGCAACCAGAGCCATTCTAGCATCTGAGGCGGAGGCCATGGAGCCATCCTCAGCGCCCGGGCCAACTTTGCTCCACTGGAGCCCTGGCTGTGGGAGGGGAAGAGAGAGATAGAGAGGAAGAAGAGACAAAAGATAAGAGAAGCAGATGGGCGCTTCTCCTGTGTGCCCTGACCAGGAATCGAACCTGGGACTTCCACACCAGGCCGACGCTCTACCACTGAGCCAACTGGCCAGGGCCAAGGAAGTATTTCCTTATCTTGGGTTGTATCAAAAGTGAGAGCAAGATGGGCAGAAGGGGCTTCATGGGCTGGGCTCTCCCTTGGCCCATGCCACGCAGGCCAGCGCTGATGGGTAGTTGGAGTCCGCTGCAGCCACAGTGGAGGGGGCAGGGCAACCCCGGGGCTCCGGCCTCCCGGGCGCCATGCAGCATACCAGCGGTGAGGGGTCAAACGTGAGCAGGCTCACACGTGCTCTCCGCTGCAGGGTCAAGGGGAGGTGCCGCCCTCTCCCGAGGGGTCACCCCAGGCCGGGGCTCCAGACCTTGGGAACCCACTGCCAACTGGCCAGAGCAGACCTGAAACCGGACCACATGGGCTTGGGGCTCAAACCACTTAGCTGAGGAAGCGGCAGGAGGTCCCCAACGGACCTGTGTGACATAATCCTTGTTTCCCACAGTAGCAGGCGCGGAAGCCCATTGCTCAGATGGAGAGCAGCTGCAGCCGGCGTGGGCTGGGCGCGGAGGACGGCCCTCAGCCCACGCCGGAGCTAACCAGCGTCTTCTGCGAGTGTGGGGCCGGCGGGAGCCAACCCATGGCCTTGCTGGCTCGCAGAAGCTCCCGGGCAAATTCCAACCGTCCGGAAGTCTGGGAATAAAGACGGCCCGCAAGCAGAGGGCCTGGTGCAGACAGGAAAAAAGGCAGCTGGGCCGCCGCCGAAAAGAGGAAGGGGCCGGGAGGGCAGGGCAAGGAAAGATCAAGTCAGGCCGAGCCTCAAGCCGCACCAGCTCTGGTTGGATTTGGCAAAAGCGTCGGGCCTGTTCCTTTCGGTCACCGCGTAATCCCTGAGTGAGCACGGGGCCAAGTGCAGGGCTGGCGGGAGGCATCCACTGCTTAATGCGTGTTCGCCGAAATGGAATCCCACACTGGCATGACCTCGTTTGTAGAGCATTTTCCCAAACAGTATTTCATTAAACTGTCCGTGTGCGATGGGCCTATCCCTCTCTTACCGTCACTGACAGGGGGTCTCAGAGATGGGGTGACTTGCAGAAGCTCAAACTGCCACATAGTGACACACTAGCCGTGACACCAGCCATAATTCTCTCTCTAAATCAGGTTTTGGTCACGGCCCATCCCCACCCCCCAAATCGCCCAGGTCCCACTCCTCTCTGCAGCGCTCAAAGCGGTCCCTGACCTGGTCCACAGACGCTGCCCTCTCCATGGCTCCGCAGACCCCAAACTCCGCTCCTCGTGGGCGTTGCTGTCTATGAAACACCCTTATTTTTGATTCGGCTGTCAATTTTACAGGACTTTCCCTTCAGCCTTGCATACTGTGTTGTGTTTTCTGATACCACTGTTCAATTCTCCAGCACCAACTGGGTGTCCAACAACTCGGTTCCGTTCTGACGCAACCTGGAGTTAACATCAGATTCCCCAAGGTCAAGGGTTCCGTTCCACAGGACTGCCCCCTTCAGATAGATAGATGCCAGCCGCAAGCAGTGTGCCCGGGCTGCCTACCCACGCTTCTTCCTAGCCAACCTCAAGTGCAGGGGCTTCTACAACGCCCCCTCAGTCAATCATTTGCAAGGAGGCCTCACAGAACTAGGGAAACTATTTTATTTGTTTACTGGTTTTTTAGAGAGGGTATAACTCAGAAATGGCCCAGTGGAAGAAATGAATAGAACAAGGCATGGTGGAGGGTGTTAGAGCCCCCAAACCCTCTTTGGATGAACCTCCCTCTCAGCGTTTTGATGTGTTCACCAACCCAGCTCTCAGAATCTGTCAGTCAAGAGTTTGTCGAGGTCAGGTCCCGGCTGGACAGCTCAGCCGGGGAGAGCATCATCCCAATGTGCCCAGGTTGCAAGTTTGATACTGCATCAGTGCCCACACAAGAATCAACTAATGACAGCAAGAATGAGTGAAGTGGCAAAGTTGATGTTTTTCTGTCACTGTCTCTTCCTGCCTCTAAAAATCACCAATAAAAAAAATTTTTTTTAAATAAAATAGTTTGTAGTGTTCAATCTCCAGCCTTCCCTCCCCTCCTAGAAGGTTGTGGATGAGATCAAAAGTTCCCTCTCTGATAACTTGGCCTGTCTGGTGATCTGCCAGTTATGAGGCTCTCTTAGGGGTCCGGCTGTCTCATTAGCATACACTCAGGTAGGATTAAAAGGGGGATCATTATAAAGAACAAAAGACACTCCTATCAGAAAATTCCAAAAATTTTTGGAAAACTGGAGACAAAAAACACAAATATTTCTTATACCATATATACCTTTCCTTCAATGTTTCAAATTTTAAAATTCTACTTTTTTTTGAAACATCAACTCTTTGGGCATTGATTCTTACATATGCCTTGTCCAGGGATCAGACATGTGACCTCGGGTTTCAAACCGGTGGCAGTGTTCCAGGTCAATGCTTAATCCACAGTGCCACCACTGGTCAGATCAAAATTCTACTCTACACTCAAGCAGCAACTCCTATGAAAATGCCGTGAGCCTGCCACTCACACACTGCTCCTTCAGTGCGCTCCGGGGGGAGCTCCCAGAGGCGGGGCAGCGTCCCGGCCAGCCCTGCGCTGTGGTGAGCTCCCAGAGGCGGGCAGCGTCCCGGCCAGCCCTGCGCTGAGCTCCCAGAGGCGGGCAGCGTCCCGGCCAGCCCTGCGCTGTGGTGAGCTCCCAGAGGCGGGCAGCGTCCCGGCCAGCCCTGCGCTGTGGTGAGCTCCCAGAGGCGGGCAGCGTCCCGGCCAGCCCTGCGCTGTGGTGGTGGGACACAGGGAGCTGCAATGCCAGCTCAGCCCCTCCCCGTGGAGCAGGGGAACATGGATAAACATCCCAGGTGATGTGGATTCTTGCCTCCATGATGGGCCTGTCCTCGGGGTGGAGGCACCAGGCACCTGGCACTGCTCTGGGCTCCCACTACCAAGCAGCTGGTTGTGTTACATGATGTTGGAAAAGCCTGGACAGGAATTATACGCGGAGGTAAAGCTGTGTTCACATCAGGCTCTGGGTAGGTTTCTTCTTATTTTTTAAGTGAGAGGAAGGGAGATAGAGACAGATTCCCACATGTGCCCCAACCTGGATCCACCTGGCAACCCCCATCTGGGGCTGCTCACACCCAAGCTATTTTTAGCACCTGAGGCAGACACTCCACAGAGCCATCTCAGGACCTGGGGCAAGGCAATGAAATAAACCAAGCCATGGCTATGAAAGGGAAAGAGAGAGAAAGAGAGAAGGGGGAGTAGTAGATAGTCACTTCTCCTTTGTGGCCTCACCGGGAATTGAACCCAACTTCCACACGCTGAGTGGATGCTCTACCACTGAGCCAACCAGCCAGGGCCTCTGGTTAGGTTTCAAACCTGAACATCAGCCTTCAGAAACAAGGGCATCCCCAGAATAGTGTGAAAAACAGTCAAGATCACCTAGGACTAATATCTCACACCACTTGTGCCACTTAGCTGACCAGTGGCCCTGGCAGTGGCTGGTGTGTAGGTCACACTTATCACAGGTGCAACAGAAACAGGACTACAGGTACTGACTATCCCAGCTCTCCAGCCGAGTCATGGCTGACCAGGGGTCCTAGGCCAGGGATGGGAGGTGGGGCGCATCAAGGCCAGATGTCTAAGACCAGAGTCCACTCCCAACAAGTGATGGACAGGACAGAATGACACGAGATTAGTAACCATATATGGCTGTGTATTTCATACAGGCTCTGTACAAAATATTTACACACATCCTTTACAGAATAGTAAACCACCTGAAGGTAAAAAGATAATGTTCTTCTCATTGATGGGGCAAATCCTGATGTCAGCAAAGCTAAAAAACAATAAACTTGGCCCTGGCTGGTTGGCTCAGCAGTAGAGTGTTGACCCAGTGTGTGGAAGTCCCAGGTTCAATTCCCAGTCAGGGCACACAGGAGAAGCAAACCTCTCCCCTTCTCCCCTCTCTCTCACTCTTCCCCTCCCTTGGCCATGGCTCAGTTGAAGCAAGTTGGCCCCATGCACTGAGGATGGCTCCGTGGAGCCTCTGCCTCAGGTGCTAAAAATAGCTCGGTTCTGAGCATCGACCCAAGATGGGGATTGCTAGGTGGATCCTGGTCAGGTGCATTTGGGAGTCTGTCTCTGTATCTCCCCTCCACTCACTTAAAATTAAAAAATAAAATAAAATAAGTAAAACAAATGAACTTGCTCCTTCTTAGGCCACAACAGAAGCAAATGCCACTTGCTTCCTGGGTTCCAAAAGGCTGTGGACTTGGGACCCTGATCACGTGCACCTCCGTGCCTCATCAATTCCTTCACTATTCACAGGCTCGGGCGCTTGTGGCAGAGGCTGCTGCTGCTGTCCATGTATAATGACAAGAGGACAAACGTGCTGAGGGAGAAGACTGGGAGTAGCTGTCACGCCATCACTTCTGGACCCTGAAAGAATTTCCTTTGTCTTGATGTATCTTCTACTTTCTAGATCAACCCATTCACATCACACTCACCCCAAGTGGGACTCCTGCTATAGAGAATGACCTAACACTGAGAACTTTTGTTTTTGGCTTTAAAGTGCTGAGGGTAACTTAGTACAGATACCTCTCCTAACGCTCTGGGCTTGCCAGTGGCCTGGCATGCTAAATGCCCTCCACTCTGCACACGGTGGGCATGCAGGAAAGATGTGGAGGTCTGGGTACGGTAGGTAGAATGCTTCCAGCACGATCACAATAAAACACTCATCAAGACCAAAAAAAACCCCCCAAAACAAAAAACCCACACCAAAAAAACCCAAACTACCTGTCAAGACAGAACATTGCTGGAAAGAGACCAGGAAAATAAAAGCGCATGGCTGCTTAACACGATACACTGAGATTATATAAAGAAGCAAAGGCACTTTTCTTCCAGCCAGCGTTAATCCACAACAAACCTGGCTCCGCCCGCTACAGGAAAAGCCGTCCCAGGACTGAGTGCGCCAGCCCGTTCCCAAGGCCTGGAGGGCCGCAGGCAGTGTGGGGTCGGGAGCGGGGCGCCCAGGCTCGCATCCCAGCTTCAGGCTGCAGTCTGTCTGTCCCTCTCCGGGTGCTGAGCGTTTCACTGACATTTCCAACCAAGGAGGAGGAGAGACCAGCTACGGAGAGAGCTCAAACCCAGGAGACGGGCCAAGGCAGGGAGTGGTGCCCGACTGGAACAGGTGTGTGATGAGGGGAGCCAGAAAGGCGGATACACCCAGCTCCGGAAGTGGGGCTGTTGGAAACAGTGACCCTGGTTAAGTGAGATGATCAATGAGTGAGTGAAAAGGAAAACTTAAGGGTCTTCAAAGCTCAGCCTTCAGATAAGAACCATTTTTTTCCATGAAGGAACTATTATTTTTAAAAGTGAGAGTGCTTTACATGTTGGGTGTTATATAATTCTAAAAATAGTAAAAAAGTGTCTTTTATAAGCAACTCCACGCAGCTTGTGAAAGAGAGTAGGTAGCAAAAAAAAAAAAAAAAAGGCTAACCCAGTCCACGTCTGGGCCCTAACACCTAACATTCCTTCTTGCTCGACTGGAAAAGCCTGTGATGTCCAGGCCGAAGACCAGCAGGACTGACCCAGGGGCCGGGCCCCCACCGTCTGTGCCTGGCGCCCAGCGAACGGAGCTGCTGGAGGGAGGGCCGCCGGCCTTCTCTGCCCCCTGGCGTCCACTCCACCACCGACCCCTCGGGCAGTGACTCCTTCCCTCCGTCCAGTCTAAGCAGACAGACCAGGGGGAGCTGTGCGGGGGGCCCTCGGTGGCCCAGCTAACACAAGGCAGCCAAAGGGCCCCAGTGTCATGGCCGATGGCATCTGGGAGCTAAAAAAGCTACCTCCTCCGACAAGAGGAGGTGGAGAGCAGAGCCGCTCAGGAGCTGCCGTGAGGGCGAGCTCTGTGCCCGGGGCCCCCACGCCACACCGACTGCTCCCGGCCTGAGGCAGAGGCAGACCGTGGCCGGGCAGCGGCAGCTGGCAGGAATAGAAAACCCTGATAGAAACCCTTTTAATAAAGGCCAGGCCGCTGCCCAGGCACCCACGGAAGGACGTCGGGGGAAGAATGGCCTGGCCTTAGGGGAACAGCTGCAGCTGGAACTTGGGGGCCCACTCCAGGGCGCTCTTCACCACGGCCAGAGCAGCCGCCCCCAGGGCCACTGTCAGCCCCATCACCGCCAGCTTCACCAAGCGGTTGGCCCGCGGCTTGGTCAGGACCTCGTCTGTCCGCTCCTCAGTCCGCACCAGTCCCCGGAAGCGCTGGCGCAGCACCGCGTCCGGCTTCTGCTGGGCGGACGCCAGCTCAAAGTCCTTGAAGGTGGAGGCTGCCGTTCTGCAGAGGAGACGGAGAGGAGGAAACAGTATACAAGACACAGAAAAACTAGATGGAACAGGCTGAGGGCAGAGCCATCCATCGCTCAGAAAACTCCTGATAAAGATCCACTAAGACTGAAGTGGGCCTGGCCTGTGGTGGCGCAGGGGACAGAGTGCTGCCCCGGAACGCGGACAGTGCGGGTCCGATGCCCTGGGCTTGCCCGGTTCAAGGCACGTGTGAGAAGCAACCAATGAACAGCTGGAGTGAAGCAACTACTTCTTGTCCCCTCCCCCACACCCCTTTCTATAGAATCAATAATAAAATCTTAAAAAAAGACTACAGCAGGGGTTCTGCTGGCACAAGCTCAGCTCTCTAGAAACATCCCCCCCGCCCCCACTCAGACACCATCTTCCGTGGCTTCTGCTCGCTCACTCACACCCCCACTCCACCAGGGGCGTGGTCTCACCCACCTCTGGGCCTGCTGCTGGGCAGCGGCCTCCCGAGCGAGCTCCGACGGGGGAAACTGAACAAAGAGGTCGCCGGCTCTGCTGATCAGCGTCTCGTAGGGCAGGTCCTGAGGGATCTGGGACAGCAGGTGGTGGACGGAGGCCATGTCGCAGTCACAGTCCAGGACTTCCTCCTCTCGGTACAGCACGATCTGCGGACGGCAAGGCCTTGAATCAGGGATCAGAACATACAAGGCCCTGGTCACGTGCGTTTCATTCACCTCAGACATGAATTTAAACTGCTGACCGACAGGGCTCGCCCCCGAGGTTGGGCAAACTCTTGTACCCACCTAGGAAGTGATCATGTAAAGATCTGAGTGCTTGCCCACTGGGCCGCCCTTCCCGCTAGAGGCAAATGACCTGAGGAGGAGCAAGACTGACCCACTAAATGGACGAGCTTCTTTTAGGGGGAAGAAGAGGGGATTACTGGGAGATTCCTGGAGCTCCAGTGGAAAAAATGGTTCAAAACAGAAAGAATGGTCTTGCTCTCTTTAAATAGTAACGGAGAGTGGCTCTGAGCCCACCCCCACCCCCACTCCTGATGGTTCCCAGCCCTCTAAGAACTGCAGCGCCCCACCCTCCCAGCCACCTTGACTTTCTATCACAACCCCACACACACCCCTTTTCTTAAACCCAGGCTGGTAGTCTGTACAAGTTCCAGGAGATGTCAACGGGAACACGTACTTCCCAATGTGGGAGAGTGTTTTAAACGTTCAGAAGAATCATGCCTTAAGTCTGTTTATCTTTGTTCAACCCGCATTTCCCAGACTTCTTTTCACACAGAACACTGTTCCCCACGACAGTCCCTGCGGCCGCTGCACAGGACGGTGCCTAGACACTGCAGCTGGGCAGCGCCGTCTTCTGTATCTTTGCACAATCACCACTCTTCCCTCCAGGGGAAAGGGCCCAGCCGGAACGGGTGATGGGGAACCCGGCTGCTGGCTCACACCTGTACCTACCACAGCTGCAAAATAAATGGGCATCAGGGGGTGGCAGGCCAGGAAGAAGTCATATAACCGCACGACGTGCCTGAAGTCAGACAGGACATGCCCGAACCAGGTGATGAGCCAGCTGAGGGCAAAGATGGTCCCCACCTCGGCACTAGGAGCAAGGAGACCCAGCTGTTAGGTTGCCTGCCGGGCCACCCCTCCCCCTCCTCCGGGCCCTCTTTGCCCTTAGTGCTGTCAGCAGGGGCTCCTGGGAACTACGCTTTACCTAAGAAGTCAGCCTTTTCTCCTTACAAAACACCAAGGCTCTAAAATGTACCCACCATCATGACATTAACACTACAATAGGGTCCTGGTTGCCTTATTTCACTTGGTGTTCCCCTAAGGGTCAGCAAATGTCTACTACGGGAACAAGTGTCTATTTACAGAAAACTACCCCAGGCTTTCCTTTTGAGAAAGTCATACCCTTCTGGGGGGCACAGGCTTGAAAACACAACTCTATTAATTTTTTAGTTAACATGAGATTACTGAAACATCTTAAGACATAGCTATTAAAAAAAAAAAAAAAAGGCATTGTCCAAGGACACAGTCCCAGCTCCACAGAAGATAAAAGCAAGTGAGATCTGCAAAGAAGTGTTTCTTCTCCTTGGTAACTGGTAAATACCACCACCCACACATGGCCCTGCCCCCTTCTTGGCTCTTGGTCCTACACGACTCTGTCCTTCCCTTGTGGCAATAACCTCAAAGCCCACCTCTCCCCACTAGATGTAAATTCCTCAAGGACACGGACTGTCACGAGTCTCGTATCCCCAGGAAAGCATAACCCTTAAAAAGTGCTGCAAAAGCATTGACCTGGAATGCTGAGGTCGCTGGTTCAATACCCTGCACTTGCCTGGTCTAAGGCACATATGGGAGTTGAAGCTTCCTGCTCCTCCCCCCTTTCTCTCTTTCTCTCTCTCTCCTCTCAAAATGAATAAATTAAAAAAAATTTTTTTTAAAGTGCTGCAATGCTCTGTGTAGAACAGTCATCCAGATTGCTGGGACCCGAAAGGACCACTCAGTGGAACTTAACCCTAACCCACAGAAGATGACAGATGTGTGAGGGAAAACTAAGGCGGAGAAAGCTGAGGGGTATGTGTGTGTGTGTGTGCACACGTGTGCATGCAGACACATACATACCTCTGCATGAAGTCATGGAGCTCTGGGTTCACCTGGTCAATGATGGGCATCAGATAGTTTAAGATATGCTTGGTGTTGTCCATTGTTCGGTCCATGAAATCCCTGGAGAGAGACAATTCCATGAGCTTGATGAGACCACACCCTGCGGTCGGGATGGGGTGGGATGGGGCTCGGAGCAGTGACACCACTGACTGGAAAGCGGGCTGTGGTGTCGGCCTCGGGAGCGATGCCCGGCCTCCCCTGCCCCTCTGCGCCCGGGTACCTGAGGTGGTGGGTGGACAACTTCTCCACCAGTGGCGTGGCCAGCCTCCTCCCCACCACCAGCAGAAACGTGACGACGATGTCATGGTAGCCCTGGTAGTAGTGCAGCTGCGGGTTGCGCTCCAGGACGAGGAGGATGATGTCGATGAGCTCCTCCTGGAGCCCTTCTCTCTGCTCTCTGGGCATGCCTGGGGGGGGGGGGGACGCGCATGAGCACAGTGGCGGCCCAGCGACTCAGACGCTCAGGAGACAGACAGCAACGGATTTCCAGGGGAAAGTATTTAATGAAAGAAAACTTGCATCTTGGTAACACATACTGAGATCCACATGCAGTGTACAGAGAAGAGCCACCGCCTAGCAGCTGTGCAGTGGGGGAGTGGGCACCTTTCTACCCGGGTCAGCCCAGGTCCCACTGCCAGGAGGTGACTACTGGACACCCCGTGCCCCCTCGCGTGAGGCACTGACACAACTCAGCACCGCTTCTGTGCGGCTCCCATCCAGACTATACAGACCTAAAGCTAACACAGGGGATGCCAGACAGACTCAAATGGAGGAAATTTTATAAAATGACCGACCAGCCTGTCATAAAATACAAAGGAACTATTCTACATCAAAGGGGCTAAAGAGATAGGATACCTGAGTGGGAAATGCATGCATCTGTATTTCCTTTTCCTACAAAGGACATTCCTGCGATAAAGGGTAAAATCAGAATAAAATATGTAGATTAGACAACAGTATTTTTTAATGCTGCTACTGATGATGGTAAGTGTCCTGTGATTATATAAGGGCCTTGTTTATTAGGAAATACATCCTGAAATACTTAGGAACAAAGGGGCCCCACATCTGTAATTTATTCTCAAATAATTCAGAAAAAAATTTGTGAGTGATAAAAGAAAGCAAATACAGTGAGATGTTAGCATGTAAGAAAATCTCAGTAAAAAGTATGTACAGGGGATTCTCTGTCCTATTTTTGTAGCGTTTGTGTAGGTATAAAATCACATAAGTACAAACAAACAAAACTCCTACATGTTCCTCGCTAAAGCAAACTAAGTATCATAGGAAACACTGATCTCCTTGAGCCACAGATATGGCTGGAAACAGAGAGCCTGTCCTGGGAGCTGAGACACAGCTGGTTCTGGGTGGTCGTGAGCTCCCTCCGCTCCCCCGGCTTCCAGTATAAAGACACAAGCCCTGCCTCGCGAACTGCTTCAGAGTAACGGCACCAAGCACGGCTGTCCTACCCGTTCGCTTTCTCAGTTGAAAGCCGGTCCTGTGAGAGAAACCACTCGGGTGAGGGTCCAGACTAAACTGAACTAAAAGTGCAGGTGAGAGCAAAGCTCCTTTCTTGTCCATATTTACCCTGCCCCTTCTCAAAAGGGTGTACGCTAAAAGAAGAAAAAAGAAAATGAAGTAAAGCAAATACTATGGATAGGTTAAGTCACAACAGTAGTAACAGGAAAAATGAAACCCTGTTTGAACTTCCAGTATAAGAGCAGTCAGCTCAGCTCAGAAGAATATGAATGCAAAAAGAATGGGAAGCCATGTGGAGAGTTCAGCACATAACCGGAGGAGGAATAAAAGGTTTAGAGGGAAAGCAAGTTACCTAGGAGAAAAGTGGGGGGCATCTGTACTCGGTGGTCTCGTCCAGAGCGCAGGACGGGAGACCCCACCCCACACTCCTGTGCGCCAGCAGGAGGTGTGATAAGCTCTTTCAGCAGCTTCTCCTCACAAGCCACTGGTTTCACCCAGGCTGCACTTTCCTAAGACCTCCCACGAGTCCATGAACCCCTGCTGAGCAGCCACTGGCCCTGAGGTGGCCCGTGCCTCCTGCTCAGTGGCCCCTGGCACGAGTGGCAGCTGACCTCAGTTTGCAGCATAGCCTCTCTCAGGCGTCTCCAAGTCCAGCCTAGGCAGCTAGCTACCCACCACTGATCACTCTGTAGCTCCCACCAGGTGATCCCCGGCTGGGCATAGGGAGTGGCTGACCTGGGTCTGCACCAGAGCCCCTCCCAAGAGGCCCCAGAACCAATAAATGCAGTAGCCCGTTTCAGACCACGCTAGAGCACCACCCAATTGGCTCCTCCACCAATGACACACCCAAAGAGTGAACTGTGTAGACACAAGAACCATACTGAACTGAACCCCACTCTATGGGTCAGCCCTGCACAGTAGCTCCATCTGTGGCAGTCAGGGACAGTCCTCACAGCCAGGTGGCCGGAGGCTCAATCCCACCCAATGACGTGCCAAAGGTGGTCAAGGCTCAACTACAACAGAGGGGCACACACAAGGAGCAGCCCTGGAACACCTTGCTCAGGTGGCCGGGAGTCTGCACCTTGGACCCCACAGGACACGTACTACAAGGGGACTCTCCAAAACTGGAAGATGGAACAAATCCTCCAGATACACAGAAACACAGGCATCAAAAATAAGGAAACAGCAACAAAAACAGAAAAAACACTAAAAAAGAGAAAACGCTAGAAAAAACCTAAACAAAATAAAGGCAAACAATCTACCAGATACAGAGTTCAAAACACTGGTTATAAGGATGCTTAATGAAAGAACAGATTAACTCAATGAGAACTTCAACTGAGAGACAGAAACCATAGAAAAGAACCAGTCATAAATAAAGACTACAAAAATGAAAATCAAGAATATATTAGATAGAATCAATAGCAGATTAGATGCAGCAGAGACTCAAATTAGAGATTTGGAAGACAAGCAGAAAACATCCAATCAGAACAGCAAAAATTTTTTTTAATTAAAAAAACAACAACAAAAAACAAAAACAAAACAACAACAGGAGGAAAGTTTAAGGCAGTGGTCCCCAACCTTTTCTGGGCCACGGACCGGTTCAATGTCAGAAAATATTTTCACGGGCCGGCCTTTAGGGTGGGACGGATAAATGTATCACGTGACCGAGACAAGCATCAAGAGTGAGTCTTAGACGGATGTAACAGAGGGAATCTGGTCATTTTTTAAAAATAAAACATTGTTCAGACTTAAATATAAATAAAACGGAAATAATGTAAGTTATTTATTCTTTCTCTGTGGACTGGTACCAAATGGCCCACGGACCGGTACCAGTCCGCGGCCTGGGGCTTGGGACCACTGGTTTAAGGGACCTCTGGGACGGCATCCGCACAACAACACTCACATCACAGGTGTACCAGGAGAACGGAAAGCAAGGGATCAAAGATCTACTTGAAGAAATAATGAGGAAAAGCTTCCCTAACCTGGAGAAGGAAATAGACATGGAAGTCCAGGAAGCACAGAGTCCTAAACAAGATGCAACCAGAAAGGCCCACACCACGACACATCATAATTAAAATGCCAAAGACAAGACAAAGAGTTTTAAAAGCAGCAAGAGAAAAGCAGTTATCTACAAGGGAGCTCCCAAAGGACTGTCAGCTGATTTCTCAACAGAAACTTCGCAGGCCAGAAGGCACTGGCACCAAATCCTCAAAGTGATGAGAAGCAAGGACCTACAGCACGGGTCCCCAAACTTTTTACACAGGGGGCCAGTTCACTGTCCCTCAGACCGTTGGAGGGTCGGACTATAAAAATAACTATGACAAATCCCTATGCACACTGCACATATCTTATTTTAAAGTAAAAAAACAAAACAGGAACAAATATAATATATAAAATAAAGAACAAGTAAATCTAAATCAACAAACTGACCAGTATTTCAATGGGAACTATGGACCTGCTTTTGGCTAATGAGATGGTCAATGTCGGGTTCCATATTTGTCACTGCTAGCCGTAACAAATGTTATGACACGCTTCCGGAGGTGTGACGCATGCGTCCCGTGTCACCAGAAGTAGTACTATACATGAGCAACATGTGCTTTGTGGTGCCGCCACATACAGTACTTCAGGAGCGTGCATCCTGTGCTCTTCTCACTGACCACCAATGAAAGAGGTGCCCCTTCTGGAAGTGCGGCGGGGGCGGATAAATGGCCTCAGGGGGCCGCATGCGGCCCACAGGCTGTAGTTTGGGGACCCCTGACCTACAGCCAAGACAGCCAACCACAAGGCTGTCATTTAGAATCAAAGCTAAAAGAGCTTCCCAGGCAAGAAAAAGCTTAACGGAGTTCATCACCACCAACCAGTATTACATGAGATGTTAAAGGAACTTCTTTAAGAAGAGGAAGAAGAAAAAAACCCCAAAATATGAATAAAATGGTAATAACTACATATCGATTATTTATCAGTAACTATATACCCATGTCTTTTTTTTTTTTTTTTTTTGTATTTTTCTGAAGCTGGAAACAGGGAGAGACAGTCAGACAGACTCCCGCATGCGCCCGACCGGGATCCACCCGGCACGCCTACCAGGGGGCGATGCTCTGCCCACCAAGGGGCGATGCTCTGCCCCTCCGGGGCGTCGCTCTGTTGCTCTGTTGCGACCAGAGCCACTCTAGCGCCTGGGGCAGAGGCCAAGGAGCCATCTCCAGCGCCCAGGCCATCTTTGCTCCAATGGAGCCTTGGCTGCGGGAGGGGAAGAGAGAGACAGAGAGGAAGGAGAGGGGGAGGGGTGGAGAAGCAGATGGGCGCTTCTCCTGTGTGCCCTGGCCGGGACTCGAACTTGGAACTTCTGCACGCCAGGCTGACGCTCTACCACTGAGCCAACTGGCCAGGGCCCCCATGTCTTTTGACTGGAGCATTTAATCCATTTACATTTACTTTAATGTAAACTAAATGAAAAACAAGTGAAGCAACTACCAGTTAGCGCTTCTCTCTCTTTCCTACTACCTCACCCTCTTTCTTTTCCTCTCTCTATATAAAAGAAAAAAATCAGAACAGCAGGATAGGAAAGGAAGATCGGCCCATGGGCACGTTTTCATTAAAACCAAGTTAGAGCCTGACCAGGTGGTGGCGCAGTGGATAGAGCATCGGACTGGGATGCAGAAGGACCCAGGTTCGAGACCCCAAGGTCGCCAGCTTGAGCATGGGCTCATCTGGCTTGAGCAAAAAGCTCACCAGCTTGGACCCAGGGTTGCTGGCTCCAGCGAGGGGTTACTTGGTCTGCTGAAGGCCCGCGGTCAAGGCACATATGAGAAAGCAATCAATGAACAACTAAGAAGTCGCAACGCGCAACGAAAAACTAATGATTGATGCTTCTCATCTCTCTCCAGTCCTGTCTGTCTGTCCCTGTCTATCTCTGCCTCTGTAAAAAAAAAACAAAAACAAAAAAAACAAACAAACAAAAAAAAACAACCAAGTTAGATATATACAAATACTGAATCATTTTATTGTACGCCTGAAACTAATACAATGCTGTATATCAATATACCTCAATAAAAAAGATAAGTATGTAAGTACATAAAGTTAAAAAAAAAACCCAAGATGGTAGGCCACTGGCTACGCGAGAATCACAAGAACCTCTCCAGGGAGCAGAGATGCAAGCAGGAGGGAAGGCTCTCGAACAGACGGACTCCAGGCCAGAGCAGCACTCAGGAGAGCGCGGCCACGGGGTCAGAGCAGCACTCAGGAGAGCGCGGCCACGGGGTCAGAGCAGCACTCAGGAGAGCGTGGCCACGGGGTCAGAGCAGGGTTTTCAACCCGGTTCAGCTCACCGCACAGATAAGCGAATTACTCAAGTTCTACACACACCAAAAAACACACTTTTGCCTATCAGACAAAAAAAAAAAAAAGTATAACTTTGATTCATTCACATCAGACAGATATTGTTGTGTTGGCTGTTGTCATTTTTTTACATGACAAAATAAGGGACAAGAGGTCAGAGCCCCTGACTAAACAGTCAGAAGGTGCTTGTTTTAAAATAACTTTTCCCTCCTGGATATGGGCTTTATTTGGTGACTCTGGGGGAAGAGAGGGAGGGGCTGGGCTGGTGGGCGTGTGTGTGGGGGGCTTCTCAACTTGCTCTGTGATTTGTGCTCGCTGCCTGCAGGTAAGAAAGAACACAGAGCTGGAGGGAGAGGAGAGGAAAGGAAGGTCATGGAATGGCACTTTCTGTAGGGAAGGCAGGCAGGACGAGACAGGGGCTGGCGCGGGGGAAGGCAGCCTTCATGTGCTGAGACTACACCAGGGGCACTGCCTGATGTGGATGTCCCAGGCGACCTGCCCCACCCCAGCTCCTGGCCATACCTTCCTGCGCCCAGGAGGGGGATGAGGGTGTGCTCAGTGGTGGCACCCTCTGCCTCCAGGTCCCCTGCCTAGAACGGCTCACTCAGCCGGCCCTGAAGTCCCAGCCTGAGTCAGGAGGGCAGGAAGCAGGGTACAGGTGCAGGCAGGAGGACACGGTGCCCTTCCCTGCCCCTCCTGACTCTCCGCCCCTCCCTGGCTTCTGCTCCCCACGCCCAGCCGTCCTGCCAGCAGAGCGGACCGGACCGGACTACCACTGGCCATGGCATGAGTCAGTATGGCCCAGCTGCCTACAGCCACAGCCAAAGGCGGCCACTGTGGCTAAGTGGGCGACACCCCTGACACCGCACTCAGAAGACGGGTGCTACATGCAGGACACAGCCCCCACCCACCTGGCCAGTGCCCTGCTCACGAGTAACAGAGATAAGCCGCTGCATGACAGCTCCCGGTGTGGCCAGGTCCTCCACAAGTGCAGTTTACAGCCACCCAGCACCACCTTGGCACTGGGCAAGTTTCCCCGGGCCACTTCCTGAGGACACTGTCCAGTGTTTCTGGTGGGCTGAAGTCAAAGCAGATGAGCATGGCATCTGAATCAGGATGGGCCAGCGGCCGATGTGACCACAGCACAAGGAACCTGAAGTGTCCCACAGCCTGAGCTCACTGTGGGGCGCGTGCCTATCTCTAAGCTCGCGGTGCAGTCCCCAGACACAGCGGGGACACTGCTCCTGTGGGGGCATCCTTGGCAAACACCAGCGGCACCATCCTGCCGCACTCGGCGTCCCCTGCACCAAAATCTGGCAGCGGTCACTCTGCCCCTCGAGGTCCCTGCCCTTGCCCCCAGCCTCTTAAAAATTCTTGCGGTTGAAAATCCTGGGTTTGGAGAATCTTGTTCCTTTTAGTAAGTCTCTCTTCATGGCCCTAGTGGCGGAGCTGTCAAAGGACGATGAGCCTTGCTGCCCAATTTCCTTCAATATGAAATGCAGACAATGGTCATTCTACTTTTCATGGAATGGGGAGGCAATTTTAGGAACAGACTCTTTAAACATGGAGGGAATGGCCTCCCTGGTAGTCCAAGGACCTCAATATATGCCTATACAAGGTATCACTATACATCTAGTCAAACGGTCTGAACAGTTCTTGTTAGCACCACTTCCACACCAGGCTGCTCCCTACGGCCAGACCGACGGCGCTGGCCACCCTGCGCAGTCTCTCCTGTGGCTCTGGAAAGGGAGGGAAAACCTCTTTCATTTACCACCTCGAGGTCGGGAAAGTACTTTTGGCTCCGGCCTTCAGCGGGGGTCTGAGGGTGACCGAGTCAACGAAAGAATGACGCAGCAGACTGGGAGTAGATGTGAGGTCACACCGTGTGCAGGGACAGACACTCACGGGGACCGGCGAGCGTCAGCACAAGAAAGCAAGTGTCACTGGGACGGAAACCCAGGTCCCAAGGCCGAGAGGGCTGCTCACCGGGAGGGAACCGCCGTAGGGACCGCCGCACGTCCAGCAGCACCTGCTGGTAGTCCTTGCTCGTCTGCCGCAGGTCTTGCCCTGTGGGAGGAAAAGGAGCTCACTGAAGGAGTGTCTGGGGAGCCAGAGCAGGGGCACGACACTCTGGCATGACATCAAAGGCCTGGAGGACACACCCGTGTTCACCCGAAGAGAACATGACTCGAAATACATTTGGAGAGGAATACCGAGTTTAGTTCCAAACATGTTGTGTCACACAAGTCCTGATGACCATGAGTGGAGAGACCGCAGTGTCCAGGAGGAGACAGAGTAAGGTGGAAGGAGCAGCCCAGTGGCATCACTGGGAACTGCTCTGATTACAAAGTCCACATTGTAAAATGACAATATTCCCTTCTATAATATGCTTCTCAGGTTACTGCAGGGATCAAATGAGGTCATGAATATGGAAACCCCAGACACTGAAACCTCTAATATCTGTAAAGTCTAGGGGGCACTCAGCTGTTCAGAAAGGAGTTATTAAGATAATCTCATATAAAGAAGAACCTAAATGGCCCTGGTCAGCCTGCTCAGTGGATAGAGCATCAGCCCAGTGTATGGACGTCCCAAGTTCAATACCTGGTCAGGGCACACGAGAAGTGACCATATGCTTCTCTTTCCCCTTTTTCTCCACCTTTTCTCCCTCTTCCCCTCCCATAGTCAATGGTTCGAGCATCAGCCCCAGGCACTGAGGAAAGCTCGTTGGTCCAAGCGTCGGCCTCAGGCACTAAAAATAGCTTGGCTGATTCGAGCATTGGCCCTAGCCAGGGGTTGTCAGGTGGATCCTGGTTGGGGTGCATGTGGGAGTCCGTCTCTCTAGCTCCCCTCCTGTCACTTAAAAAAAAAGAAAAGAACCTAACCTCTCCTGATTCAGAAATTCTAAAACCAAGACACTGCAAACAGGAGACAGTACTTGTGCCCAATACAGTGTGAAAGTAAGGAGGCAGTCTTTAGCTGACATATATATATAATAAGTATATATTTCCCTCAACCCAAATTGAGTGTTGTATAACAAGTCTACACGTCCTTCACAAACTAAAATCAAAAGCCACCAGAGAAGCCTGTGCAGAACTTCCCTGCACAGACTCCATCTGACAAAGGTACGGGAAATCTGGAATCTGATAAAAGAACATCATCTCAGGAGTCAGAGCGTGAACGTGGCAATGCCTTTCCTTCCAACAAAAAGCTGACTTCTCCGAAGCGGCCAGTTTCGAAGACAGTAACAAGCGGCAGCTTTCCCACCTCCTGGGCGCACTAGGACTCCGTGAACTTCCGTTGGCAGAGGCTGTTTTAATCATCTCTAGTATTTGACACACAATAGGAGCACAACTAATATCTGCCAAACGAGGGCAAGAATGCCCAGCATCCAGACCTTTGCCACACGCACCGGGAAGACAGCAGATGTCTGCTGAGTGAATGCGTTCACTGCTCCAGTGCTTTTGCCTGTGTTCTGCACTGTCCTCCAAGGAGCACCTTTCACTGCACAGGCCTTGCACATTACTTATGTAACAGCTTTTCACAGAAGTACAGAATTCTATAATCCAAAACATTCATAGCATTTCCCAATAAAAACTCTTTTGTGTTTTTTTTTAAAGGTATTAGTTCTCCCTAAAGCCTAAATGTTTCTCAATATTGTAGTCCATCTACATCAGAATCAGGTGGAGTGTTTGTTAAAATACAGATTCCTGCAATTCCCATGTCTAAGGGAATACAGACTGTGATATGCATTCTCTTTATTTTAGGTTAAAAAGAGATTTAGTGACTGCACAGTCACTAAATTTGACATGAGAACCAGGAGACCTTTCTGGCAGCCCAGAAAGAAGGAAGCGGGCTGCCACAAGAACAGCGGAACCAGAACTGCCTCACCCACTCTCAGAGCCATGTGGAATATACCAAGAGGCACAAGGAAAGCACTGGAAAGGGAACAGGAAGAAAGGAAAAGGTTTTCCACGCTGGAAACGGTTTTCAATTAAAAAAAAAATTATTGTGATCACCCTTTCATGGTGCAGGTGTGGACGGAATGAATGGACTACTGGCTTGGGCTTTCTGGGAAGGTCACCAACAGTTCTGAAGTTGTCAGGAAGAGGGCGAGACCAGGCATCCGGGAAGGCGTGTTCCCGGTTCCGCACCTGCAGCTCAGGAGCCCACAGCACGGTCATGCAGAACATGCTGAGGACGCTCCATGGTGACGGAGACCTGGGCGTACCTGGCCAGGCCCCCTGGACTCCTTCCCGAAGCCCTGTGTGTCCTTTCTCAGCTCAAAGTTGAGCGCTGCTCTCCCGTTCATCAGCAGCCTCTGGAAAAGCAGGACTGGGATGTGCATTTTAAATAAACTCCTTACCTGGACGATAAAAGCTCCCTACATACCTACCTAATAAAAGCTCATTCCATTTTTGAATAAAATTCTACTTATCAGTTTGGCCTTGTTTTCAGTTGGCCCAGTTACATCCTCAGATGCTTTAGATTTACTCACCTCTGCTCGGTTTGACATTAGCATTACAATCAAGGTCCTGGAATTCTTTTTCCTGGCTTCCTAAGTAAGCTCTCCTGACAGCACCGCCCGCCCCCCTTACCTGAGATGGGAGGCGGGTCATTGGCGTCGACATTGAGGAGCTTGGGCCACACTTTTTGTCTGATCTCATCAGTCAGGAGCCCGCCTTCACTAATAGCCATGCGTCTAAGGGTAGCCACATCCGCGGGGTCACTGTTCAGAGCCTCGTTTATTTCAGCCACTTTCTTTATCCTTTTGTCGTTAAACACTGAAAACAAGGGGGAGTTGGGAGTCATTAGGCACATACTCAGCATGTGTACATTTTCTGTTCAGGGCCGAAACTCCTTATTTGGTCTAAGGTACAGGCAGGTATATTTAAAGCTAACCTACAGATACTTAATGAGCACATAATGTGCAAAACACTAAGGAGATATATATATATATATATATATATATATATATATATATATATATATATATATATATATATCATGTAAGAAACCAGCAAGGAATTACAATGATAACAAATGCTCAGTAAATTCAGGCATATCCAACAGTTACTGTTAATGTTTTCCTGGTAGAATGCCTGTTCTTTCTTAAAACTGAACACTGAAGCTTAATACTAAGTTTCAGAGTATTCATGTCTCTTAATATTATTTTTTCTGTTGTTTATAAAGAAAAAATATATATGTAGGCCACCAATATTCTATACTACATTTTTAAATAAAACCACAAAAGTTTCCATTACTGGTAAAACAGAAGAATTACAGAAATATCTTCAAAATCAGAATGTCGCCTGACCAGGCAGTGGCACAGTGGATAGAGCATCAGCCTGGGATGCGGAGGACCCAGGTTCGAGACCCCAAGGTTGCCAGCTTGAGCGTGAGCTCATCTGGCTTGAGCAAAAAGCTCACCAGCTTGGTTGGATCCAAAGTTGCTGGCTCAAGCAAGGGGTCACTCGGTATGCTGAAGGCCTGCGGTCAAGGCACATATGAGAAAGCAATCAATGAACAACTAAGGTGTCGCAACGAGAAACTGATGATTGATGCTTCTCATCTCTCTCCATTCCTGTCTGTCTGTCCCTATCTCTCTCTCCCTGTAAAAAAAAATAATAAAAGACTTCAAAATCAGAATGTCAAAGGGTATACTTGGGCCTCCAGTGTGGGTGGTAAGAGAGGCCTGATACTACACACAAAAGAACTGTTTCTTAACCAGCACAGTAATTGATGTGATCAGGGAGTAATGTTTTAAGCATCTGACACCCTTATGTGATAGTTTATTTATACACAGGCATTTTACTGTGTTTAAATTACTTTTTAGGAAATTGGTTGAGAATTTGTGATGGATGTTTATTTATCATGTGATAATTTTTCTATTTAAAATAATGGAGCCTGACCAGGCGGTGGCGCAGTGGATAGAGCGTTGGACTGGGATGCGGAGGACCCAGGTTTGAGACCCCGAGGTCGCCAGCTTGAGCGCGGGCTCATCTGGTTTGAGCAAAAGCTCACCAGCTTGAGCCCAAGGTCGCTGGCTCGAGCAAGGGGTTACTTGGTCTGCTGAAGGCCCGTGGTCAAGGCACATATGAGAAAGCAATCAATGAACAACTAAGGTCTTGCAATGCGCAATGAGAAACTGATGATTGATGCTTCTCATCTCTCTCCGTTCCTGTCTGTCTGTCCCTGTCTATCCCTCTCTCTGACTCTCTCTCTCTGTCTCTGTAAAAAAATAAATAAATAAATAAAATAATGGAGTAATAGGCTCGTAAGAGTTTTCATGCAGAATGTCTAATTTTAGGAAGGGCAAACACAAGAAAAGTCAAACAAGACACCATAAAAGAGCCGTCACAAAGCAGTGCAGTGCAATTACCAAAGAAAGGTATGTGCGACTCCAAGAGCTCGGAGCGCCGTGAGTCCGACTGCTCTGAGAAGGCGTTACTGAAGACTATCGTTTAAAAAGGAAAAAGGACACTTGGGCTGTTTCCAGATCTTCGCTATTGTGAACAATGCTGCCATAAACATGGGGTACAGCCCAAGTGTCCGTCAGTGGATGAGTGGATTAAAAAGCTTTGGTACATATATGCTATGGAATACTACTCAGCCATAAGAAATGATGACATCGGATCATTTATAGTAACATGGATGGACCTTGATAACGGAGTGAAATAAGTAAATCAGAAAAAACTAAGAACTATATGAATCCATACATAGATGGGACATAAAAATGAGACTCAGAGACATGGATAAGAATGTGATGGTAACGGGGGGGGGGGGGCACAAAGAAAACCAGATAGAAGGTGACGGAAGACAATTTGACTTTGGGTGAGGGGTATGCAACATAATCAAATGTCAAAATAATCTGGAGATGTTTTCTCTGAACATATGTACCCTGACTTATCAATGTCACTGCATTAAAATTAATAAAATAAATAAATAAAAAGAAAAAAGGATTTTAAGAGCCTGGGAAGAGGGAGAGGGAAGAAGAGAAGAGGCTCGGAGACAGGAAACACAGGCCCTTTCATTTAACAGTACACAGGCTCACTAAGCACAGTCCCGCAGCACACCCTAGGTGCAAGTCACCGGAGTTACGTAAGGTGGCAGGTAACACTAGAAGGTAGGTTAGGCTTTAGCAAAGACTGACATCGGAAGGTACATTAGGTTTAGAAGGGACACTAAGCAGCTTTCCTCAGTAATTTTCTATTCTGAGGGAACAGTCTGCAAATTGTTTCCATGAACAAATCTGCATATTATTAACCACATATGAAAGTTGGTACTAATGGTCCTGGTTACCTACTTACGAGACCTGTGACAGATAAATAACTGGTTTGGAGTAGCATGCCACTGGAGATGCAGGCAGGAACAGAGCACAGGTGACTTTTCACCTAGGTAAACTTACTCTCCTGGCTGGAGTATTATTTTCCCTGTTAACCTAGTAGGGTGACAACCTCTTTCAGTTTGTCTGAGAGATTCCTGGTTCACGCCCATAATCTTGGCATAATTGTTCATAGCAAATCCCTCCTGCCAACTGTACTTTCAAAAATGTCCCAGTTTGGATGCTAAATTAAATGGTTACTCTACCTAAAAATCATAAAAATTAAGTTCCAACTTCCTCTGTCAGCACGGCACCTAAATCTATCCATTCACTTATCAGTTCATCATTTAATGAATATCTAATTGTAATAAGCACTATACTGCTAGTAAAAAGATTGACTTGACTGCCTCCCAACTCTTGAGAGGCTCACAGTAGGGAGGGACACAAACAATTATTATACATGCTATCACAGAATCATGAAAAATTATGAAAATCCATGCCCTGGCAGGGTAGCTCAATTGGTTAGAGTGTCATTCTAATACACCAAAGTTGAGGGTTCAATCCCCAGTCAGGGCACATACAAGAATCAAAACCACTGAATGCATAAATAGGTGGAACAAACTGATCTCTCTCTCTCAAGTTAACTTAAAAAAAAAGTAATAAAAAACTTAAAAAGGAAAACTTTGCACATGGAAGAGTCGTTAAAGGGAGAGCATTCCAGAGAGAAGAAAGAATGCGTACAAAGACTTGGTCACATGAAGGAAGCATTATGTCCAGAAAACACAGGTCATTCTGTAACGCTGGCAGATTAGGGAGAGGGAGAGGACAGAGCTGGAAGGGCTGCAGGAAATGTGGCTTACGGAAGAGTCGGGGCGGGTTATATCCTGTGAGGAGTCCAGGTTTTAGCCTACTTTCAAGGAAAGACAGAGAGGGATTTTTATTCGGGTTAAAGGGCTACCCTTTGGAAGAGAAATCTGTATGTTTTCCAAGAGGGATCGCAGACACACAGGACACAGAGAAGAGTTTTTGTATAGCATAGACTGAGACAAAATATGAGCAGGAATCGAATTAGTTTCTAAAAAAGAATATAAAGTCCTAGATAGCCTGCATTTTTTTTTTTTTTACTTAGAGATTCTTCATATTTGCCACACATCATAAATTAAGACCACTTAAATAGTAATATGAAAGCTGCCTGAGGTAAGCTGACATTTAAAAATCATTAACCTACTTGCTGAGAGTGTGTGAATACGTGGGCTTGGCATAAAAGCCCACATTTCATCAGGAGGTAGTGTATCCATAATCCCGATTCCCTTGAATCCCCTCTTCTCCGATTCCTTCTTGCCCCACTTATAAGAGAGATGTATTTATTTACATATTCCAAAGTCGATCCCTTCCAAATTCCTTTACAGGAAGAGGTCTTGGCTATGACAACCATGACAGAATGAAGTGATTATCCTACAGCTGGCTGCAAAATATAAGACACTACTATAAATAAATCCCTGGTGCCTGAAAAGCAACTCAGTGGACACAGGAAAAAAAAAAAAATGACACAGGCACTCCTTGGCCTGCTCCCCATTAAATGATCATTTTAATACAGGGCACTGAAGCAGCAGTTCTCAAGAGTTCAGCTAAAGATGGTCAAAACCGCTCCTGTCTCAAACCTTTGCCAATCCTGGCTACAGAACCCGGGCAAAGAGCTCTGCCTCCTCAGAGCCACAGCTATCTCCAAAAGCACCCGACTTGAGGGACCGTATCTACAGGGCAAAGATAATGATTAAAGATGAACGCTAGCTATGCTTCCTCTAAAAGTTGTCCCGTATCAGCAAGATATATATATATAAATTAGTGATTCATATCAGGGGAAAGATCTACATACTTAATATCATCTTATGTGAGAGCAAAAACTTCCATACTTATTTGGTTTAAGCTCACGTGTCAAGAAAGCTTTGTAGTCTTTAAATAGAAGTTAAACCCAAACTAAGCAATGCTATATAGCCTTAATCAAAACAATGGAACAGAGAAAGCAAGCGCCCCTCAGACAAATACCACTCAACCTTGAACATCTGATGTTGATACTGAAAATTAACTCAAAATTTTATGCTTGAACTGCACATCTGTACTGGGGGAGACAGTGGGAGAGGAAAACTATACCTTTTTCTGAGTGAAGTTCCTATTAAAACACTGCTTTACCCCGACAATGAAGAAAAAATATTCTAGAGAGTAAACCAATCTGATCACAAACTCTACAAAGGAGAACCTCTAGTGTTATTAGTAACTTTGTCAATTGTCCAATAGGATTAAAACCATACAAGAACAAACCACCCACCTCCCCAAATACTTTTAAGTAACTCCTTTCAACTAGAGAAGAAAAACCAAAGAAATGGGAGGTCAAGTCTCAAACCCGAGGCACGGTTGTGCTACAACAGGCCACTAGACTCATACCACTTGGGGCACTGACTTATTGTGCCAGGACAGATGTCATACAAACACCAGCAAAGGGTTACAAGGCCGAAGGGCCCAGGGAAGTAACACGGTGAGTGAGCTCCACGGCCACCCAGGACTAGAATGAAAGAAAAGCAAGATAACGGAAACTGAGCCCAAAGCAACAGGACGTGGGGACCGTGTATTTCCTCAAAACATGTGGTTTGAAAACATGTCAATTGGTTCTACTACGACACTCCATACATTACAGGATGGGAACATGCGAAAGCTACTTGAGTCTTCCCCAGAGGAAAAAGAAATGATTTGATTTGGTACAGAGTATGAAACATCAACAATTCTAACTGTCATGTCTTAAGTACTGTAGATGTAAAACACATTCGAAAAGTGCACAACGAAACCATGGTTTCATAGAAATAATTGCTTAGGATGCAACAGTATAAAAAATGTTTAAATCGCTTTTTATATCATTGAATAACATTAAAACAGGCGGGCCAGGACGGAGACACAAAGTAGGTTAGAGTCTTGCGAGGAGCTGCGGAGAGTGGGGAAGGGGAAGTGACGGGCTCTCTTTTTTGAGTATTAATGTGCCGGGGTGAGACAATGGTGGTGCTTGCACAACCCCCCGGAAGTGCTAAGAACCACTGAGCCGTACGCTTTACAAGGCTTGCATTTCACAGTAATTAAAAGCACTGGGTGGTCACGCACCCCAGGTAAACAGAGACGGCGGCAGATGAATGAAGTGTGGGCATCTGCCCGACAGCGCGGGCGGCGGCACCGCGCGTCTGCGGACGTGGCGGGACAGTCTCAGGCCGGGGCCGAGGCTCGGCCTCGGTTCTCAGGGGCCCGGTTTTCCCTCTGCAGACGGGACGGGCCGGGACGGGCCGGGCCGGGGCGCAGCGTCCCCGCCCCGTCCTTTCCCGCCCGGGGACGCGGGCTCCGCCACCGCGGCTCCACTGGTCCCCCCGGCACCTCCCCGGGTGCCTCTTCCTCCCGAGTCGTCCCGACCCGCCGCCCTGTGCGCGCCCCACACGGCCCGCCGGGCGCCGCCTGCGCCGGGGCCGCTCCGCCGACAGCTGTCCCCAAGCTCCTAGGGTCGCCCCTGTCCCTCAGGCCGCCTTCGCAGGCCACCCCGAGACGCCCCGGCTGGTCTCCGTACCTGCCTTCTCCGCGCCGCCGTCCCAGCGACTGGAGGTGGGGCCGTCGCCCTGCGCACTCCGGGAGGCCATGTTCCGGGGGCCCGGGACGGGACCCGAGCCCCGGCTGGTGGCGGAGCGGGGAGAAGACGCGGCCGCTGCCGCGGACCAGCGCCCGCACCGCCCCCCAGGTTCGGCTCGGTCGCCGGCTGCGCGCAGGCGCGTGGACATCCCTGCAATGGCCCCGCCCCCGCGCCGACACGTGACCGTTCGCTACGCGGGGGCGAGCGGCGGTATCCGAGCACGCGCGCAGGCGCGTTAAACCTGGGGGGGGGGGGGGGGCAGCGCAGGGAGCGCGCCAGGGAGGGTCCAGCCTGAAGTGTCAAGCGCGGCGCTATTGTTCGGGATCATTTTTCTTTTTTGTAAAGTGATCCTGATAAAGGTACTGAGCTCAGAGTTATTGGCAAAGTGCTTACAATACTACAAAGCATCTAGTAACTAGTCCACATTTGAAGCTGTTTTTGTTTACTAAGGATTTTACTTCCTGTCACCCTATTTGGCAACTTTCAGGGTTTCATCAGAACCCTTGTATATGGCTCCGCAGGTTGTCCACTGTACAACGCCAGGAGGCGCCAATCACACAGACGATTATGTGACTAGTGTCCTGCCCCATCCCCCGCCCCTTTAAGGTGTACAAAACTGGCCACTCATTCAAAATGAGCATTTGTCCTATCAGTTCTTTGATCACTTTCTCATTTCTGATGACAGTCCTTTCTCTCCGGATTGGCCACCCATTCCGTCGGCCACACCCCCACTGTTGTGGACAGGAACTGCTCCACCCCGCAAGTTCCCACGATTCTGGTTGCTGAATAACTCCTACCAAAGCAGTCCTTTCTTCTCCCAAACAAGACCTCCAGCCCGCTTGGCTTACCACTGGCCCCACTTGGTTTCATAAGCCCATCCTGTTCAATCCAAGTCCCATGGTCATTGTAAGTCCTTTTTAAAAAGGCCCTCTGAGTAACTTTCATGAGCAGAAAAAATTACTTTGAGGTTAATTTGATTTTTAAAATAATCAATTTATTAAACTTAGAAACCCCCAAATCGTTTTCTTAATTTCAACTGACAAATTTCACAATTCCATTCATAAATCTAGTAAATTTTAACAATCACGTCTTTGGCCCCATTAATAAACTTGGTTAAATTCCTTTGAAGATTTGAAATTGCATTTATAAATTTAATAATTCACTTTCCTTTTTTAAGTGTCATTTTTCTAACAAAGCCTTTTGAGTCCTTCTGTAATTATAAATGAAACAAACATAAATCTGTTGAATCATGAGTTTAATTTTTAAATTTAATTTTTTTGCCTGACCTGTAGTGAAGCAATGGATAGAGCCCTCGACCTGGAATGCCGAGGTCATCCCGGGCTTGCCAGTTCCAGGCATATGCAAGAAGCAACTACTATAACTTGATGCTTCCTGCTCTTCCTCCCCTTCTCTCTCTCTCTCTCCCTTCTCTTTCAAATCAATAAAATCTTAACTTTTTAAAAAATTTTGTCGAGTTTTTCAATGTGTCAAAACAAATTTAATAAGCCTTCAACTTAAAACCACAAGTCAATCTATTACTCAAATACACACTTGTAATCAGTACCACAAGAATCCATTAGACTTCCCAAAATTATCTTAAATTTCCCAAAATTATCTTAAATTTAAGAATTTAAAATGTTGTATCTGCATAGATTGCTTAATGCAGAAATATTAGTACTGTGGGCTTAATAAAACATGTCTAGTCTTCATTCGAAATTGTAGCTGAGGTCAAAAGATGCTATTGCCTTGAAGAACTGTCAGCCCAATTTGAAAGTCATATACTCAAGCAATTTGGGGTATGTATTCCCTTATTACTGTGCTGGCTGGTGGATTCTTGCCTGCAGTGGGGATGGGCAAGTGCCCCACTCCCCTCCCCACAATCACAACTCTAGGGCTAAACAGTGTATTATGAAGCTTGGGCCAGCTTTCATCCTCTGTAAAACAAAGTGGATAGTTCTCAGGGAAAAAGAGAGGGTCAAGGTACTGCCAAGGACTCAGCAAGATGAACAAGGCGTCCCACGGGGACCAGTTCCTGTCCCAGGCAGCATTGTCTTAATTGCAGTTCACCACCACGGAGCTCTGTATGTCAGCATGCTCAGGAATGTGTCATCTTGCCTCATAATTTTTCAGACTGCTCTTTAAAAGCAGCTCTAGGTGGCAATTTTTAAAAAGCCTTCCTGGGTCTAACCAGGCGGTGGCACAGTGGATAGAGCGTCGAACTGGGATATGGAGGATCCAGGTTCGAGACCCCGAGGTCGCCAGATTGAGCATGGGCTTACTCCGTCTGCTGTAGCCCCATGGTCAAGGCACATGAGAAAGCAATCAATGGACAACCAAGGTGTCGCAACAAAAAACTAATGATTGATGCTTCTCATCTCTCAGTTCCTGTCGGTCTGTACCTATCTATCCCTCTCTGTAAAAAAAAAAAGCCTTCCTGGGTCAACAGAAACGAGCCCATGATTCCAGCACTGTGATGGTCATGCCCATTACCCTGTTGAATTACAACCCCAAATAGGCCTTTGGGGTCATATCATGACAGCTTCGGGTCTTGCCATACTTTCTACATCTGACTCTGTGAAATACCTCGAATCCTCTGTCCCAGCATTTCCAAGAAAAGTGTTGACATGCTTACTGGCCGATTCTGTCAGCTGCCTAGGCCTGAACCGCTCAATGCAGCCACCCCGTGTGGATTGGTTAGGCCGGTCTCATGCTCTGCCATCCGGCC
This sequence comes from Saccopteryx bilineata, assembly GCF_036850765.1. Lineage (NCBI taxonomy): Eukaryota > Metazoa > Chordata > Mammalia > Chiroptera > Emballonuridae > Saccopteryx > Saccopteryx bilineata. The sequence continues at coordinate 205,596,511 of NC_089495.1, forward strand.
AGCAGGGGAGCCCAGTCCACAACCCTGGGCTGCGTGGGAGGTGAAATTAATTTTAAAGACTCCCCTCGGATTTACAACACACATCTTTCAAGTTTGCCTTCAAATAACCTGCTTCATTTAAAGTAAAAGACCTCACAACAGTCGATTCCCATCTCTCTTCTATTCTTCATGCTATTGTCATACTTTTTCTTCTTAAACCCGCTCCTCTCCATCATACCTTCCTCCCACTGCCCGCGCCCGTGAATCATGCAGATAACCATCTAACTACATTTAGTGGTTGTAGTCTGCATTTTCTAGAATTTTATATGGATAAAACCATACAGAACGTAGGCTTTCAATCGGCAAAATTATTAGAGTAATCCATATTGTGGCATGGTATCAAGTTTCTTTTTATTGCTCAATATTTTATCACATGGTTATTACAATTCATTTATCCCTGTGCTATAAATACACAATTCATGGCTAATATTTCGGCTTTAGACCAGGGGTTAGCAAAGGATGGCCTATTTGCAAGCCAAACCCAGCCCAACAGTTGATTTTGTATTGCCTTTTACAACTTTAAACGATTGGGGAGAAAAAAAGGCAAGATTAGTGTCACATAAAAATGAAATTTAAATGTCTACAAAATTTTACTGAAACATAGTCACGCTTACTTGACTATTGTCTAACAGGCAACATAAGAGTGGTCGCAGTAGAGATCATGACCCGTCAAACCTAAAGTATCTTATCTGCTCCTTTACAGAAAATTTGCTGCCCTCCTACTTTAAACTAGTTATTTTTGAAGGTAATTAAAAACTTTTTTCATTTATTCCATTGCCAGTATTCTTAATTTTTGTTGTCAATCTAAATTTCTGTCTGGAGAACTTCCTTTAGTTACTTTATTGTGGGTCTTCTGGTAATGTATTGCCTGTTTGTCTGAGAAAGGTTTCACTTCTTCATTTTGAGTTCTTTTCACTGGGTATAGGCTTCTGGGTTGGCATGTTTCTTTTTTCGTTTAGCACCAGTCACCGCGTTGCCTTCCAGCTTGCACAGTTTCTGGTAATTCTTAGCTTCCTCTGGATGTGATGGGCCACTTCATTCCCTGGGCTGCCTGGTCGGATTTTGTTTTAGCATTTTGATAATGGTAAGCCTAGTTGTATGTGTGCATTTATCCTGCCTGGTGTTGAGTTTCTTGGATCTATGGCATGGTGTCTTCTCAATTTTGGAGAATTCCCAATATTTGTTGAACTATTTCTTTGCAGGTATGATTTCACCTGGGCTCCTGTGCCCCAGCAGTCCACCACAAGCTGCTTCGGGTAGCTGCTGCAACTTCAGCATGGAGCTCCCAATTGGGGCAAACCCGGAACCAATCAACAGTTTCCCAATGCAGCCCACCAACCCTCAACCTTAAGTAGACCTGGTTGGCCGAACCCAGTTTAGATCAGTTGAACCTAGATCTGTGTGTGGCTAAACATTTTTGTTGCAAGGGCCAGAGAGCAAAAAGCACAATGTTCATCTACACTAAAACCTCACTAGAAACCTGGACAGGGACTCCTGGCAGCGCACTACGCAGTTAGTCCAGGAAGCAGAACCGAGACAGGAGTCCTATCTCAGGTGCGGGCCCTGGCAGGCTGAACTGGGTACGGGTGGGCCTCTTCCCAGCCAGCTCCAGCAGCCCCTCCTCTGGGAAGGCTTCCCTGACCATTGCACTTCCCCGAGAGCTCTGGACTCCTTTCCTCTTACTGAGTTTTTCTGACATGTCGTAATCTTAATCTCCAGCAGCAACTACAGTTAATATTTTGTTTCCTTCCAATCCTTTTTCCTAGAAGCAGCCTTTTCAAGGATCAAGGCACTGTTTCAGTTTCTACCTTGAAAGGCCCCCAGGTTGCCTCCTATCTCCCTGGAGACATTCAAACTAGCCGCTAAGGCCCATCGATATACAGGCCTGGTGTCTTGGGGCCTCTGTGACTTCAGCATCCACTTACCTTCAAAATGCATTCTGTCTTCCTTTCTGCCACCTGGGAAGTTCCATATCTTTCTGTGAAACTGGCCATTTACTTGAAAGTAGACCATGTCATTTTAGTTAGCACCCTCACATAGCCGGAGCAGGTAGTGGGTACCTACGTGCGATAGCTGTTTACCGTTTTGACTGGGCTATCTGATTTCTTCCCCTGGGGAACCTAACTATTGCAGATACACAATTTTGTTTCCTGCTTTTGTATTTGAAGAGAACACATTTCCCCATGGGCTGAGTCTCATCTCTCTCTACTTCTACTGTTTAGCACAGGGTTAGGCTCATGGACACCAAAAATGTCTGTTGAAGGGCGCCTTACATAAACAAACGAACTCTGGAAAGACTAGTCAAGAAGGGCATGCATAAGGAAGCCCTGGTGAAGAAGACGACCCTGAGCAGAGTGGGACAATGCACGGGACCAGAGGGAGGTACAATATCAGGAGATCTGGAGAGCAGAGCTGTCTGAACTTCTTCACAGAAGTTCATCATACAGTTCCGAGAACTCAACACACAGAGGCAAGGGCCTGCCTTGCTAGATAAGTTTAACAAATGTTTGACTCTGACTCACAGGGTAGGATCAGGAAACCATTTGCCAGCTGCTGTTGCGTTTCCTATTTGTCATTAGAGGAGCCAAGAAAATGCTGCCAAAGCAGCTGATGCAAGAATGAAGCCGACTCAGAAAGACCCAACCCCTTGGGAACTTCTCTGAGAGACAGATGGGCCACCCTGTGAACTCGCATCTGGAGGGACCTGGGGGAGAGCTTCTTACAGTAAGGCCAATGATAGTCTCTTCTGATCATGGCCACAGAAAGGCAAATCCAGACTGCACTTTGTAACAGTGCAAACATATTTGGCTTTTAGTAGAGAAATTAAAAATTCAGAGGAGACAGAGTGATAGAATCTCAGAGGGATATCTTAAGAGGGTGGGAGCAGGGCAATGCAAATTAGAAACTTGACCTGCATCTGTTGAAAACCCATCATAGTTAATGCATGCATTTTTTCTTCTAAAATAAGACACTTTACTCTTATCCACTATAAAATTGTAGATATAAATGCAGAAGTGTTTAGCATCCCTATAGATGCGGCATCTTTTTCTGCATATGATTTGTACAACAATACAAAAAGTCAGAGCGGTAACATTGAGTTAAACTCAATGTCAGACACGTCATCTAATCTGAACAACAATCCTATGAAACAGGTATTTACACCCCAATTTTATAGATGAAGAAAATATGCGGACCTTTGGGGCAATGAGGAAGAGGGTACGACCAGGGAAAGACAAATGGGCTTCAACAGTATTGCTAATGCAGACTTAAGCTGAGCAGTGAGTGGTTCATGGGTATGTGACAGCTTCTTTATAACTTGGTGCGAGTCTAACATGTTTTACAATAATAATTTAAGTCACTGTGAAGATTCAGAGGTTAAGCAACCAATTCAAAACCACACAGCCAGACGGAACTTTGATTAGAACCAGGACATCTGCCGTCCTACTAGTTTGCTTCTCTGAAGTGGTTACATTTAGCACACACAGAAACATATTAAGGTTATAAAAAATAGAATGCTAATTTATAGTAGGAGTGGCTCCAGAACCAGACTATTGTGTGGCGGCCTCTATGCATCTGTTCTACTTGGAGAATAGTCTGAATTACATATTATTATATATAAGTGGTGGAAGGCAGAGGTATTTTAGCATCTTGGTCTACTAAGTCGGCCAGGATCACTGTTTAGCCTTTAGTAACTTATAATTTCACCAAGAGCTCATTAAAAAAACATTTTCAGTCTGGGGCTTGTGGCTTATAATTACAGCTGCAAGCCTGAGGATAAGTTTCTTACGATTCTGGGATGCTCGCTATGCAACAGTACTTCTAGCAACTTATGTGCACTGGGGAGGGGCAGGTGGAACTGAACAGAGGATGGAATCACCATTTACTGAGCACCTACTGCGCGTCTGGTGTGGTGCTAACCATTGTTCTTGTGCTACTCCATGCAGTCCTCTTCAATCACGAGGGATACTGGCCCACTTTAAAGAAAGAAAAAGTTTTTATAATGATGCACAGATTCGAAGACATACAAGGTCATCAGGGAGTTTAAATGCAGGTGGGGAGACAATAAGTAAATCAACAAACTAATACCATAAAAGCTCCGGCATTAAGAGGGCAATAGGGTTGTGGTAGTGACGCTGGTGGGGGAAGCAGGGAGATAGTTTAGAGAGGGGGGAGCATCAGCTAAGATCAAGGCTTTAGACCCATTTTAAGGAGGGTACCAGGGACAAATTCACTTCAAAGCCTTCTGGCTTTTTCCTCGAGCAGGAAGCAGCTCTGAGCAGATAGCTCTAGCACACATGCCACCAAAGGTCAGCCACCGCCCCTAACGCTGAGCCATAAGGGAGGAAGAATTCTTAGCACGGAGGTAGGCAAAGACTAATGATTAACCAACTACTCAAACAAACCCAACGCTAATCCCAGGACAGAGAGCTGGTGGGACTCTTTAGACGGTGATGACAAAACTAGAGTTTTCAAGAGATGCTCGGATCTGCCTCACTGAACCTGGTCCCCGGAGTCGGGTCTTTGCAAAAACAAACAAACAAAAAAGAGATGCTCAAACAGACCGTTTTAATTATAACCACACTTGAAAACAGGCGAAACAAGATGGAATTTAAAGACTGAGGATATGAAAATTCCCAATTTCTTTACTACTTTAGAGCAATAGTAACTAGGCATACCCTGAAAATCGAGTTTCGCAAAACACATTCCTGTCTCTAGCAGGCCCGCTCTTAACAATTTATTCTTCCTGTGTTTCTCACATATAAGATGGGAATAAATGTTAGACTGAAGTTCCTGGGAGGTAGTTCAGATACAAGACATCACACAGTGGTTCCTTTCATCTAAACCACGTCTCAACTCCCAACACTGATACCATGTAGGTGCCGTGAGACAGTACACAGTGAAGGTTTAAAACAAACTAGGAATTGGGGAAAACACATCCTGAATGTAATTCTTAAAAAGTATAATAAAATGAGAAAGAATAAGCAGCAATCCAAGAACAGACTTCTGCGGAAGTCATGCATTCGGCATCAATAAGCGAGTCAGCTCGGCTCCACCTCCCAGGTGCAGCTGCCGAACGTGGTCCCGTCACACACCAGCACACCCCCGTTCCAGGCGCCGAGACTCCACCAAGGTGCCTCGGGGCTGTGGGGTACCTCCACGGCCGACCTTCCACAGACAGGGCTTACTGCCCTCACGGAACACGGGGCTGTTCTGCAGCGAACCAGCTATCTCCACTGTCCTTTTCACTTAAGCACCACTCAGACTTTCTCAAATCAACATCAGAGCGGAAGGGGAACTCAGAAGATGACTTGCCCCATCCCACCCGACTGAAAACACAGAGAGGTCCAGAGGAGATGGCGTCATGAATGAATTACTAGCCAAGGCAGGACCAAAGACTAATCCTCCATATGGGAGGCCAAGGAAATGAGGGTTATCAAGGGCCTAGCAGGTGCCAAACACCTGACACTGACTCGGATCCAACCCCAAGGAAGTGCTGGTCCCATTTGACAAGATGATGAAACCGATTCAGAAGTTAAGTAACTTGCCAAGTAACTGCACACGTGACAAGGGCAGGAATGAAACCAGCCCTGCTGGGCAACACCAGCAGGCTCTCTTCCACTGTGTCTGTGTCAGAAACTCCCAGACCCAGTGCTCCTGGACCAATCTTCCGCCATCCCATCTCACATCTCCATCACCCCGTCTTCAATTCCAGTGCATGAGAATTAAGCCATCTATCCCACGGTGTCGATTGGAGAAGCATAGTGCTCAGGCTGAAGGGACATTTCATTTGTTTAAATGTTTTTATTTAAAAAAAAAAAAATTAAAGACCTTCATGGCACAACTTCTTCCCAGCACAGTTATATTTTTAGTTATACCAATTACAATACAATTACAGCCAATAAATCGAGGAGAGGGGGAGATTTCTGACTTCAAACTTAAAAAAAAAGGGTGGGGTAGGGAGAGCCCACTTCAAACAAAGTTTAAAAATACTTAAAAAAAGAAATCTTTCAGAGTAATTGCCAACACAACTGTCTTACATTGGCATTCCAGTCCCTGTATCTGATCAGTGCAGACACAGGCAGTGCTGAGAAATAAAGTGTCCCAATACAAGGTGTACAGATGAGGTAATTTACAACAAGGAAGTTGTTACTCTGTAAACCCTTGCCCTCCCCCCATAATTGGGTCTTTTTCTCATGCTTCTGCAGTGACTCCTTTAGTAGCGTTTCAAAAAGTCCTATTTCTTTTAAAAGGCTCTTGGGCGGTATTTGAGAGTCCTCTGCATTCACTTTCGTTTTCTTGCAAGGTCTGGTGCGTGTCAGGAGGCCCAGCTGTCTGCAGCCCCCTGCATCAGCCTCTGCTACCCCTAGATTCTGAGCTACAAGGGCGGAACGCGAAGTCTTGATTTACAATAACCCTCCTCCCCACCTACAGAGAAAGAATTTATTAGTCGGTAAGTGTCCTGTTCAAATCACAACACAGTGCTAACGCGATAACGAATCGCATCTCTAGCACGCCAGGGGCCTTTAGCTTCCGCAGAGTCAGCACAGCAACCCCCGAGCGTTCTAGGACATCCACGGGCCGAGAACAATAAATACCCACTGCAAGTGGCCACGAGAGAGAAAACCACCCCGCACCACAGTCAGATGCCTTCCCCCGGCTGAGAAGCACTGCGAAAGGAGGCCTGAGCCACCTCTGAAGGTCACCATTATATTCACTACAGCCACCACCTTGATCAAGTTACTAGAGCCAAGATGGATCACAAAGTTAGGTAACCTCGTTAAACTCCTCAAACAATCACATTTATCTCTGACCCCCAGGTGAGAAAGACTTACAAATCTATAAAGGTAGGAGAGGGGATCTAAGACTTTAGGCCTTAAAGTATGTTGGAAGAATTTTTCCTAGTCCCCACAAGCAGCTACTGTAATGAAGTCACAGGAGATAATACAGAGCTGATGGTTTTGCTATTGTGCTTAAAAAACTAGGCTTCCTCCGTGAAGCACCTGATAAACTTAGGTGGTTGGAGTACAGTGGAAAATCCACTTTACATACACACAAACACAAAAAACTGGCGACTTTTCCATCCCCAATCCCTGCACTGCTGAGACACAGAATGAGTTTTATGGCAAAGGATCCTTAATCCCCAGACGCTTTGGCTTGTGGTGCTGGTTTAAGGCCTCTCTGCCCTGCCCGGTACCAGGGGTCGAACGAGGGGTGTATAAAAATGGGGCCTTAGAAAGCCTCCACGGTATGGGGCTGCAGGCCCCTCAGATGAAACATGAAACACCCACCCAGCGAGACCTTTACACAGGGAACTTAAATCTAACCTTGATAAATAAAACCAAACGTTTATTTACACCGAAGATTTCCAACACTGGATCTTTCACATATGAAGGACAAAGTATTATATATGTACACACAGCAAGGGGTGGCAGGGCTGTAACAAGAGTTGATAGTTTTCCCACAATTACAGGTCTACCGTTTGTTTCCCTGGAGACGACGGCTCTGCTCCCACCGCTCAGATACAGGTACAAGCCTGAGGGCAGGCCCTCTCGTGGATGGCATGTGAGGAAAGGGGAAGGCAGGAGGAAAAGAAGGTAGAAAGCTTAAAATAAAGTGTGGCCGCAACTCCCATTAGCTCTTAAAGCGCTGTTAGCATGAAACCTATACAGACAATGTTTGTTTCTTTTGTAAAAAGCAATAAGTTACACCTAGTAATGAACTGAGTTCAGGATGGCCAAGACCAAGACCACAGAGAAGGTTTTGCCTTCCCCTCCTACCGGTTACAGAGCAGGCTGGGAGACGACAGGGGAGAGGACCAAGGTAAGGCTCCTGGAGGGAAGGTGACTAACGTTTTCAACTAAACTGAAACTAAACTTATAAGTGAGTTGGATGTAGGGTCAATAAGACATGATTCATACTGAACAGTTTTCAGGACCTGTCTGCACTTTGGGTAGATTCTTCAGCATCTTAATGCAACGATTAAGACCCATTTCCACTTGATTCACCCAGATAGTCTCACCCAAGCACTTTCTGAGTGAAGTGTCAGTGAGCAGCAGGACACTGCTTTCCAGGCTGGGGCCTCCCTCCTCCCGCCCCGCCTCCCTTCAAGAAGCTACATACCCCCCAGACTGGGGTGGTGGGGGAACAGGGGCGGGGGTGGGGAGAAGCCTCCTCCCAAACGCAGCAGCGGGAGTTGAGGCTGGCTTTATATCTTTGTTCTTCAGTAACGAGGAACTGAATTTGGAAGGGGAGAAAAAAATGTGTCCGTGAAATATTCCACCTGCAGGTAAGGTCATTTTTCAGGGAATCCCCTGAGTTATGAAAAGTTCGAGTTTAAAAAAAAGAAAGAAAAAAGAAAAGAAAAAAAAAGGAAATCAGCCTATTATAATTTTTTTTATGACTGAACTACTATAAATCCACAAGCAACGGTTCAGACACGGTGCTTCTTAAGTGTTTCCCCGCCCGGCTAGGCACGGCCACGCAGGAGAGCGTGATGCCCCCACCTCTGCTCGGAGGCTCGGGACGGAGGGGCCGCTACTGCTGGGCGCTGGCAGCGGCCGGCACGGGCATCCCGAGCGGGTTGGCAGCAGCAATCACTGGTGAGCCTGCCAGAGGTCCGAGGGGTGAAGGGGTTGGCACTGACGAAATCCCTGAAAGAAAACAGCGAACAGTGGGCCAGAGACACCAATCAAGGAAATCTTATCAATTCTTCACCTACCTCAAAAGTGACACAATCCTTCTTTTTATTAAGGACATCTGCTTAGCCAGGTTTTTACAAATTAAACTAATTTCAAATTGCATCCTGACAAACTAAAACGGCAAGTTCTAATAAGTTTAGGAGATAAGTAAAGAAAGCCAAGCGTGGAGAGTTTAAGCAGTTTGTCCAAGGTAAATGGCTAGTAAAGCTGGGCACCCTGTGGATTCCAACTCAGGCCAGTGTAGGGCAACCTGTCCAATCAACTCTTCCTCTCTGTAATCTGTGCTAATGTGGTGGCTGCTGCCACATGTGGTGACTGAGCACTTGAAATGTGGCTAGTGCAACAAAAAGATGATTTTTAAATTACATACAATTTTAATTAAATAGTCACATGTGGCTGGTCAGTACCATACTGAACAGCAGAGGGCTAGAGTTGAAACTCATGTGCTTATAACATGCTGCCAGCTAAAACTTCCAAGTCACCGAGTCATTTTTAGTGGGGAAAGGAGCACGTCTTATCTTTACCCTATTGGAAATATTTTACGCATATACATGAACATTATTTTATAAGGACGTTCACATAAGAATCATGCAGGAATATGGTTATACACTTTTGCTCACTCCTGGTCTGAGACAGTTCTGCCTCTTGTTTAGTTCATTTTATATCACCTTCGACTTGGAGCTAGGAACATGGAACACTCCTTCTTTCTTTGGCTGAACAGCACTTCACTGAATGGATGACCCATAATTCCTTTAACCAGTTCCCCACTGAGAGCTTGTTTTCAATGCTTTGCTATCACAAATAAGACTAATGAACAAATAACCTTGGACACACGTCATTTTGCACACAGGCAATAGGATACACTTTACAAGGCAACTAGTTCTAAGATAATAGCACTTCTTTCAGGTGAATGCTCTCACTACCGGTGTACCCACATGGATACTGCCTACATGTAGCATCCTTAGAGATGGGCCATCATTTCCTTTGAGTAACTGTGTACTCTGTACAAAACTTGCTCTCAACAAGAATGAAAAGTAATTTCATACAAATAGTTACAATTTACTAGGCACAGTGAAATCAAAGAGTCATTCTTATACACACAAATACATCAAAGTATAAACCCCACCTCTACTCTCCCCAATTCTCTCCCCCTCCCTCCATCCATCCCTCCCTTTATTTTGTAACAGAGACAGAGTAAGAAGCAGATAGGAAGGTAGAGAGATGAGAAGCATCAATTCTTCATTGCAGCTCCTTAGCTGTTCACTGTTTTCTCATATGTGCCTTGACTGGCAGGCTATAGCCGAGTGAATGACCCCTTGCTCAAGCAGTGACATTAGGCTCAAGCTGGTCAGCTCGTGCTCAAGCTGGTGACCTTGGGGTTTCAAACCTGGGTCCTCTGTGTCCCAGTCTGATGCTCTATCCACTGCGCCACTGTCTGGTTGGGCTCCCCAATTTATTTAAAGAATTTTTTCCCATTGATTTGAGGGGGGTAGTATGGGAGTAGGGGGGAGAGAGAAGTATCAAGCTGTTGTTTCACTTAGTTGTTCCATTCACGTGTGTTCTGATTGCTTCTCATACATGCTCTGACTGGGGACTGAACCCACAAACACAGGCACGCCAGGCCGATGCTGTATCCATGATGCTACCCGGCCATGGCCTCTCCTCAATTTCTTAATCTTGTTTCTGAGGACCATGTAACTACTATCACTCTAAACTGTGAGATAAAAGGATCATTTTTATCCTTCATGGTCTGTCGGGATGTCCATGTCCTACTGTGAGAAACTTGGAATTCTGGCCCAGGAGAGCTTGTTGACAGCCCACTCGGGAGGGGATACCAGGTGCCAAAAGCATCCTGAAGCCGAGTGGAAAGAGCCACACATATCAGTGGATCAGGAAGGTAATCACTACAAAGAAGAGGGGCCACAAGAAATCAGGGCATGGAGAATAACTGACCTTTTTTTTTTAAAAAAAGAACTCTACCAACGAACTGACCTGACATCATGTTGGCGCTGCTGACAGGCGTACTTCCTCCTGGCATGCTAGATGAGCCCATTCGAGCCTGGTCCTTCACAACAGTGTCTAGAAAGAGAGACCAAAGTTATTTTATACTTAACAATGAAAGGAATGATCTTTAAACAGTCACCCTTGTTCTTTAAGTTCATTCACAGTCCATATTACCACCAGAAGAATTTAAGGTGGTAACGGCTTCATCTTCATCATGAATTAGACAAGTAATGGGAAACAGAATTGTCTTTCCTGTCAAACTAACTGAACAGTAGGAAGATAAGACAATTATTCATGGCAGAACTAATTTAAAATAAAACTGACCCAGCAGGGTTTAATGAGACCACATCATCTGACCCTGCCGAGAGCAGGGTGGACCGTCATAGTACACTGACCCGACTGCAGTCTGCACAGCACCAAACAGGCTAGAGCTTAGGTTTGTGCAAATTAGTGCTGTCACCAGACTTCAGTGTCAGTCTGCTTCAGGTGCAGGAGACTGGGCAACAGTATGATCCTTCACTATAAAACCACCCACCTCCCTGGGGAACAGTCCAACACTGAACTCAGCTAACACTGGAGTGCGGGTGGGCTGGGTCTAAGTGACTTATTCACCCGGGACACACAGTTAGGATGCTCACAACCCTAAGTCAAGGTGTTCATACAGTAAGATTTACAAGCTTTTTTGGCTCCCTCCAGTAAATGATGACCAGGGACAGGACTGGTATTGGGCTATTTCTTATCATGCAATCACTCCAGACTAGCTAGCCACTGAGACATGTCACCCACACAGTAAGAAAACCAGTTTATTTAGGAGCAATCATGTAATAGGTACTCTGTTAGACACGAGTCTTTCTAACAATTCTGGAAGGCAGTTTCTATCACTGTTCCCATTTGAAAAAACCAAGGCTCACTGTGGGTGAAATCACTTTGCCACAAGCTAAGCAGAGCTGGGATTCCAACTCTCTTCTGTAGGCCCAGAGTTCTCTTCACTGTGCACAGACCCTCTCCGGCCTTGTGTCGCCTGCTGGGCAGGCCTGCACAGGCTCTGGGGGCTGGACAGTCGGACTCACAGAAATAGGGGTGCTCCATGGCTTCTCTCGCAGTGAGCCGTGACTGGTGGTCGTATCGCAGCAGCTTGTCTAGAAAATCCAAGGCCTCAGGGCTGACAAGGTGCTGGTTTTCACTGTGGACAAAGCGTTCCCATCGCTTCCGGGAGTGTCTGCAGAGCCAAAGGGGGAAGGAGGAATGAACCAGCCCAACATTTCACTCCTAAGTTCTTAGTGGTCAGGAGCCCAACCACTAGCAGAAAGAAATCAAAACTCAGAGAGTAGTTTTATAGCACTCTGTCACTGGGGAGACACCACACTAACTGGACCGAAAGCAGCAGTCCTGCACGAGAGAAATCTGGGTCCCCAGTTTTACGAAGCAGAATTTAGGTTTCTTGACGGGCTCAATACTCTGCATGGACAGGAGGGTCAGGTGGCTGGGCTGCCCAGGCCTCTGTCCCAGCCCCACTCACTTTATGGCACCCCTGCCCTGGCCAGCAGTCTCTGCATCTGGAAAGTCCACCTGCTGGGAAGCGGTGAGTGAGTGACACCGTGGCACAGCCGCTACATTCACAGTCTGTTGTCTGCACATGTTCCTGAAGCATGCATTTCCTAGTATTATTTCCTTCCCTTAGGGAGGGTTTTGTCATTTGGAGAAGCTAAATCAAGAGATTTTGATATCTGACTCAACCATAACCCTTGCCCTAGAATTCACATTTCACTCATTTTATAAGAACCCTGGCTGTAGATAACCTCTACATGCACTCCTGTAAGTGACTCTGGGAAAAGGGCCGCTTGATCCAGTGTTTTTAGGACAGGACTGACTGAGTAGTAGCCTGCAGCGCTGGACAGTGATGCCGCAGCAGTGCTGGCAAAGAGAACGGAGCTTTTTTTTTTTTTTGAGGATCCAAAATATCAATTTACAAAGTGTGCCTTCAGGTGCTTAAGGCGCACAGATGCATGGATTTTTTTATGACTCACCTGCCCAAGATATCATTGAAACGTGGATCTAGTTCAATGTTGTATTTGTCAATATAGTCATATAAATCTTCTGTCCCCAGGACCTTGGCTATCCTCACCAACTAAAATGGAAGAGAGACAAAAACCCACAGTAAGCATGTCACATGATTAAATCACAATGAACCATGCCTGGATCCACAGAAAGGGATCATCATGGCTACAGGTATGAGTGTTACACTCAATTCATTTCAAATTTCAGTGCACAGCAGGAATAGATTTCCACATAAAATTCCTCAAATCAGTCTTCAATGTGATGGTGTGAGAAAGAAAACAACTATAACCCAGCTCCTTTCACCTCCAATGTTTCCCTGAGCAAGTCGCAGGGTTTCACCCCTCACAACCCAGCTGTAGGTGACACTCCTTTTGGGAAGCTCTCCTTGTATATCAGACCACTCCCTCCCACACTGCCTTTTGTACCTTGTCTACACTTCTACGCTGACCTTCATTACTGTACCTATTTCCTTTTATGTTTGACTCTCTTACTATACACACTATGAACTATTAGATAGGCCAGACTAATTTTTTTTTAATGCATTCCCCAACCTTGTATGGCCCGAGAAGGAACATCATCTATATTTCTACTGACATACATCAACTCACTCCATTGAAAGAGACAAAAGGATCATAAAAATAACATAGATAAACCAACATGTTGAAGAAAACATTCCCAACTCCAATGAAAACTTGCTTTAGGAGATTCTAAGGTAATGTTATATTTTACATGTGTAATTTACAATAAAACAAACAACATAAATTAAAAAGACTAGAAGAAAATCTCTGATTTCAAAAGGCTAGACTGGTAGCTCCCAAAGTACCAATATGAGGATCCATGTTGGATTGGCTGAGTAAGCCATGAGCTAAAAATCATTCTAGGGCCCCACTCTCAGAAATCCTGAATGAATAAGTTTCGGGAGGGGGGTGTGAGTTGGGGGTGGGTGGGAGGGAGAGCATCCAGTATTTTAGCAGAATCCACTGCAGTTTCTAACCAAGTAGCCAGGTCTGGCCATCTTTAGGTGCAATAAGTTCCTTACTGCATATATCACCTGATCATAATTGTCATGTCCATGGAAAAATGGCTCCTTCCGGAAAATCATGCTTGCCAGCATACAACCCAAGCTCCACATATCCAAACTATAATCGTACATCTGCATTAAGCAAAAATAATAAATGTCAGTTACAAATGACACAAGGATGAATTATCTATTTTCAAAATAAAAAAATTGCTTTTCAGAAAAAAAATCACGCCACCAGAAAGGTCTCATAACATCTGCATGTACTTCCTTCCAGTCTTTCTCTATGCGTCTCCCCCACTGTCAAATAATCTGTACACACTGCTTTGAACGACTTCTTTCACTCACATAACAGCAACTCAAACTGTTAGCCTACAGAAACTTTTTCATGTGTAGCATTATATTATTGCACAAATGTTCCAGAACTTAATCTTTAATTTTCCCACAATAGGGTGATGTTTTGACTTTCACCTTTATAAAGAATATTTTTATGCATCAAGTATTTGAGCTCAGGGTCACACCCTCAAGATCCCAGACAGAATGTCTAGGACAGAGTTCCACTTTTTAAGGAACCTGGCATTAACACGGGCGAGGACTGGGTGTGAAAGGTAGTCCATTGGGTCTTGTTTCTGTGATGAGAAAGAGGGTTTTCTTAGTAGGGAGAATGTCGTTATATATAGACTACAATTTAGGAAAATCAGAAGACAGCATCTTTTAATTTAGACCTGAGGTTGGTGAAACCTAGCTTACCGTTCTCAAACTAGCTCTGGAGTTTCTAATTAGAAAAGGTTACCTTTGCTGTACTTTCTCTTCAGTTAAGAGTCAAATGCAGATCTATTCAGAGTTTACTGACATTATGATAATGAAAACAAAAGTTATGGTGGATAAACTGAAGAAACTCATATTTTACACTCATATGAAAGCGACAGCCAGGGGTGAGTATAAATGACTTATTTAAAAGCTCAAAATGACATTTTTGCAAATTATGTACAAAATAAGCATAGACAGAAATTTTATTTGCCTTTCTCTTCTTACCTGATAGTCTACAAGTAGCTCAGGACCTTTGAAGTATCGAGAAGCAACTCGAACATTATATTCTTGGCCAGGATGGTAAAACTCAGCTAAACCCCAATCTATTAGCCGTAACTGGAAAAAACAAACAAACAAACACACACACACACAAAAAAACCTTTAGTAATTTTATCTTTCAAGTTATTCCACACACTGCCTTGAGAGTCCTCTTTTAAAACACCACCCATGCCTGACCAGGCGGTGGCGCAGTGGATAGAGCATCGGCCTGGGATGCGGAAGACCCAGGTTTGAGACCCCGAGGTCGCCAGCTTCAACGTGGGCTCATCTGGTTTGAGCAAAAGCTCACTAGCTTGGACCCAGGGCCGCTGGCTCGAGTAAAGGGTTACTCGGTCTGCTGAAGGCCCACGGTTAAGGCATATATGAGAAAGCAATCAATGAACAATTAAGGTGTTGCAAGAAAAAACTAATGATTGATACTTCTCATCTCTCTGTTCCTGTCTGTCTGTCCCTATCTATCCTTCTCTCTGTAAGATATAACAAACAAACAAACAAACAAACCAAAAACACCACCCATGCCCAACCAGGCAGTGGTGCAGTGGACAGAGCGTCGGACTAGGACACAGAGGACCCAGGTTCAAAACCCCAAGGTCGCTGGCTCAAGCAAGGGGTCACTGGGTCTGCTGGAGACCCCCGAAGTCAAGGCACATGTGAGAAAGCAGTCAATGAACAACTAAGGTGCTGCAATGAAGAATGGATGCTTCTCATTTCCCTCCCTCCCTGTCTTGAAGAAAAGAAACAAACTAGAAAATGACAGTTTGGATTTTCCCGAAATGGCTGTGGTACTGTCATTACTTCTCATTTCAGCTGTTCTAACAATCATGTAGTAAACTTCTAAAAACACAAGTGAGAGCTTGCCAGTCCTCTCCACAAACCTTGCAAAAGCTCTGCCTCTCCAGAGACACTCTGACACGGGAGGTCTACACGACCTGGCTCTCTTGACCTCTTTGAGCCTGTTTCTTTCCCTCTCCCCCGCCCACCGTGATCTCAGGCCTGCCCTTGCCACTGTTCCAACAAGCCAGGCACAGTCTTGCCCCAGGAGTTTTGTATCCTCTGCCTGGGACGCATTTCTTCCCAAGAGTGCATGTGCCATTCAAACGTTCTCTAATCTTCCCTTTACCCCTTTTACAAGACTGAAATACCTGCGCTGGCCGGGTAGCTCAGCTGCTTAGAGAATCTTCCCGAAAGGCCAAGGCTGCAGGTTCAATCCCCCATCAGGGCACATACAAGAATTAACCAATGAATGCACAAATAAACAGAACAACAAATTGATGTTTCTCTCTCTGCCTCCCTCTCTCTAAAATCAATAAAATTTTAAAAATAACTACGTCTGCAGCATTCTCTGCTGTCCTCTATTCCTGCCTTACTTCTGTCTTCCACATAATTTTTAACTTTCTAACTCACCACCCTCCCCCAAAGGCAAGCTACTTATGGACAAAAATTTTTTATTGTCTGCTTTACACATACATCCCCTGCTCTAGAGCAATACCATTCATAATAAGTGTCTAAAAACATTTTAACTGAATGAATAAACTATCTATCATGTTGATAAAGACTGGTCAGTCAGTCTATCACATTACCTTTCTGTGCTCATGATCAATCATGACATTATGGGGTTTCACATCTCTGTGCATAATTCCCATACTATGACAGTAATCCAGGGCCTGTGGGAGGAACAGGTAAAAAAGAATTAACTTGCATAAGAGTGACTTTTTTTTTTTTAGTTTTGAAGAAGCTGGAAACGGGGAGAGACAGACTCCCGCATGCGCCCGACCGGGATCCACCCGGCACGCCCACCAGGGGCGATGCTCTGCCCCTTGGGGCATGCTCTGCCGCAACCAGAGCCACTCTAGCGCCTGGGGCAGAGGCCAAGGAGCCATCCTCAGCGCCCGGGCCATCCCCGCTCCAATGGAGCCCTGGCTGTGGGAGGGGAAGAGAGAGACAGAGAAGGAGGAGGGGAGGTGGAGAAGCAAATGGGCGCCTCTCCTATGTGCCCTGGCTGGGAATTGAACCGGGGTCCCCCGCACGCCAGGCTGACGCTCCACCGCTGAGCCAACCAGCCAGGGCCCATAAGAGTGACTTTTAGTTAAAACCCTTCCCTTTTCCCTCCATAGTTTTCTTTCCAGCCTCACAACACCCGTGGGAGTCAGGATTAGGACAGTTCCGACTACAGTGCTCGTTTAGAGACCTGATCAAGGCCCCAGTGTCAACCTCATGGCCTCTGAACTTTAGGTTCTGTTCTTACACAACTGTTAAAACAGTCTTCCTGCTCAAAAAGATCCAAAGAACACACCCATCGCATCACTTTCCATTTCTCTCATTACCCAAAGCATGGATTATTTTCACAAACACAGGCCCCTGAAAAGAAGAAAACTGGTCTGTACTACAAAACTGTTATTCAAAGAACAGTAACTCTTTAGCAGCTAAGAGTTGACAACAGAGGCTGTAAACCACAGCCCGCGTATGGCTCATCCACGTTTGTGAATGTTTGCTTAGCTGGACAGTCACACTGTGTGCTGCATGCTGTCCGTGGCTGCTTTTCTACAACAGCAACGCTGAGCAGGGAGAAAGACCCTGGGCCCACAAAGCCCAAAACTAGACTGTTTATCCCAATAAACAAATTTGCCAGTTCCTGATTTATGACATCATATTCAATTTGAAAACACTGTCCAATCTCAAAGTAAGGTGAACCGAGTGGCACAACCCGTTTGCTAATCCCAGCTTTAAAGTCAGCTGATGCTACTGGCCAAATTCCTGCCCTTCCTGAAGGGCAACTTGAGTTCCAATGGTTCCCGGAGCTGACAAGCATACCCTTAACTGTATGAAATCCTGCTTGCTGCAAGACTACACGAGCCAATGGAAAGATCAAATATCTCTACTGGCATAGTCTCTTCAGGGTACTTCTAAAGGTTCAAATGCAGGCTTTACGTCAACCTTCACTTAGTAAGGAACTTTAGCCAACTCTTAGCAATATTCTCATCTACAAGCTGATCTTATGACTACTGAGAGCAAGATATTTGGTGATGTCACTTTAGAAAGCAAAATCTACTCTAAACCAGCGATCTTTAAGCAGACTTACATAATCCTTAGGACAATGATCCTTTGACAGCTGAGGTAAAGTCTACTGTTTTACTTACTAAATTTTAAGTGAAATAAAGTACACCAGAAGCCAGCAAACAAGGAGCTTTTCTTTTAAGTTTGAATAATTGAACTGTTCACTTTTGTAGGAGCAAGATTACAATTATTTAAGGGACCCCACTCTTCTAAATACTCTTTCCAAAGCATTCTAAATTACATTCCTGCTGGATCCTGTTCCATACCCCTTATAGTAGCAGAAGAGTTCTGATGCTATTCACGTTATGAAGAGGCCCCTTCTTTCTACGTATTTTACAAAGCTAACTCACTAGCTTTTCTACAGTCATTTGGGTTCTTTAACAAAGGAAAGATCAATCTAAAGGTATTTAGTGAGTATTCAAAGTTTCCTTACCTTTAGAATCTCATACATGTAAAATCGAATATCATAGTCTGTTAACGTCTGGTATAATTGCTGTTGAAGACAAACGCAACATGTGAGCCATGAAATCCTGCTGATGACAGGCAATTCCTCATCCTTATCTGTAGTCACGCAAACCAGGACTTGGCTCATCTGCCATCATCCCAGGTTCTAGCTCAATACCAGCCTCTATTTCTCCAACATAGCTTTCACTTAAATAAACACTTGAGCCTCTAACTCTATATGCAAAAGTCAAGACTTTCTTAGGTTGTATTCCTGAAGCTACAATCCACTGGTGGACATATGTCACTTTAAGCAATATGCATCAATATACATTTGCAAATGAGTTTGCTTTTCGTTGACCTCCAGACCATCTCATAAAAGGCATTCTGACATATACACAGCCTCCCTAGAAAGGAATTACCCCATCTGCAGATCACCAGTAGATATGCAGATGGCTTGCTGCCAAATCCATTAAGCCAATTTAACAATTATTCCTGTCCTAATTTGAATGTAAATTTTGAAGAACTGTTATGTATATTTTCCAGTTTCCAAAGAGTTATGGTCTTAAAAAAATGCACACATCATTAAATGGTTAGTGATATCACCTAACATTTTCTTTGAAGTTGTTATTCTGATTCTAAAACAGTTATTCCTTTTTTCCTTATCTCAGCAAAAGAATTCACCCAATTATTGCTACCTAAAATTCTTGATTCTGAACTGGTGCAAAGACCAGATACCTTTACAGTCTGAAACCCAAGTGAGTGCCTGTCTTTTCCTACTGCACTAGAATGGAGAGCTGTTTGGGGCAGGCCACTGGACGGGCTGGAAGCCAGAGAGATCAGTCGTAGAGGCATGCGTTGTACAACTTACACCTCCCAGACCCACTCATTCCTCTCTAAGATCTAGCGACCAGACTTTCTAAGGAATCCTGAGGTTTAAGCAGACCTTGCTTCTGCATATACAACACATTCCTTCGAGAACAGTCATTTTAAAGTGAATACTTTGGCCAGATCTTGACTGAGCATGCTATTGCTTTCAGTAAGCCTGACATCAGCAGAAACTGTTAAGTGAATGGTAACGGTGGTGAGAAGTAAACGTACTGGTCACTGAAGAGAGCACAAAACTAATAAAAGGGCAAAATATCACAATGTGGAAAGTGGTGGCTTGTACGGGAGTATTTCTATCTTAAAATTAAGCCCTGTGAGGATAAAAAGAGGAAGGGAGCTCTTCTAATAGTAACACCCCTAAAAGCCTTTCTATATGGTTTAAAAAGTCAACAGCTTCAAAGGGTTGGTTATATATTATACCTTGAAATCTGTGTTGTTTACGTGTTCAAAAACCAGGGCAGGGGTCCGTGACTAGGGAAAGAAGAAGACACACATTAGCAATAGCCCTGGCCGCTTTGACGAGCACAACGTTTGCGATGATACACGGTGAATTTGGCAGTCCTCGCCTCAGTGGTAGGAAACCCCCTAGTGCTACAAACCCTCCCCGCTCTGGTCACCACCACACTTAGGTCACTTCTGGGATGGATTGCAAACAGAAGACATGGAGCTGAAGTCTCACCAGGCTCTAGGCAGCCCAACAATGCGCCCATCGCCCGTCAGCATCGGACCTGAGTTTGCAAAATGGATTAACACATTTCAGTTTCCAGTGCTATCAGTCTCTTAGCCTAGAAGAATAAGAAATAGCCTGTGGGTGGAGGTCTCTTTGAAAGAAAGACCCAAGCTAGTTAAGCGCTGTGACTGATTGAGCACTCTCACAGCAGGACTGACGGTGGAAGGGAACAGAGAGGCCTGCTGTGCTCTGGGTCCAGCGCCGCCAGACCCGGAGGGCCTTGCTAGCAGCCACTGCACTCACCACGGGGTCCTTGACAATGTCCGCCAGCGTGATGATGTTGGGGCCGCCACGCAAGTTCTCCAAAATCTTTATTTCACGCTTGATTTT
This sequence comes from Saccopteryx bilineata, assembly GCF_036850765.1. NCBI lineage: Eukaryota > Metazoa > Chordata > Mammalia > Chiroptera > Emballonuridae > Saccopteryx > Saccopteryx bilineata. The sequence continues at coordinate 205,616,861 of NC_089495.1, forward strand.
CTTCTTCTTTACTGGCTGAAAAGGGTAAAAATGCCTCAGTGAGGAGATCAAGTATTCCAGGGTATTTCAACAACGTAACAATACGTAAGTGGGTTACTTAGGAGCTCAGACTCCGCTCTGAGTCCTCTTCTAGCCCTCCACCACACTGCAGGTTACTTAGCAAATGTTGCACTGAAAGAAAAAATACTTTCATTCCAAACCCAAACCTCTGCAGAATTAGAATTCCAATTTTTTTTTAATTGATTTTAGTGAGAAAGGAGGGGGGAGGGAGAGAGAGAAATATCGATCTGTTCCTGTATGTGCCCTGACCAAGGATCGAACAGGCAATCTCTGTGCTTCAAGACCATGCTCTAACCAACCAAGCTACCCAACCAGGGCCAATCATTAGTCTTAATATGTTATTTTTACAACTGTACAAACTAAGATTATAAATGGTAATATTAAGGTATATGTTGGAAAACCTTTTTATCAATTAGGAGAAAACATGGGCTTTTCCTATTCCTTCCTCTAAGTCAGGTGTAGTCAACCTTTTTATACCTACTGCCCACATTTGTATCTCTGTTAGTAGTAAAATTTTCTAGCTACCCACCGGTTCCACAGCAATGGTGATTTATAAAGTAGGGAAGTAACTTTACTTTATAAAATTTATAAAGCAGAGTTAGAGCAAGTTAGAGCATATAATAATAATTACTTACCAAGTACTTTATGTCGGATTTTCGCTAAGTTTGGCAGAATAAATCTTTATAAAATAACTTACTATAGTTAAATCTTTTTATTTATACTTTGGTTGCTCTGCTACCACCCACCATGAAAGCTGGAACGTCCATTAGTGGGCAGTAGGAACCAGGTTGACTACCACTGCTCTAAGTCTATACACACCCAACAGAAGACAGAAGTTTGTCTTGTGAGAACAAGACAAACATCAAGAACGGCCAAACCATCTGTGTGCAGCATCAACTTGTGGGTTGAATGTGGACCTTGGAGTCAAGACCACTTAATGCAAATCCTACTTCCATTACCTGATAGCTGCATACCTATGGGCAAGTTATATAACCTCACCAAGCCTTTCATTATGGGTAAAATAATCAACGAGAGTTCCTTGCTCATAATATTGTTGCAAAAATCAAATAAAATATATGGGAAAATCTCAGAATATGACTGGGACATAATATCTACTCTAGCTTTATAAATGAGCCCCTCTCCACTCTGAAAAGACCACTCTGCAGGGCCCCATGAGTCTACCTTTCATATTGCTCTGTCCTCAACCATCATTTCCACATCTGCTCTGGAATAGAAATCCTTCTCGTTTTTATGCAGGCTTTGGTCCAATAGCACCTCCTCCACAAAGCCTTCCTCCTAAATAGTCTAAAAAGGTGCTGGTCCAAAAGAAATATAATGCAGGTTCGAGACCCCCGAGGTTACTGGCTTGAGTGTGGGATCACAGATATGATCCCAATGGTTGCTGGCTCGGCTGGAGCTCCCCGGTCAAGGCACATATGAGAAGCAATCGAACAACTAAAGCACCGCAACTGCGAGTTGATGCTTCTCATCTCTCTCCCCTCCTGTCTCTGAGTCTCTCTGCCTCTCTCTCTCTCACTAAAAAAGGTAAACAGACAAAATTAATTTTAATATTTTATTTAACAAAATATATTCAGAATCTTATTTTAACATGTAAATCAATACAAAAAAATTACTAATGAGTAATTTTATATTCTTTTTTTATTGTATGATGCCTTTGAAATCTAGTATATTGTATCCTTACAGCACATTTCAGTTTGGACTGGCCACATTTCAAATGCTCAATAGCTATATGTGACCCGTGTCAGCCATACTGGACCATGCAGCTCTTTCCCAGGGTGTCAGTCACTTCAGACTATGGACACACTGCACACAATTCTCAGAAACTGTTTTAAGTATATATCATCTTCACATTAACAGGATCAGTGGTTATTAAACTTTTATGATCACAACCTGGATTTTCTAAAATACAGATTCCCAAGATCCACCCGCATTCGTGGAAATCAGAACCTATATGGTGTTAATACTTAAAAAATCAAGGGAGGCCCTGGCCGGTTGGCTCAGCGGTAGAGCGGCGGCCTAGCGTGCGGAGGACCCGGGTTCGATTCCCGGCCAGGGCACATAGGAGAAGCGCCCATTTGCATCTCCACCCCTCCGCCGCGCCTTCCTCTCTGTCTCTCTCTTCCCCTCCCGCAGCCAAGGCTCCATTGGAGCAAAAGATGGCCCAGGCGCTGGGGATGGCTCTGTGGCCTCTGCCCCAGGCGCTAGAGTGGCTCTGGTCGCAATATGGCGACACCCAGGAGGGTCGCAATATGGCGACACCCAGGAGGGTCGCAACATGGCGACGCCCAGGATGGGCAGAGCATTGCCCCCTGGTGGGCGTGCCGGGTGGATCCCGGTCGGGCGCATGCGGGAGTCTGTCTGTCTCTCCCTGTTTCCAGCTTCAGAAAAATGAAAAAAAAAAAAAAAAAAATCAAGGGAATTCAAATACATATATAATTTCTAGTTTCTTTTTGCAAAGGAACACCAAGCAACACTGGACCTGCACTGCCGCAATACCCACCTCTCACCTCCGCCACCCAGCGGCACCTCCGCCACCCAGCAGCACCTCCGCCACCAACCAGAGGCACCTCCGCCACCAACTAGAGGCATCTCCGCAACCCAGCGGCACCTCCGCCACCAACCAGAGGCACCTCCGCCACCCAGCGGCACCTCCGCCACCAACCAGAAGCACCTCCGCCACCAACTAGAGGCATCTCCGCAACCCAGCGGCACCTCCGCCAACCAGCGGCACCTCCGCCACCCAGCGGCACCTCTGCTACCACCCAGCGGCACCTCCGCCACCCAGCGGCACCTCCGCCACCCAGCGGCACCTCTGCTACCACCCAGCGGCACCTCCGCCACCCTGCGGCACCTCCGCCACCCAGCGGCACCTCTGCTACCACCCAGCGGCACCTCCGCCACCAACTAGAGGCATCTCCGCCACCCAGCGGCACCTCCGCCACCCAGCGGCACCTCTGCTACCACCCAGCGGCACCTCTGCTCCAGCAAGCTAGCTGCAAGTCATGTGCCTGGCCTCTGAAGGCCTGTGTTTGTCACTCCTCACTCTTACATAGTACAGGTAACAAGTTATTGAAAACAAAAGCATAATATATAACTAAATATAGAGGAAATCGGTTTCAGGTAATCAAATCAGTATTATCAGACTCAGAGAAAAGACGGAACCTTCACTCCCTCTGCCACAATCTAGCTGTGTGATTGAATCAAATCACTCCTCTTGCTTTGGTTTCCTATCTGTCCAATGAAGATAATCTCTACTGACTTCAGAGGACACAATAAAATAAAGGTGTTAAAACACTCCAAAAACCCTTTCAAATGCTACTTCAAAAAACGCATCACTGTTACTTAAAACAAATTTAAATTCCAAATATCTCTGAAATTATAATCTCTTGTACTCACCTTGAGAATTTTAACAACAACTTTTTCATTATTTGTGATGTTGATGGCTTCAAATACTTCACTATATTTACCCCGGCCTAATTTTCGAACGAGCTGGTAGTCATCTTGATTTCTGTAAATGAAGATCAGAGTCATAATAATTTTAAAAGTTCCAGTTATCAAGCACTAATTCAACTTATAAAACGTCAATACCAGCAACAGCAATAAGAGGTATTTCCCAAATTGGTTTCTTTGTATTAGGCCAAAAAAAAATGTATGTTTCAAATCTAGAATTAGAAAAATTTAAGCCTTTCAATTATTCTTTCAAATCCCAAACTATTTACATCTCTCCTGGCAAACCATACACAGCTTGTTTTAGGGTTTGTTATGTATGCTTGCCTCCAACAACACAGCTTCCCCTTAGAGAATAATTTTTATATATTCTTGTCCCCTAGTGCCTGACCCAATGTTGACACTTAGCAGAAAGTAAATACATAAGAATATTTAAACTCAGCAACATTTTAGGAGCAGTTGATCTCTCTCTCTCTCTCTTTTTTTTTTTTTTTTTGTATTTTTCTGAAGCTGGAAACGGGGAGAGACAGTCAGACAGACTCCCGCATGCGCCTGACAGGGATCCACCTGGCATGCCCACCAGGGGCGACGCTCTGCCCACCAGGGGGCGATGCTCTGCCCCTGGGGGGGGGTCGCTCTGCCGCAACCAGAGCCACTCTAGCGCCTGGGGCAGAGGCCAAGGAGCCATCCCCAGCGCCCGGGCCATCTTTGCTCCAATGAAGCCTTGGCTGTGGGAGGGGAAGAGAGAGACAGAGAGGAAGGAGAGGGGGAGGGGTGGAGAAGCAAATGGGCGCTTCTCCTATGTGCCCTGGCTGGGAATCGAACCCGGGTCCCCCACACGCCAGGCCGCCGCTCTACCACTGAGCCAACCGGCCAGGGCCAGTTGATCTCTTTTAAAAGAATTCTTTCCATTGATTTTGCAAGAGGACAAGGGGTGGGTGGGTGGGAATGGAGAAAGAAGCATCAGGTCATTATTCCACTTAGTTGTTCCATTTAGTTGTACACTCACTGGTTGCTTCTCATACGTGCCCTGCCTGGAGATCAACCATGCGACCTCAGCGCACTGCAACAAGGCTCTATCCATTGACCCACCTGGCCAAGACTGTGAACAGTTGGTTTTCAATGGGCTTCTTTGCAGATAAGTGACTTTCAAATATATTAATTTGACCTCTTGTCCTCTAAGGCAAGCCCTGAGTACAGTCCATATAATGGAGTTTACAAATTACACTACAGATCATGAACCACAATTGGGGGTGCCCTTCTCTACTTTTACCCATATTTATTTCATGACCCCTAGGCAACATCAGAGATGTAAAAAAAAACAACAAAAAAACCCCCAACATTTTCTGTCTCTGCTTACAACTTAGAGGACTTTGCTCTAAATTAGAGCGACACACATGGTCGTTTCAGTAAGGTCTAAATTCTGTTCACTCCAGCTGGAGATACTGAGAACCCAACATGTAATCAATCAGCCATGCATTTTTCTCAAGCAGCTAAAAAGAAAGTGAATGAACATAGAAGGCAAAAGGTACCAAGAACAATGAACAGCGTAATAATCATGGCAGAGCTGGGGAAGGAAACTCTTAGTTGTGGTTGAATTCTCCTGTGGAAAGGCAGAGAAAACAAAAGCAAGCGTCCAAATAGCACCATGCCAAAATCTCAAAAGGGCTATTTAGTGCCATTTTATAGCAGAGCGAAATACAAAGCACTCAACCTGAACAGAGTAGCTGAAATTTCTATAAAACACTGAGGTATTCTTAGAGCCCAAAGACTGTGATATAAAGGGCATTGTTAAAATTATCAACAATGATAACATTAGTATCGTATGACTGGTTCTTTTTCTTTTTCAAGTGAGAGAGAGAGAGAAAGAGAGAGGGAGACAGATAGACAGATGGGGGAGGGAGAGAGAGAGACAGATGCGGGGGGAGGGCGAGAGATGAAAAACATCAACTCATCATTGTAGCACTTTAGTTCTTCATGGATTGCCTTCTCATATGTGCCTTGACCTAGGGGGTGGGGTTGGAGGGCTCCAGCCGAGCAGTGACCTCTTGCTCAAGCCAGCAGCCTTGGGCTCAAGCCGGATGAGCATGCACTTAAGGCGGCACCCTCAGGGTTTCAAATCTGGATCCCCAGTGTCCCAGGTCTACACTCTATCCACTGTGCCAGCACCTGGTCAGGCGATCCATTGGCTCTTGATAGCTTTAAAGCACATTGTACTTCTTTGTGCAGAGGCAATGTACTTAAGTATTAAGATTCATGTCCAATTATGATTAAAATACACCTCCAACAATTTTGGGAGGCTGTATTTAGCCACTTACAGGCTATCAACATCACGTGTGGACAGATCATATGGGAACTTGGGAACTGTAGCTTTATGAATTTTCAAATGGTTTTCCTTTGCGTTTGAATGTCAAAATGCTTTTATCACAAAAACTATGGCCTGATCCATGAAGTACATACAACACCGGGACAGGAAACACACACCAGAATGAGACTGCACAGAGAATTAGAAGGGCAAGCGCAGTGTCCAGACCGAGTACGACTGACTGTTCGGGATAGAATTTGGGCCAAATTCCTTGTTACACATACCTAGTTTCATGGTAAGGGCAAATGTTTAAGGCTTTAATTTTGCTTCTCGTTAGAAAGAGGACACCTTTCTAGAGAACTGTTTTGTCCTTCAGAATCACCACAGGACAATCTTCTCCACTCAAAAACACTTTATGTAAGAGAGTTTGGTGTTTCCAGTCTCTTCAGTGTTAATTCTCACTTAACTGCAAAGCCCTCAGCTGAGGAAGACTGACAGGTAACTGTTAGCAGCTTTGTATACAGAATATATCAATCAGAGAAAAGTGTAAGAAGAGACTGAAATGACTCTTAAATGATAAGTCCATCAAAACTGTGAATTTGTTAAAGCAATACCTTGCTTCTTCATAGCAGAGGAAAACAAATGAGACTTCAATCTTGAGGTTTATAAACGTGCAGCCAGAGAGTTCCTGACACAAATTACTCAACAAACCCACAAGTCAGCCCTTTGGGTGAGTATAGCGAAGTGAAAGGAAACAATTACCCCCATTCCACCACGTGTGACTCGTAATCCCAGTACTCTCGGGGTCTGTGCGTATTAACATCTGTGTAAACTCTGGCCCTGCTTGGCACGGGTCCCGACATGTCAGACAGGTTGGCGAACAAAGCTGAACTTGAAGTTTGGAGGAGATATGGCAGTCACTGTGTTCAGAGGCAGCGTGGGGAGTGGGTGAGACTTTGTTTCAGACTTGTTTTCTTCAAACTGCAGAAAACAAAATGCACAAGGGCCAAGAAGTTATTAAAAAAAAAAAGCATACGGGAAGAAAGAAAAATCATCTTACAATAATGGCCTTAAAATATACCTTTGGCTCTTCTACCTGTTAAGCCAATGAATATATCCCAATTGTGTCACGGTGTTTCCCTTAACATAAAACCAAACCAAACCTCTATTAGCCCTGATCCTATTCTGCAGAGTAGCTATTACCTGTGCAGTGCCAGTGCACAGTCTGGGAGGGAAAGACGGCGTCAAGGACAGACCCGTCAACACTACTATTTCCACTCCCAGAGAGCACTTTCCTCTCAGCAGCTGCCTGCAGCTCAGGCAGGGCTGCGCAAAGGCTCCGGAAGGGTGGCAAAGCCAAGAGTACAACCCGCCAGTCTGACTCTAACATTTGATGAAACGAGGGAGAAAAAAAGAGGACTTGTTCTCACACATCAAAGTTCAATGTCACTTTTCATTTGATCCAAATAATTTGGATCAAGGGGAACCTTATGGAATAACCAGTACACTCTTGATCACCATTTGAAAGTTACAATTGATTTCATTAAACTTAAAAATAAAAATCAGTAATGTCCTCCTAATTTACTTAATACAAGCGCAAGCTGAATAAAAACAGAAAACAAGTAATATATGTTAGCTGAACTAATTTTTGAGAGAAAATTCATAAAATTTTAGACCTATTCTTTCTACCACACTGGTAAGTGTATGATGCCTTCCCTGACCATTCTCTGAGATTCCTACAGCATTTGTTGATTCCTGTTACTCTGCATTTAGTTAAAAATGTATTGAGTTCTCAGAGGTCATAACCTAAGGAGGACACAGCATCACCTATGCAGTCTTCTGGCCAAGGCTGTGTAACCTCAATCTAATTACTAGGAAACACACTGGGCACACAGAAAACGAGGAAGATTCCATTAAAAGAATGGGGGGGGGGACATGGTACTCTTCAAAAATGTCAATATTATAAGACATGACATCCAAGTACTATGTCCTACCCTTTCCTGTACTAAGGAAGGAAATGCTATAAAAACACTACCGCCAAGATCAAATGACAAAACTGGAATTTAGATGGTAGATTAGGTGTACTGAAGCATGTCCTCACACATGATGATGCAAATGAGGTAAAGTACTACACAACACATATACCTGGGTAAAGGGGATACAAATGTTCTTTGTACTATTTTTTTTTAAATTAATGATTTTAGAGAGCAAGGAAGGGGCAAAGGAGAGAGGGGAAGTGGGGGAGAGAGGGAGAGAGAGAGAAAGCTCAATTTGTTATTCCGCCTAATTCATTCATACATTCATTGGTTGATTCTCTTATATGTCCCAAATGGGATCAAACCTGCAATCATGGCGTATCGGGACGATGCTCTAACCCAGTGGTCCCCAACCTTTTTTGGGCCACGGACCGGTTTAATGTCAGAAAATATTTTCACGGACTGGCCTTTAGGGTGGGATGGATAAATGTATCACGTGACCAAGACAAGCATCAAGAGTGAGTCTTAGACGGATATAACAGAGGAAATCTGGTCATTTCTTAAAAATAAGGCATTGGGCCCTGGCCGGTTGGCTCAGCGGTAGAGTGTCGGCCTGGCGTGCGGGGGACCCGGGTTCGATTCCCGGCCAGGGCACATAGGAGAAGCGCCCATTTGCTTCTCCACCCCCCCCTCCTTCCTCTCTGTCTCTCTCTTCCCCTCCCGCAGCCAAGGCTCCATTGGAGCAGAGATGGCCTGGGCGCTGGGGATGGCTCCTTGGCCTCTGCCCCAGGCGCTAGAGTGGCTCTGGTCACGGCAGAGTGACGCCCCGGAGGGGCAGAGCATCGCCCCCTGGTGGGCGTGCCGGGTGGATCCCGGTCGGGCGCATGTGGGAGTCTGTCTGACTGTCTCTCCCCGTTTCCAGCTTCAGAAAAGGAAAAAAAAAAAAAATAAGGCATTGTTCAGACTTAAATATAAATAAAACAGAAATAATGTAAGTTATTTATTCTTTCTCTGCAGACTGGTACCAAATGGCTCACAGACCGGTACCGGTCTACGGCCCAAGGGTTGGGGACCACAGCTCTAACAGACTGAGCTACCCAGCACCAGTGCGCAATTTAACCGTGTTTAAGGGTACCATTCAGTGGCAGTAAGTACACTCACTTATCCTGCAGCCATTTCCACACCCTCAATCTTCACAATTATTCCCCACCCCGAACTGAAACACTGCACCCATTAAACACTGACTTCTGCCAGCCCCTGCTCCTGATAACCACTGCTCTGACTTTGTGCCTCTAGTAGTTTGGCTACTCTAGGTGCTTCATATAAGTGGAATCATAGACTGACTTTACATTTGGCTCATTTCACTTAGCACATGTTCAAGGTTTATCCATGTTGTAGCATATGCCAGAATTCCCTTCCTTTTTACGGTTGAATACCTCTATGTATACACTTGCCACCTTTTGTTTATCCCAGGGGTCGGGAACCTATGGCTCACGAGCCAGATGTGGCTCTTTTGATGGCTGCATCTGGCTCAGACAAATCTTTAATAAAAAAATAACAACATTAAAATATAAAACATTCTCATGTATTACAAGCCATTCATTTCCTACTGCTCATGTTCATGGTTGTAGGTGGCTGGAGCCAATCACAGCTGTCCTCTGGGACAACACCAAATTTTTATTGGATAATGCATAACATACACAGGTCATTGTATGGCTCTTATGGAATTACATTTTAAAATATGTGGTGTTCATGGCTCTCTCAGCCAAAAAGGTTCCCAACCCCTGGTTTATTCATTCCTCCATCAATAGAAGTTGGGTTGCTTCCACTGTTCAGCAATCATGAACAACACTGCTATGAACACTGTTGTACAAATACTGTATCTTTCAGAGTTCTTGTATTCGATTATTCTGGGTACATAACCAGATGTGGAACTGCTTGATCATATGATAATTCTATGTTTAATTTTCTGAGGAACCACCATATTTTTTTGTGTATTGGCTGCATCATTTTACATTCCCATCAGCAATGCACAAGGGTTTCAATTTCACCACATTCCTGCCAGCATTTTATTTTTACAGTAGCCATCTTAATGGATGTCAAGTGGTATCTCATTGAGGTTTTGTTTTTCATTTCCCCAATGATTAGTGATGCTCATTATCAATCTTCTTTGGAGAGAGATCAAGTTCTTTGCCTACTTTTTAATTGGACTTTTTCTTTTTGGTCGAGTCGCAGTTCTGACATATTCTGGTTATTAATCCCTTACCAGATATATGATTTGCAAATGCTTTCCCTCTACTGTTGCCTTTTCATTTAAAAAAATATTTATTGTGTTGACATGGTTTCAAGTGTCCCACTCAATATAAAACCATTTACACACCACATCATGCCCCCAGAGGCCCCACACAAAGTCATTTTCCACCGTCCCCTTCCTCCGGCTATTGCGACCCTGTTGTCTGTATGTGTGTTATATATTTAAGATTCCGGCTGATCCCTTCACCTTCCACCTGACAGGTGTCTCCTGACAAAAATTTAAACCAAGAGAATACTGGAGAAACTTTATTTTAGCAATTTTTATCATAGTTATTTGGAAGTGTGGAAGAGTGCCCAAGTCCTAGATATCCTGAAGGTCAATTCTCCTATTCACTGTTCATAACACACCTCAAAATAACTTGACTTACAGAAAGAGTGTGTTACCTTTCCCAATAATTTCATTTTAAATGACCTTACTTAATCTTTCCTGTTTCCATGCAATTGTATAAGAGAAGTATGTAAGTGGCTAGCAATTTCAGACCACTAGTTCTATATAAAAAGCCCTCAGATGGACTCTGAAGACACGCTTAAGTTTTGTCTGTTCAATGTTCAACCTAACAGATGCCAATTACAATCAACTATGAAAAATAATCTTGTTAACAAAATTTCCCTACTAAAGTCTGACCACACCTATAACCAAAGCCAATAGCACAGCTGTGCTTGACCTAGTCTTTACAAAATGCAAGGAAATGACAACTACATTAAACAATAACGCTAAAATAGAAACTGCCAAAATCAGAAGTTTATTGAATAAATGAAACATAACAGAACTAATAATTTCAATATAAACTTCTCTTGCCCTCTTCGGCCAGTCTCCCCCTTTAATCTCTCCTATTCCATAGTTCTGGTTTTTCAATCTGGCAGAAAATTAGAGGCCTAGTTAATGGTCTAATACTAGAAAACTGCACAAGTCTGAATGGTCATTTGTACTAATGTATTTTTATAGATTAACTTTCTAGTAGTAGAACTATAAAAGACTAGCGTAGAACTTTAAATTTTAAAAAGTCAAGTCCATTTTCAAATTGTAATACAGTTTTGTTAGTTCTTGTAACCCTAATGTTTATTAGGGTCTCTAGCTTAAAAAAAAAAATCCTCTTGCTATCCCTAGATCAACCAGACTGAATGAACAGCTCTCATAACCACCCAGACAGAACAAAGATTTCTACAGCAAAGGAGGAGGAATGTGCTTGCATGGTTCAGGGCTGCCTACGGAGAGGAAAAGCAGTGTGAGGAAAACAGCCCCTTTTAAGCACTGCTGCAGAAATTGGGTTCTTCCCGGCAATCGGGCAGCACACACTGGTAGGAGAGAGAGAATGTGTGGAAAAGTGCCGGGAGCATCACTACGTTTATGTGTGTGTTTTGTGTGGAAGCAAACAAATAATGAGTAACATGAAGTTACCCTTTCCTCTTTCAAAGTGGCACTAGTTAGAAGACCATATAAACACATAAAACTATCTGGAACACTTGTTTCAAATGTCCACAATTGCCCTTAATTTCCAATACTCTCTTCCTTTTAAATCAAGAGCAGAATGCTCACTCAGTAAGCATTTACTCAACATTTACTGTGTACCAGGAAATGTGTGCATTACCAGGAAGAGATTCCGTCTTTAAGCCCTCTCTGACAAAGAAAACAGACTATTACAACCCTAAGTGAGCAGCGCTTAAAAGAATTAAGCCAGGGTGCTCTAAAGGCATTGAAAGAAATTCAAGTCGCCCACCAACCCATTATCATTCATTCAATAAATATTTCTGGAGTACTTCAACATTTGGGGGAAGGCTGTCAGGTAAGAAATAACATATAAGCTTAATTTTAAAGACTGCACAGGAAATTTTCAGGTGAAGGACACTAAAAGAAGAAATTGCAAAGCACATACTTCAAGCAAATAAAGCATTTTAAAGACCTGTAATTTTGACCCTAAAACTGTCAAAGGCTGGCACACCTTGTCATCCCCTATAAGAAGCATATTAGATCAGCAACCCTTTTATGTGATTTGAAGAAGATTGGTATACTCTACATTAATTTGACTGTTACTGTGTGACTAAAAAAAATTTTAATTCACAATTAATGCAATTCAGATCTCATTCTCTTCCTTTGCCCATTCCTCATACAAATCAGTTGACAGCAGAGGTCAGAGCAAAATGCCTAGAAAGGACAAGTAACCAAAAGGGCGCTCACTCGAAGAGTGACGACAACTTCTCAGTTTTCTGAGTAAGAAACCAAGATTTTTACAGATAATACTCCTGTTTGCAGTAATGGTAGGCTAGGTTATTTGGGCCAATTCTCCCACTGTGAACAACTAAAGAAAATAGGTTGCACACACACACATCCTTCCTCCCTCCCTCTTCCTTTTTTCTCTGTATCTGATCCTTAAATAAAACATAAGCAATTATAGCCAAAAGTAAGAGAAAATGAGAACCCATACAAGTAATCGAGCAGGTAAGCAAGCCTAAGGGGTCGATTGATCCCTAGAAATTAGAATTTTATTTTGACAGAAATCAAAGCCTGGGGCCCTCATAAGGCGAAGAGTCTAATAGGAGAAGCTCTCCATAATGAGCTGGGATTTCAGAGTCACAACCTTAGGGTGAGAGTGACTGGGGGCAGTGAAGATTCAGGGAAGAATTACAGCCCTATGGCAGGCATATCAGATCTGAAGCTTGTTTTAAGGTGGTCCATAGATAAGTGACATGAGTAAGCTCTCTGTGGAGAAAAGTACCTTGCTATGTATGGGCCGCAAACAATTCCTACAAATAATTTTTTAAATACAACATCCAGCTTGTAATAAAAGATAACATTGAAGGAAAAGACACCAAATAAAAACTGGCAGAAAAGAATATACAACAGAAATGACCCAGAGACTCTGATCTTATCTGAAACTATGAAACCACTATGCTCATAGGAATAAGAGATGTTTCAGAATGTCTGCAGTGAACAGGATACTTTAAAAAATAGTCTAGATGCCTGACCAGGTAGTGGCGCAGTGGATAGAGCGTCGGACTGGGATGCGGAAGACCCAGGTTTGAGACCCCGAGGTCACCAGCTTGAGCACGGGCTCATCTGGTTTGAGCAAAAGCCCACCAGCTTGGACCCAAGGTCGCTGCCTCGAGCAAGGGGTTACTAGGTCTGCTGAAGGCCTGCGGTTGCAATGAAAAACTAATGATTGATGCTTCTCATCTCTCTCTGTTCCTGTCTATCCCTCTCTCTGACTCACTCTCTGTCTCTGTAAAAATAAACAAATAAAAACAAACAAAAACCTGGCATTTATTTTTAAAAAAAAAGGCTAGATGTCATCCACTATGTTGCAGAGAAGTCAAAGCTATGGAAAAATAAGTGAAAGGCTTGATATACTTTTAAGTGGTACTAGAAGAAAGGAGAAACCAGGGCAGGACAAAGGTAATATTCTAATACAGGGGTCGGGAACCTATGGCTCGCGAGCCAGATGTGGCTCTTTTGATGGCTGCATCTGGCTCACAGACAAATCTTTAATAAAAAAAAAATATTAAAAATATAAATCATTCTCATGTATTACAAGCCATTCATTTCCTACAGTTCATGTTCATGGTTGGAGCCAATCACAGCTGTCCTCCGGGACAACACGAAATTTTTATTGGATAATGAGTAACGTCCACAGGTTGTTGTATGGCTCTCACGAAATTATATTTTATTATATGTGGCATTCACGGCTCTCTCAGCAAAAAGGTTCCCAACCCCTGTTCTAATAGGTTAACAGTTGAGAATTTCCCAGAAGCAACCCGGATACAATCAAATTCCAGAAACCAACAAATTACAAATAAGATCAATACAAGAAAATCCACAACTAAACATATACGTGTTAACAAAATAGCAGAAAAACTAGAGACAAGGAGAAATCTGAAAAACAAGCAAAGAAGACAGATTACATTTAAAGGGGCAACATGAGAATAGCTGATTTTCCCCAAAAGCAACAATGAAGCCAAGACAGTTTAATACCTGCAGAGTGCTAAGGAAAAAGAACCTGCCAAGTAAAATTCTATATCCAGTGAACCTCTCTAAAGAAAGAGCTAACATAATCCCATCCGGAAGGTTTGAGATGAAAGACAAGATAAGGAGCTGAAAAAAGAAAATTTATGGAAAAGTTCAAATAAATGATGCCTATTAATAACACACTGTGATATGTTATGGTTGCAAGTTATAATATTGGATGGTATTTAGCTACAGAACAAAAATACAATGTATTTCTAAACTAGAAAGAGGGGAGAAAATGAAATGTTAAAAATTTTTTTTAAAAGGTAGAAAAAGGTTAGAGAATACCAGAGAACATAAGACAGAAGTTAAACAGGAATATGGCTAATTATATTAAATATAAATGAGTTATCCAGGTAAAAGACACAGATTGGATTTTTAAAAATCCAAAACACTTTTTAAAAAGAAAAATAAAGCTGAAGGAATCACTATCTCATTTTAAAACTATTACAAAGCTAGTTATTAAAATAGCATGGTGCGCCTGACCTGTGGTGGCACAGTGGATGGGGCGTCGACCTGGAAATGCTGAGGTTGCCGGTTCGAAACCCTGGGCTTGCCTGGTCAAGGCACATATGGGAGTTGATGCTTCCAGCTCCTCCCCCTTTCTCTCTCTCTGTCTCTCCTCTCTGTCTCTCCCTCTCCTCTCTAAAAATGAATAATAATAAAAAGAAAATTAAAAAAAAAAATAGCATGGTGCTAGTAAAGGGATCAAGGATCAATGGAACACAATAGAGAATACAGAAATAGATCCACACAAATATAACCAATTGATTTTTGACACAGGTACAAAGGCAGTTAAATGGAGAAAGGATAATCTTTTTTATAAATGATTTTGGAAAACTTGGGGACAATCATTTGCAAAAACATGAATTTAAGCTTAAATCTCATACCTTATATAAAAAAGGATCTATACCTATTAACACCTAAAGAATTCAAGAAAACCCAATTAAACAATAGGCAAAAGATCTAAAGACATATAACAAAAGATACATAAATAAGCACAATGTTTTTAGTCACTAGGAAATTTTAATTAAAATAAAAATACTACAAATCGATTAAAATGGCTGAAATTAAAAATTAAGGAAAAAATCCTGACAATCAGCTGACAAGGATTCAACTAAGTAATTTGTTCATGGTGGGAATGCAACATGGTATAGTTGCCTTAGAAAACAGTTTGGCAGTTTGTTATGTTAAAATTACATTTTCCCATGACCCAGCAATCCAACTCATAGCTATAGAAATAAAAACTTATGTTCACAAAAGCTCACACATGTACATTTATAGAAGCTCTATTCATACTCAAAAAATGTTAACAAACTGTGGTCCATCATACAATGGAATACTAGTCAACAATAAAAAGGAACTAACCATTGATACAACTTTGATGAATCTCAGAAGCAATTATGCTAAGTGAAAGTAACATTTCAAAATATTATATATATATAGTTTGATTTCATTTATATAATATTTTTGAAAAGATAAAAACTGAGAATAGATTAACAGTAGCCACAGAATAGGGGTGGGAGACTTGGGACTACCAAGGGCTTTGTGTCCTGATTGTAATGGTGGTGACTTGCGTGTTATGGTTATGGTGGTCTGTTTGTTAAATTCATAATTAAAAACACAAAGAGGAATCTACATTGCTTACAAAAATTAGGGGATCAGGGAACATGCAGAAACACCAGTACTTTCAGCCTTTTGTATAGTGTATTTTCACCAATGAAATAAAAGTTGGTTTTGCATCTCATTTGCATAATCAAACAACTTTCTTTGATTTGCTTGCTTTTCAGATGTTCTTGCTTAATAATAAAAAAATCAAATGCTTTTTTAAAATCGCTTCATATTCATTTTGAAATATTCCCTAATTTTTGTAAGCAGTATATTTTACTGTATATTAATTGTAAAAATTAAATTTAAAAAAGGGAGACAAGCCTATTATATCCTGCATCCTAAAACACAGAATAAAGACATGATCAGATGATTGTTTGCTAGGGGAACTCCTACTCACCCCTCAAGAATCCATCTTGAAGCCTCTCCACACCTCTCCAAAATGCATAAAGCACTCACTCTGGAGGGGCACCTTCACATACTCACCACAGTATCACATTCTGTTTACACACTTCACTTTCACAGATCACGAACTCAAGGAACTGGATGCTGATTTATTTCTCTTGGCCTATGCCCTGTATTTATCACAGTGCCTAGCATAAATGTTTGAAGAACTGAATATCAAGACAGTAGTAAATGATATTTAGGCAAACATTAACCTTGCTTGCATATAGACCTTCTCCTGTTCAAATGAAGAAAAGCAGTTTGGCTATATGATGGCTGTATTTGATCTGCAGTTGATTTTCAAGATGCTCTCTGTCCTACATACAAATGTTACCACACCCATCACTAACACCAGAGGTGAAATCCATACTACCGCTTCCCAAAGAGATGTGAAACCGGTCAGAGGGTGAGAGATGCTTCTTTGGAGCCAGAAGCTTGTATGAGGCTGTGTGATTTACCCATGTGATGAGCCCAGTGTCCCACAATCCTTGCTAGAGCTACAGAAACAGTTCAGTGCTTACTGAAAGATATGACCTTGGGAATCACTAAGAATAAATATGACCTTGGATGTGTCATTTCAGCTCAGCTAATTACAGGGAAGAAACTGCAGAATACAAGGAACATTATTCTTTCCCACTCCCTTCTTTACTGTCCTAGAGGTAAATCATAAAGGAGACAACAATATTTCCTGCAGGTGATGGAAAAGTATCATAACAACTAATAAAGGTGAGATGTCCTAGACTTGCCAACAAAAAATAGGCTGAAATCGAGGGCAGCAAACATTGGCTGGCTCCCAACTATAAAGGTATGTGAATGCCTATGGTGCTTCTTGGCACTTACATTGATCACTTTTAATCCTTAAGAAGTCCAAGACCTAGGTAATATTCTCCCCATTTTTACAGAAGACAAATCTGTGTGTCCGTAAAGTTATGGTGCACTTTTGACCGGTCACAGGAAAGCAACAAAAGATGATAGAAATGTGAAATCTGCACCAAATTAAAGGAAAACCCTCCCAGTTTCTATAAGATGATGTGGCAGCATGTGCACATGTGCAGATGATGACGTAACACCGTGTATACAGCAGAGCAGCCCATGGCCATGCCAGTCAAGATGTGGATGGTACAGAGGAAAGTTCAGTGTGCTCTGTGGCTTGCTAAATTCAAATCCGTGACCAAAGTGCAACGTGAATATCAGCGCGTTTATAACGAAGCGCCACCACATAGGAATAACATTACTCGGTAGGATAAGCAGTTGAAGGAAACCAGCAGTTTGGTGGAGAAACCCCATTCTGATAGGCCATCAGTGATGAGTCTGTAGACTCTATTCGGGATAGCTACCTAAGGAGCCCTAAAAAAATCTGTGCATGAGCCCACATCAAACGAACTGCACTGAATAGGTATGAAACTGGGAGAATTGTCTTTTTATTTGGTGTAGATTTCACATTTCTATCATCTTTTGTTGCTTTCCCGTGACTGGTCAAAAGTGCACCATGACTTTATAGACACACTGTAGCTACAATGTCACAGACACGTGATTCAAAAGTGCTCTGTTTAGGCCCTGGCCAGGTAGCTCATTTGGTTAGAGCATCGTCCCAATATGCCAAAGTTGCAGGCTCAATCCCTGGTCAAGGCACATGCAAGAATCAACAAATGAATGCATAAATTAGTGAAACAACAAATTGATGTTTCTCTCTCTCTCCCTTTTCCTCTCTCTAAAGTCAATTTAAAAAAAAATAAAAAGTCAAAACACAAAGAGAAAGTAATTATCTATATGGCACACTGGAATAAATGATCAAGACTTTTAGACCTAAGGTTATTGACTTGGATGCTCTGGACCCTGCAAAAATGGCCAAAGGACTGAGGGAACCAGTATCTCTAGATATCTGTAACTTGTCATGATTTAGTGCAATGGCTGAACATTTCTGGTTTAAATAACCTATGGACATCACGAGCTAAGTAGTCTAAACACACGCAGGTTGGGAAAATTATTTCCTAATTTCCCTTATTTCAAAAGCTATGCAGTCATCTCTGTATCTTTCAAGTACAGCCCAGACAGGACACTGAAGAGCAATCTTCTCTTCTGGGAGATTATTTATTTGGAAGTCAATGGCACGAAAACCCCCCAAAACAACAAACACAAACTAAACCTTTTACCCTACCTAGCTTGGAAGAATAAGCCAAAGAAACAAGTTAGTGGTAAAAGTGAGTGTAAGATCAAATGAAGGTGACCGCACAACCAACAATGTTCTCTCCCACTTACATGGTGGTTTTTCTTACTGTTGTTAATAAGACTAGGAAACTATACAGGTAAAAATGGTTAACAAATTAATTAGCTCCTTGACAGTTCCCCTAACCCACTCTGACCTTCAAATCCCAAGACTCCAATGTACACTGAGTAAGCAAGAAAACCTGTTTAAAGACAACAGTGTTAAGTTTTTTCTGGTTCTGTTAGAAGGGGTTGAATTCAAAATATAAACATTCACAGTAGGATCTGATAACTTATTAAGTTACTGTTTGAGTAAACTTGCAGGATATTTAAGACCTTATAATCCCAACATATCACTCAATATTCTGTTTTTATTCCCATCTACAAAACCTACAGAATTCTTATTTTATAAGGCAAAACACTCAAGTATTTCCATTAAACAAACAAGAACATATGGAGTAACAAAAAATATTTGGGCCCTCTGTGAATTCCATTTCTCCACCTTTAAACCAGAAAAGGAAGCAAAGTGCCAATGTTACATAAATAACAGCAACAGTGGGAGGCTGTCCAATGAAGGTAAGTTGCGTAAGGAAAGCCAGCAGTTTGATATGAATACAGTTCTACCTCAAACACTTGACAGAAGTCTGAAGTACAGTATTGTTTCCACTAATACAGTCTAATGAATGATGGGCAAGGACATCACCATATATATTTTTACCAGGCAACTCAAGCAAAATAAAGTTACAATCTGACAAGTGATTCCACTGGACACAACTCTCTGGAACCAAAAGATAGAAAACTTTATTTGGGACCTACAGTAATCTAAAGTATAATCTAGCATTTATGAATGTATTAGTTATTGCTATCATTTGACTTCCTCTAATAACCAGACCTGGTATGTGATGCACATTCCCACTTAAAATTTTTTTAAAGAACTGATTGGGGGGCAGGGCAAGAACAGGAAGTATCAACTCATAGTTGCCTCTCCTATGTGCCCTGAACTTGATCAAGCCTGAGGCTTTGAACCAGTGACCTCAGCACTCCAGGCTGACGTTCCATCCGCTGTGCCACCATAGGTCAGGCCACACTCTCACTTTAGAAATAAACATGTCCAAAGGTAAAATGGCCTGCCAAATCAAAGGATTAATAAGTGGGTGAGGCTAGATCTGAACCCAACTGTTTAGAATTCAAACCGAAATAGACTGCCACTATAGTAGAAAAATCAGGTTTTAAGAAATGGAAGAAAAACTCCAAGGCAGATGGCTATTTGTATGCATGCTACAGAGTCATAAACACACAGGACATGTTATCTACCTTAAATTACTGATAAAGACAGGTTTCTTCTCTACCTAAGGACTGTATGAGTTAAGAATACGGAGCAAACAAGAAAGCAAATTAGCCTGGCCTGTGGTGGCACAGTGGATAAAGTGTGGACTTGGAATGCTGAGGTCGCAGGCTTGAAGCCCCAGGCTTGCCTGGTCAACGCACATATGAAAAGCAACTACTATGAGTTGATGCTTCCCACTCCTCCCCCAGCCTTTATCTCTATAATCAATATATAAAATCTTTTTTATAAAAGAGCAAATTACTGCATTACCTAAGAGAACAGGACATAGGAAATGTCAATGCAGCATAGAAAAGACGTCAATGCAGATGTCTTCCTATCCCTACCATACAATGCCCAAGTAATTCCCAAACTGCGATCAAAGGACCATTGAGAAATAAGACCTCTGGATCCAGGTTCACAAGTCTATAGGTGAGCAAACTTTGAACTTTCCCCATGTCTGAGATGGATTCACTTCTCTATCTAGAAGCAAGAGAACTGTATATTCATGAAGACTACACTCCTCTCTGGGAATCCGCACTGCCCATGAGTCACTGAGGCGCCTGCACTGGGCTTGAGTTACACACTGCCCCCCCTCTAAACAGCAGCAGGTCAGTACCTCACCTACCAGCAGGCCACACCAGAAACAGGAAGTGCAGGTCAAAAGGCCTCATTAAAAAATAATAACTCCTGGCAGCAGAAAATGAACATAAAGAATAAAGAGAAGCAGCACCAACAATGAACACAGTCTTCACTGACAGGAAAGGGAAAGAACTCGTATTAGTCGGGGACCCAGCATTTCATAAACTGCGTATTTCCTCCTTTAATCCTTACAGTAACCCTGAGATGACATGATCTGTTCCTTTTAACCTCCATTTTACAGATTAATAATTAAGTTGTCCAAGGTAATTATCAATTGTTTAGATGACAAAAATCTAGGTCCGAGAGACGTTAAGTAATGGTCCCCAAACTTGGTCTGTCTCTTTCCAAAGCTGGAGCTCTTTCTAAGAATCCTGTTGCTCATCCTCCTCCCCACCCCAAGCAATGTCAGTTAAAGAATTCCACTAAGAATGAGAAATTCTCAACTCTCTGCCCCCAAATTTCTGTAGCTATTTCAGAAATTATTCCTGAGATACAAAGCCAACACGAATTTTCGTAAGAAAACATCTCAGTTGTGGAATGATATACTATATATATTTACATTATTACAAAACGGCCTCAGTTGTAAGCTTGAGGTTTTGGGACAATCTAGAGAAGAGATCCTTAGCACAGGACCTACCTGAAATGTGGTAGGTATTGAGGGGTCTGTTGAATAACATCTTTTGACTAGTTATAAATCCAATAGCCCAAAATGGCTTTTTTACTTTATAATAGGACATAATTATACTTTATAATAGGACATAATTCATTTCTTTAGGAAAATAACTTACGCATTCATTATTTTTAACAAGGCTGCTTTCTTAAATTTATAGAACATTAATGAAATAGCTAAATTGAGAAATGCCCATTAATACATCAGTCATAACTTCAGAAATATTTCAAGTGTTCACTTTTCCAAGCAGATTTAAATGTTTCGGCTAACAAAAAATTATCAGAAAAATCAACAAAACCAAAAAAGTATAAAAAGGAAAACGTGGCCAAAATAAAGGTATTAAAAATGTGACACATATAAAATTACAAAAGATTATTCTAAGCATACCCTGGTATTTAACCCTAAACCCTCACTTTCTACACAAGAAAACATTATCATCACTAATGTAAAAAAAGCTTGCCCACCATAGCAACTGTCGCTAAGTAGGTTTCTCACATCTGAGACAGAATTTGTAGATACCAGTGGAAATGCCACTCCTAGCATGACACTGAATTCATCTAAACTTTTAAAGACTTAATTCTTGATTTCTATTATGTGGAGAAAACAAAGTTTGGTCAACTAAGTCTGCTGATATCCACTCTGGACCATACCAAATATGTATTTAAGAAAAACTGCCAATCATCTATATAACCCAATGTAAATATGTCCTCTATTACAACGACAACAGTTCCTTAATAACCCTAGAGGAATTTCTTCATTTGAAAAGGTAGCTGGCCTAGATTTCTCTCTATTAAAAAACAATTAAATGATGTATTACTTTTGAAATTATCCGTCCTAGGAGTTCAAAGAAATTTAGGTGCATGAACACGTTAATACTCTTGTGAAACAACCTTGGCCCAAGTCACCCGATGAATTGTGACAGACCAAAGATCAAATCCAATTTCCCATTTTAAATCAACTATCACAAGCATCATTACCTTAAAATACTAAGCCCTTGTACAGTCCAATGCCAAATCTTATCAGTTCTCAATTTCTGAACTTATACAAGTTGTCCTGTAATATTTATGCAAAAGTTGCCCAAACAATAATCGTAAGCGTTTTAACAATTAACATCTTACTGTATTAAGTACTGTGCTAAATGTCTTACATGCCATGACCCTATGTAGAAACTGAGGCAGAGAGCTAACGTGTCCAAGGTAAAGTCTACAAAAAGGACCAAGTGAGGGGCGCACAAGGATACACAGTAAGTCCTCACTTAATGTTGTCTATAGATCCTATGACTTTCAGTGAAATGATGTATAAGAAAACCAATTTCACCACAAGCGAACTGATAGAAACAAAGTTCCTAGAGCACCGCATCAACCTTCTAACAAAAGGATGTCATTCGAGGACATGCTCTAGTTCGAAAGCCACGGATGTCCATTGCCTGGACCAGAATTCTAGGCCAGCTCTAGGGCTGAGATACTTGGTTGAGCCACTTAACCTTCATGTGGCCCAATTTCCTTTATTCTAAACCCCAAAGTCCAACAGATAATCTCAAAAGTCATTCATACCCTAAAATGCTCTAATTTTGTAATCATCTTTGTAATCAAATAACTCGAGAAGAAATGGTTTCACTTCCTTCATCCTCTAAAGTCGAGAATCCACATTTTATTAATCTCCTCAGCAGAATACTGTTGAAGAACAACAGCACCTTTTTTTCCTCTTAAAAGCCAGAACTCCACTACACCATTATGGTCCCCACATCTGACTTTTTACCTCAAATTACAGTGACAGGGAGAAAAGATCTTACACTCTGCATTGGAATGGCAGGTATGAAAAGAACAGACAGACCACTGTATGTATCGGTGGTTATCAATTCATAAAAATAATCACCCATTTCTATCTCTTCTAAAAAAATTAGGAAACACGTCTTTAAATGGTTATCACATAAACTCACTGCTTTATTTAGCCAATAAAAATTAATGATATTATGTCATTTACCCAAGACATTTATTTTATTACAAGCACAGAAAAATCATCACTTTACAGAAATCCTACTAAAATGGCCTATAGCCCAATAATCTACATTTTACCAAGCTGGTCACCTAGCCCTTGCCTATAAGGAGGCCCCGGCTGGTTGGCTCAGCAGTAGAGCGTCAGCCTAATGTGTGGTTGTCCCAGGTTTGATTCCCAGTCAGGGCACATAGGAGAAGCAACCATCTGCTTCTCCCCCCTCCCTTCCTGTCCCATAGCCATGGCTTGACTGGCTCAAGTGCATGATCCCAGGGCGCTGAGGATGGCTCAGTGGAGCCTTTGCCTTAGGCACTAAAAATAGCTAGGTTGCAGGCATGACCCCACATGGGGGAAAGCATTGGCCCCTGAACGCATGGGTTGTTGTTTTTTTTTTGTCACCAGGTGGATCTGGTTGGGGTGCACACAGGAGTCTGCCTACCTTCCCTCCTCTCAC
Organism: Saccopteryx bilineata; assembly: GCF_036850765.1. NCBI lineage: Eukaryota > Metazoa > Chordata > Mammalia > Chiroptera > Emballonuridae > Saccopteryx > Saccopteryx bilineata. The sequence goes on from NC_089495.1 coordinate 205,640,325, forward strand.
TTGGAAATATGAAAAAAAAAACCCTGCATATAAGGATAGTACTGTAAAAAGATACTTAAATATTAAGGATAAGGCATAGGTTCCACTCAACCCTATTCTGCAGTCTTCCATGACCAAATCACTTTACAGAATTAACTTTGCTGCCTTTGTTCTCCTGAAAATAACCCCCCAAAGAGTCTTAAATAAAATCAGCAAAACCCCTCTATTAGTTTTCTATTGTTGTCATAACAAAATCACCACAAACATAAAACAATACGAATTTATTATCTCTGTTTCTATAGGTTAGAGGTCAGGTGAGCTTGGGTGGGTGGGTCCTCTACTTAGAGCTTTGCAAGGCCCAAAATCTGGGAGGAAAATCTGCTTCCAAGCTTATTCAGATTGTGGATTAAATTTAGTGTTTTTCAGTTGGACTGAGGTCCCCATTTCCTTGCTGGCCCTCAGATGTGGCTGCTCACATTCCTCCTTAGGTTTTTTCATATGGCCCCTCCAGCAGGTCGAGTCCCACTAATGCTTCATATCTGACTCCAGTTGGAAAGTTCCTCATTTTCAGGTGATTAGATCCTGGCCCAGAAGAGCCAGGATGATCTGCAATAGAATAATATCCTATCTACAAAGTCCCCTTTGCCAAGGAACGTTAAAATAATTCAGACTCCAGGGATGACAACAGAAACATCTGTGGAAGGGGTGGTCATTCTACCTACCACACACCCTCACTCTGGCCTCCCAAGTAAAGCTCAAGTCAAAAACCCCAAATCTGGCCCTGGCCGGTTGGCTCAGTGGTAGAGCGTCGGCCTGGCGTGCAGAGGTCCCGGGTTCGATTCCCGGCCAGGGCACACAGGAGAGGCGCCCATCTGCTTCTCCACCCCTCCCCCTCTCCTTCCTCTCTGTCTCTCTCTTCCCCTCCCGCAGCCAGGGCTCCACTGGAGCAAGGATGGCCCGGACGCTGGGGATGGCTCCTTGGCCTCTGCCCCAGGCTCTAGAGTGGCTCTAGTGGCAACAGAGCGACCCCCCCCCAGGGGCAGAGCATCGCCCCCTGGTGGGCAGAGCGTCCCCCCTGGTGGGCGTGCCGGATGGATCCTGGTCGGGGGCGCGGGAGTCTGCCTGACTGTCTCTCCCGGTTTCTAGCTTCAGAAAAATACAAAAAAAAAAAAAAAAAAAATCCCAAATCTCATCACCTAAATCAGGTGTACATGAGACTGGGTCCAATGCGTGAGCTACAATCACTGGGGCACAATTCCTAACAAGAAAAGTTATCTGCTCCCAACATGTAATGATGGGTCAGGCCCAGGGCAACATTATAGACATTCCAGTCCAAACAGGAAAGACATAAAACAGGTCCACTGGTCCAAAGCAGTTTCAAAATCTGAGCAAACTCCATTCCATTTTAAAGCCAGAGAAAAATTCTCAGCGGCATTCAACTCAAACTCTCTGGGCCCTTGGTCTCACCTTTCTTTTTTCATGAAAAACAGCACATTTATACCTGAGTTGTTTTACCAGCCTGACTCCTGACAGAAGAATTTAGAGGGTTCACAGCCCTCCTCAACTTCCTATTGTCTCTTTCAATCCAAGTCTTCATTGTTTCTGCTGGTATAAATCCTCAAGATCCCAGGAGGCTTTCTGTGAATTTCACAAGGGTTCTCTCCATTAGTCAGACTTCCTTCCATAAACCACATGCACCTTTCAAGACCTTGCCTGGAAATCTCAACCAAATATCCATCCATGTTTATCACTTAAGCTGTCTTTCCCACAATTGGAGACTTATTTGCCACTTTATAACAAGAGTCCTCTTTGCTCCAATGCATACCCCACTTTCATTTCACCGGAGCCATGACTAGCAGACATTAACATCCGTATTTCTAGGAACAATCTGCTGTTCTGAACTTTTTCTATCGCACTCCTCAAAATCTTTCTGGCTTCCACTGCCATTTCCACATTAGGCACCAAAATCTATACTAGTGTTCTATTTCTGTCATAACAAACTACCACAAACATAGTGACTTGTTACAACAGAAATTTATTTCCCAGTTTCTCTAGGTCAGGTTGGGTGAACTTGGCTATGTCACCTGCTTAGGGTCTCTCACAAGGCCAAAATCAAGGTGTTATTCCTTGCTGGAAACTCTGGGGAAGAGTCCATTTGCAAGGTCATTCCGGCTGTTGGCCAAATTCAAATTCAGTACCTTGTGGCTGCAGGACTGAAGTCTCCATTTCCTAGCAAGCTGTCAGCCAGGGCTGGTCTCTGCTACTAGAGTTCACCCACATTCCTTCTCATGGCTTCCACGTGGTCCCCTCTAGCAACAGCAAATGGAGTCCCTCTCAGGATTCAGATCTCCCTGATTTCCCCTTCTGCCCCAACTCCTTTAATTCCCAGCTGGAGGAAGTTCTCTGCTTTAAGGGATCATGTGATTAGACTGGGCCTATCAGCAAAATCCAGGACAATCTTCCTATTTCAATATTCCTAACCCTATTTACATCTGTCAAGTCCCTTTTACCATGTTACATATATAAAAATTCTGGAAATTAAGAGTATGAACATTTTTTGGGGGGGTGCATTCTGCCTGCTACAAACCCAAACCCTATGTAAAGCTTTAAATTTGGTTCCTAAAGAAAATTACTCCTTTCTCCAAAAGAGTATATAGCAAAAGCAAAGGTGTATGTTCAGAGACACAAGTAAAATCAAAGACTCCATCCTAGAGAGTGGCTAGGACATCAGTGGTCGGCAAACTCATCAGTCAACAGAGCCAAATATCAACAGTACAACGATTGAAAATTCTTTTGAGTGCCAAATTTTTTAAACTATATAGGTAGGTACATTGCTTATCAAGGTAGTGCCCGCACGTGGTATTTTGTGGAAGAGCCACACTCAAGGTTCCAAAGAGCCATGTGTGGCTTGTGAGCCACAGTTTGCCAACCAGGGATCTAGGTGACAGGAAAGCTTAAAATACATGGTGGAAAAGAAATTGCCACTTGTTTTATCCCCAAACAGCAACACAAATCATTAATTATGCAGAAAGTACCCCACAGCTCCCCCTTAAATGGTTGTCTGTTCTCTATTGTATATGAGGCAAAAAGGCATAAGTTGCTCCAGGGTGACCTAACTTTGTAATCAGTGAGTTACTAAATCTATCCAAGCAAACTTCCAATCCTTCCACTTCTCCTTTAGACATCCCTCTCCAATAGAAATGAAATTCTATTTCAAAGTCACGGAAGGACAAGCCTACCCAGGAAAAACTGCAGGTGAACTTTTAAAAATGATATGAGGGACAACTAGTATTGGTCTCGACTTTTCTGTCCAAGGTCCACCAAGACAGTTCACCCACAAGACTTATGACAAAGCAAAAAACACTGAAGCAATGACGAAAATAATATCCTGAAACCTTACCTACTGTCAGGTTCTTGACTATAAATTTTACTTAGAACATGGAAACCCACCCCAGGTTTGCCAATTAATCCCTTTTAATAATAGTTACAGTAAGATCTCTGGACAACTTACTACCTGCCAAGGACTGTGGCACAAACTGTCTTTACTTACTCCTCACCATAAACTGAATGGTCTAGTAGAGATTACCATCAGCCCCACTTTACAGATAGAAAAACGGAAGGCTAGAGGTCAGGTCGCATATTAAGCACTAGAAGCCTCGAGCAGATACTGCAACCCCTTAAGGTCTCCAACTCCAAGAAAAAAAAAAACCTTCCCCTTTTCAGCTTTCTTTTCATTTCCTCTCCCCACACACCTTTCTGATAGAATTTAGCAGTTGAAAAGTCATCAAGTCTTCCCGATTTAATCTGCCACCTCCTTTTCCAGAACTCTTTCTTTCCCACGATAGCAATAGCCAAGAAGCAACTTCTGACCTGACTCTGCTTCCCCAAAACAAACTACAGAAGCTCCACCCATCACCTGCCTCAGCTAAAAATGTTCCAACGCCCGGGGAGGGGAGGGGAGGGGGGTGGAGCGGGGAGGGAGAAAGTGGGGGGGGGGGACCGGACGTAATAAAAGTCCTGCTCTTTAAAAGGTCAAGAAATGAATATGTATATCCTTAGCCAGCCTTTAATTCTATTACCTCTGATTCTTCTAACCGGGCTCCCAACTATTCCTGAACTCCAACTCCCAACCCGGTCTGCCCCACTTGGCGGTCCCCTCCATCTTCCCCCGCAGCGACCTCGCCCGGGGCGCCCTCCCACCCTGCAGCCCCGTCGGCAGGTGGGCAGCCCCGCCTCCCCCGCACGGACCCTCGCCCGGCCCCGACGCCAGCGGCTCCGCTCCGCCGGAGGGTCACCCCACCTCCCCCGGCAGGCAGCGCTCCCCTAGGCGCCGGGCCCCCAGCCTCCCCCGGCGGCCCCACCCCTCAGCCTCCCTTCCCCCTCCCGCGACCCCCTCCTCCACGTTGCCCCCTTAGTCCCCGCCCCAGTGCAGCCAACCCTCTTCCCCCTCATAAGCTGGACTCCCGAGAGCTGGTTCCCACCCTCACACCGCCTCTGCCCCCAAGTCTCGCCTCCCGTCCCGGGCTGGGGGGTGGCCCCTGGCTTCCCCGATGGGCTGCAGGCACCTCAGCTGGTGAGTGTGTGTAGAGTGGGGGGGGGGGACAGGGGAAGGCGACGGGCCGCTCCGGAGTCTGCAGGAGCCACAGGGGGCGGACGCGCCCGGCTGGCCCATCCTGGGCCGAACCCCACCCCCCAACGGCCGCGCCTGGCCATTCCCACGGTACCTGTGGTGGAAGCGGCAGCGGTAGCGGCCGCTCTCCCCTCTCCTCACACAGACAATATGGCGGCGACGGAGGAGGAGACACACGGCCCGGCCGCCAGCCGCAGGGACCAGAGCGAGGCTGCTGCCGCTGCTGCCGGAAGCGGAAACCCCCTCCTCTCAGGGGGCGGGCGGGACTGCTGCAGACTCCGCTCCTAGTGGAATCGCGCTGAGTGCGGCCATGCTGGGATGTTCTATTGTCTTCCTGGGGTTCCGTTTTGGACTGCGGCGCAAAATGGAAGGAATGCTCTACGTAAAGCATAAGGAAGAGACCGGCAAAACTTAAAAAACGCGTTTTATTTCTGTGCCTTTAAGAACTAATGAGAGAGAGCACGCACCTCCCCCTAAGTGTACACTTGGTTTGACCCAAGCGAAGATGGCGGTCCCTAGGTTTCCCGCACTTCACCCAGCTGACGAGTCCCGTCAGTCTACAAGCCGGCCCGCCTTTCTGGAGAAGGCGCATGCGCGACCGGCAGGGCTGTAGAGCGAAGCATTTTGGGAGTTGAAGTCTCCTGCTCTGATCCTTCGTCTGGGATGAGGGCTCCTAACGCACATTTTTGTCTGCTCAAACTTCGAACTTCGGGACGAAAGTTGGACCCCGGGAGTGGTGTGGCACGGGAGTCGAGGAGGTAACGATAGCAGCCTTCTGGAGACTGACACCGAATTCCTGCTTCCTACAGGAGTCCTATCTTGAGCTGCCCACTCAAGAACAGTGGTTTCTCCCTTTAGGGCTACCCCGCAACACACCCCCCCACACACCCCCAGACCGTCGTTGCCCGGGCAACCTCCCCCCAAGCAGCCACAGGGCACTTGGTGCCTTGCAAACCTGACCGTGGCATCTTCTTGGTTAAAAATCTCCCAAGGCTGTCCTTTGTACACCAAAGATAGCAAACCTCTCCTCTAGACATCCAAGTTCCTACCTCGTTTGGACAACCCACCCACCTACTCGCCCTTTTTACCTCCATTTCTGCCCCTTCCGTCCCCAATTCCTGATGCTCCTACCCACAAAAATGGCACATTATTCCTGGAATTTTATCCGTCTTGCCTTCCTACCTTCTGTTAACTGTAACCCCCTGAACTGACTAGCTTAGAAAAGTCCATCGAAATACTTCACGAGCCCTTTCCTTTCCTCTGAGGAGCTCCCCTCCCTTGAGCTCCCCTAGATCGAAGCCGCATCTCTCAGCAGCCTGCCTGCTCCCTCGCCTGCCTCCTCCCTCAGACTGCGCGCCTCCAGTGGACGGGATTGGGTCGGAGGATCCCTCAGTCCCCTGCAGGCTCTGCTAAAGGCTGGTGGGTGTGAGTGTGACTGAGAGGAATTCAAGCAGTAGTCTCTCTCCCCTCTGGTGGGGCAGAGCTGTGAGGGCTGGAGCGAGGTTGAGGAGGCTGGGCTATTTTGGTACCACCTACGGGCTATTGTCCTGGAGCTGCCCCAGACTAGCCCCCAGGGCCAGGGGTGGGTCTTCCCACCCCCTCCAGCCCTCCTTGGGCTGTTTGTCAGCTGACTGGTACCTCTGCTCCCAAAGAGACAATCCCCCCTCCTCCAAGGGATGGTGGCTGCAGACCCTACAGTGATGGCCTCAGGGAGGTGGCTATGACCTTTTCCTCATTGTCAGGCGGGTCTGTGGCATTAGATTGCAATAGACTGGGAATCCACAATAACGAGAGTCCTCAGACTGGTCATTCCTCCTCTCTGGGCCTCTGTTTCCCCATCTGTGGCCTGAGCAAGTTAGAGAAGATGACCCCAATGTTTTTGTGAAGCTCTCTTTCAGGAGATGATGAGACTTGCACTTAGCTCTTGGACTGTATCTTTTTGGCTCTCATGCATCCTTTTCCCCATCTTTGTTCACATTCATTCAGTTTGTAGCTATTAATCAACTCACTAAGGCACTGTGCTAGGTGCTAGGGATGTGATATGAGCAAGATAGGGACCAGTTCCTTATAGAGCTCACCTTCTAAATTGAGAAACAAAGAACAAACAGGTAAGCAAAGGGATAAAAAAGGTATTCAGGTAGCAATAAGTTTTATGAAGGAAAAAGATAAATAGGGTGAAGAAGAAGAAAAGGGGGAGAGAACTTGACTCAGACTGGTTGCTCTGAGAAGGAAGCAGTAAGCACAAAGGTCCTGAGGCGGGAAAGAGCTTGAGAAGTTTGAAGAAGGCAGCCAGGGTGGCTGAAATCCTGAATGAGGGGGAGAAGGTGGGAAACACGGGAAGGGTGGGCAGGGCATTCAGGCCCGGGTAAGGGGTCTGGGATTTCATCGGAGAGGAGGGAGGGTATTGTCCAAGACCTTTCCTATACCTCAGCGCCTCCCACGGTGTTATTCTTCATTCTTCTACACAATTCCAGCCTCCACCCATGCAGCCCATTTTTACTGTGTAGGACACAGTTGAGACCCAACCCCTGCCTTCTTCCAGGCCGGCCTGGTATAGGTCTCTAGTCCCAAGAAGTTCCCAGTCTCCACAATGTCTACTCGTTAGGGAGCCTCCAAAGACCAGCTCACTTATCTTTCACAGTTACTCTTCCGGACCAACGTCACAGCTATCAGGCCGGAGTTCCTTCAGACAACAACAGCAACCACCACAGTTAAGATGTTGACAGTAGGTACCCTACGCCGCACACTGAACGTTCATCATCTCATTTAATCCTCATGTCAGCCTGTGGAGGCAGGAACTAAAAGTATCCGTTTGTACAGACGGGGAAACTGAGGTCCAGAGAGATTCAGGACGGGCCCAAGGTCATGTGCCAGATGCAGCTTGCGTTTCAGCCTGGGTCGTCCTCACTGCACTAAGAACCAAAATGCATCAGCTTTCTACTGCTGCTTAGCAGATCATCCCAAAGTAGAATGGCTTACGCCAGCTCTCGGTTATTCGCTTGTTTGCGTGGATTGGCGGTTGGGACCTGTCTCAGCTGGGACAGCTCTTTCCTGTTACACGCGGTCTTGCCTGCACTTACTTCTGCACTTGCAGTCAGAGTGGTCTGACTCACAGGCCTCCTTCCCGGGTCTGGCCGCTGGCGGGGCCTGTGGCTCGCGTGCCTTGGTTCTCCTCCATGTGGCTTCCTCGGCAGATAGCTCAGGCGTCCTTGTAGGATGGCCTCGAGAAGGAAGAGGAGAAGGCAGCAAGGCCTCTCGAGGCCCAGGCTCAGAAGTGCCATAGGATTGCTTTCACGGCACCTTATTGATCAAAGCCCATAATGTGGCCAGCTCGCATTCAGGGAGAGAAGAAACGGACTCCATCTCTGGGAGGGAAAAACATCAGGTCACGTTGTAAACGGTCATGTGCACAGGGAGGGGCAGAATTCGTGGTGCCGTCTTTGCAAACAGCATACCACACTAAGTGACCAGATGTATAGAACTAGTTCAGTGAATGATGGTATAGCTATACTTGGAGCCACTAACAGCGACAAGAACTGTTTAAGGGGGCACATAGCATGTAGTCAGACACTATACAATGTGCTGTACAGATTTAAGCCTCACAACAGCCCTGAGTGGCAGTGCATTTTTATCCGCATTGAGAGAGGGAGCGTACCAAGTCTCGGAGAGGTTAAATAGCTTGTGCAAGGTCACACAGCTCGTAAGTGCAAAGCCGCTAAAAAGAATGAGGAGGACAGTGGAACATGCAGACATGTAGAAACTGGCCCTGCTGTACTGTTATGTGATTAAAAAGCAAGAGACCAAAACAAACGTTAGGTCAGAACACATTTAAGCAACACAGGAGTAACGAGTGGATGTGTGTGTTGTGTAGTTTTACAGAGAAGCAGGAAGGATTTACCACAAACTGTTAGTGGGGCTTAATCTCTGAAGAGAGGAAGAGGAGGGGACTTTTACTTCAAACGCGGCTGTCTGCGTGATGCATGTTTTAGGGAAAAAAGGTTTTGTACAACAAATGTTCATTTTTATTTCAATACTCCATAAAGAAAAAAACTCTCTTAAAAATGACACCTCTGTCTTTTTCTATTTGATTTTTGTACTTACTGTTTTGTTTTTCCTCCTTTTTTTCGTTACTGCCCCAGCCCAGCCCCTTATCACTTCTGGCCTGAAGTTCTGTGGCCGCCGTGGGTGCCCTGCTCCCCCCCTCTCCCGCGTCCTCTGTGCACTGCCACTGGAGGAGAGCTCATTCACCCTCGGCCAGGGTTCTTGCTCCAGAGTCCTCAGTGGCACGGCACTGCCCTCAGGGGAGGAACAACCCCTTGGCCCGCGTACATGGCATTTGTAAGTTTAACTCCAGCTTGACTGGATTCCACCTTTATTGTTGTCTGGCAGTATAACCATGGGCAGACAAGTTATTTGGTTTCTCAGAGCCTTAGTCTCCTTACCTGTTAAAAAAAAAGAAAAAGAGGCCCTGGCCGGTTGGCTCAGCGGTAGAGCATCGGCCTGGCGTGCGGGGGACCCGGGTTCGATTCCCGGCCAGAGCACATAGGAGAAGCGCCCATTTGCTTCTCCACCCCCCCTCCTTCCTCTCTGTCTCTCTCTTCCCCTCCCGCAGCCAAGGCTCCATTGGAGCAAAGATGGCCCAGACGCTGGGGATGGCTCCTTGGCCTCTGCCCCAGGCACTAGAGTGGCTCTGGTCGAGGCAGAGCGACACCCCAGAGGGACAGAGCATCGCCCCCTGGTGGGCAGAGCTTCGCCTCTGGTGGGCATGCCGGGTGGATCCCGGTCGGGCACATGCGGGAGTCTGTCTGACTGTCTCTCCTCGTTTCCAGCTTCAGAAAAAAAAAAAAAAAAGAAAGGAAGAAAGGAATGAAGGGAGGAAAGAAGGAAGGAGGGAGGGAAGGGAGAGAGAAAAGAAGGAAGGAGGGAGGGAAGGGAGGGAGGGAAAGAGGAAGGAAAGAAGAAAGGAGGGAGGGAGGGAGGGAGGGAAGGGGGAGGGAAAGAGGAATGGAAGGAAGGAGGGAGAGGGAAGGGAAAGAGGAAGGAAGGAAGGAGGGAGGGAGCGAGCGAGGGAACCACTGATGGTTTCTCTGAGGTAGCTTGGTTGGGAGAAAGGGAGGGGGAGGAAGAAAGGAAGGAAAAGAGGAAGGGAGAGAAAAAGGAAGGGAGGGAGGGAGGTAGTTTGGTTGTGAGGAAAGGAGGGAGAGAGAGAGAAGGGGATATAGCATGACATATCTGTGGCAAATTATCAGTAGATTGTGGTTTAGTGACTGTCACTGTGTCCCCCAGCTATGGGCGGTTGATGCTTCCCCACTCCACCTGGTTTGCTCGGGCCAGTGCAGTGTCTACGGAGGTGACAATGTGCACATTCCAGCCTAGGCCTTGTCTCCTGTGTCGTGGTCTCCCCCTCTTGGGGACGTCCACCTCTGCCGTAAGGGTGGCTGTCACTGGTGCACTGCACCTTCTGCACAGAGTCCCAGCCAAAGTTGCTGAGGGAAAATCCAGGGAAGCATCGCTTTCTATTCTGGTGTTTAGTTTGTGTTAAATTTCGAATTGCATTTTTCCCATGAACGCTTATCTCTTTTGAACACTAGGAAGCTAGACAGGTAGAAAGAATGTTCTGCGTCGGTTTAGGGAAGCAGTCGCCACTATTCAAATCCCCAGCGTCAAACAGACTGGTCCAGAAGATTGAAAACGATACAGGTAGCCGACCTGATCTGGGGACAAGCCCAGCAGAGCCCAGCCAAGATCAGCCAAACCCCAACTGACTGCAGAGGAGAGAGGGAGAGATCAGTATTTGCTGCTATCAGTCAAAGAGTTTGGGGCGGTTTGTTACGCAGCATAATGACAGTCATTGATAACTAGTGCACCCACCTCATCCGGCTCTCATCCGGATTACATGAGCCACAAGGGAAAGCCCTTCAAACCATGATGATGGCAAGGGTACAAGCAAGTTGAGCCATTATTATCGGGGAGGCGGTTGCCCCTGGTCTCATGATCTCGTGTCCTGTGGAGAGAGGTGCGGTGCGTCAGGGGCTGTGGAGGAACAGGAAGCAGGGAAGGGGGAAGAGAGGGCTGTGGTGCCACTTCAGATGGCGTCATCCTCCATGGGCGCCTCATGGGGAAGGCATTCTTGAGCTAAGGCCTGGAAGAGGTGAGGCGGCGGGAGCCACGAGGCTGATGGGGGGAGATTGTTTCGAGCACGGGGAACAGGATGGGGAATGGGGAACAGGATGGGGAACGGGGAACAGGATGGGGAACGGGATGGGGAACGGGGAACGGGATGGGGAACGGGGAACAGGATGGGGAACGGGGAACAGGATGGGGAACAGGATGGGGAACGGGGAACAGGATGGGGAACAGGATGGGGAATGGGATGGGGAACGGGGAACAGGATGGGGAACGGGATGGGGAACAGGATGGGGAACGGGGAACAGGATGGGGAACGGGATGGGGAACAGGGAACAGGATGGGGAACAGGATGGGGAACGGGGAACAGGATGGGGAACGGGATGGGGAACGGGATGGGGAACGGGATGGGGAACGGGGAACAGGATGGGGAACAGGATGGAGAACGGGGAACAGGATGGGGAACGGGATGGGGAACGGGGAACAGGATGGGGAACGGGATGGGGAACAGGATGGGGAACAGGGAACAGGATGGGGAACGGGATGGGGAACGGGGAACAGGATGGGGAACGGGATAGGGAACAGGATGGGGAACAGGATGGGGAACGGGGAACAGGATGGGGAACGGGATGGGGAACAGGATGGGGAACAGGATGGGGAACGGGGAACAGGATGGGGAACGGGGAACAGGATGGGGAACGGGATGGGGAACGGGGAACAGGATGGGGAACAGGATGGGGAACGGGATGGGGAACGGGGAACAGGATGGGGAACGGGGAACAGGATGGGGAACGGGGAACAGGATGGGGAACAGGATGGGGAACGGGATGGGGAACGGGGAACAGGATGGGGAACGGGGAACAGGATGGGGAACAGGGAACAGGATGGGGAACGGGATGGGGAACGGGATGGGCGCGGGCTGAGAAGCGGACACACGCCGGCCGGGTTTGAGGAACAGCCAGCCAGGCGGCAGGGTGCCTGAGCTGAGCCGTGGAGAGGAACGTGGTGTCAGGGAGGTGCCCCGGGGCTAGATCGGGGTGTTGGCTCCTTTGGACCAGAGGGAGGACAGGACCGGCTCTGCGTTTCTACAGGAACTGTCCAGCTGCTGGGTACAGAGGAAAGGAAATGGAAGGGGGGCTGAGGCAGGGAGACCAGGGGAGGGGCGGCTGCCACGATCCAAACAGAAGGTGGCGGTGGCTTCAACTGACAGTTGGACTCTGGACTTTTGAGTCAAGACAAAAGGACAGATCCTTACCTGACCAGGCGGTGGCGCAGTGGATAGAGCATCGGACTGGGATGCGGAGGACCCAGGTTCGAGACCCCAAGGTCGCCAGCTTGAGCGCGGGCTCATCTGGTTTGAGCAAAAAGCTCACCAGCTTGGACCCAAGGTCTCTGGCTCGAGCAAGGGGTTACTCAGTCTGCTGAAGGCCCACGGTCAAGGCACAGATGAGAAAGCAATCAATGAACAACTAAGGTGTCGCAACGTAAAACTGATGATTGATGCTTCTCATCTCTCTCCGTTCCTGTCTGTCTGTCTCTATCTGTCCCTCTCTCTGACTGTCTCTCTGTCTCTGTAAAAAAAAAAAAAAAAAAGATCCGGTAATGGGGTGTTTGAGAAAGAAAGGAATTGAGGATAACTCCAAGATTTTGGGGGGGCAGAGGAATTAGAAGAAGAAATTTGCCCTTAATTAAGATGAAAAGGCTACAGAAAGGGAATTTGTGGAGGGGGGAAGAAGGGAGGAATTAGCAGTGTCCTGTGGGACTTGTTACATTTGGAGCACCCATCAGACTTCCAAGTGGAGATGCCTACCTAGTTAGAAGTTGCATGCACGAATCTGGTCAGGAGAGAGGTCCAGGCTGGAGATGTGCTTTTGGGTGTTGCGATGAACTGAATTGGTTCTCCTCAAAATTCAGATGTTGAAGCCGTAACACCCGGTGTGACTGTATTTGGTAATAGCACCTTTAGAGAGGTAATTAAGTTAAATGCAGTTACAAGGGTGGGACCTTTGATCCTTGATCCAGTAGGACTACTTTCCTTATAAGGAGAGACATCAAGAGACATCAGAAGTCTTCCTCTCCCCTCCCCCCCCCCCAAATGTGCACAGAGGAAAAACCATATGAGGACACAGGGAAAAGGCTACAAGCCAGGAAGAGAGTTCTCACCAGAAACCAACCGTGCTGGCACCTTGATCTTGGACTTTCAGCTTCCAGAACTGTTCTGTTTTTAAGCCACTCCGTCTGTGGTATCTTGTCCCGGCAGCCCGAGTAGACTAACCCGGGAGTCCTCATCGGAGATGTGGCTTTTAAAGCCACGTGCTGGCGGGCCCGGCAAGGGAGTGCGCTCAGGCGGAGGAGGGAAGAGGGCCAAGGACTGAGGCTCCTTCGCTAAGAGACAAGGCGCCAAGAGAGGAGCCCAAGAAGGAGCAGCCAGGAAGGAAATCACCGCAAAGGGGGAGAGCTGGTGATCTGTGGCACACGCTGCTGCGGAGAGGTCAAGATGAGAAGCGAAAACTGACGTAGCCCAGTGGAGGGCACTGCCGCTTTGAGGATGGAAGGAGTTTAGGCAGAATGGTGGGAGGAAACTCCGGATGGGAGTGGGCTTAAGAGAGAGGAGATTTACACACACACACACACACACACACACACACACACACACACGTGCAGAGAGACAGAAAGGAAAAGAAAGCTCTCTCTAAGAAGTAGCAAGACAACGAATACATCTAGAAGAGTAAGAATTAGAAAAGTCACCACTTGGCAGCCCCCAGAGTAAATATAGTGCTCATGGAAACGAGGGGACCAGGGACCGTGCAGATGCTCCAGCACTCTCCGCCTTTTGTAGCGTGCACGTTCATCGATGATGTAAAAGTTGGTTTTGCATCTCATTTGCATAATCGGCTGACTTTCTTTGACGGGTCGTTTGCTTTTCTGATGTTCTTGTTTAATAAAAAAAAAATCAAATACTTTTTTTATTGCTTCATCTTCATTTTGAAAGATCCGTTAATTTTTGTGAGCCGTGTAATTGTCTTCATCGTAGGTTACACCTTCAGGAGAAACGGGCCATTGGCAAGGTCTTAGCGTTCTCCCCTAAGGGCAAGCTCTAACTAAGAGTAAAACAGTAACTGTAACTCAGTGAAGAAACCCAGCAGACACACCAACCAACCAATCAGAGTGCGTGTCACCATTCACGGGGACAGCTGACTCCACATGCCTCTCCTGATAGGAGGCATTGGGAAGGACGCTGTGTCCCCTCCATGGTGTTTCTGCCAAAAATGCTCAACCGACTCACAAGGAAACATAAGAGGAACCCACACTGAGGAGTATTTCTACAGGATAACTGGCCTGTCCTCTTCAAAAAGGGTTGGGCTCATGAGAGACAAAGAGTGACCGAGAAGCAGTTCTAGATTAAGGAGCCTAAATACAGTATGAGATCCGGGACCAGGAGCAAATGGTTTTCACTTCCTCTAAAGGATACCAGCGGAACCACGGGTCACTTGGAGTAAGGTCTATATATTGGAGAATAGTACCGTAGTGATGTAAAAATTCCCGAGCTTGGATTTTGTTAGAGGATGTCCTTGCTTTTAGGAACTACACACTGGTGTTTAGGGACAGAAGGGCACATGCCTACAACTGACCGTGTAAGAGTTCAGGAGGCGCCTGACCAGGCGGTGGCACAATGGATAGAGTGTCGGACTGGGATGCGGAGGATCCAGGTTCGAGACCCCGAGGTCGCCGGCTTGAGTGGGGGCTCATCTGGTTTGAGCAAGGCTCACTAGCTTGGGCTCAAAATCGCTGGCTCGAGCAAGGTGGTTACTCGGTCTGCTGAAGGCCCACGGTCAAGGCACATATTATAAAGCAATCAATGAACAACTAAGGTGTCGCAACAAAAAACTGATGATTGATGCTTCTCATCTCTCTCCGTTCCTGTCTGTCTGTCCCTGTCTATCCCCCCCCCCCCCCCCCGTCTCTGGGAAAAAAAAAAGAGTTCAGGAGGCAGCAGGGAGGGAGAGAGAATGATAAAGATGGTAACAGCTGGGTGATTGGTATTTGGGTACTTTTTGTACTATTTCTGTACCTCTTCTGTAATGGAAAAAGCAAGCAGAGACGCCGAGGCCGTGGGCTCAGACAACTGTTTTGAAGAGTTTTGCGTTAGGACTGAGGATGGGTGGTAAGTGGGGGGGCAAAGCGTGGTCAAGAGAAGTTACTTAAATGCAGAAATATTAGCATATTTTTATGTTGATGAGAACGACTTGGAAGATTAGAAATAATGATCGTGCAAGAGGGAGAAAACAGGGAAGGATGGGATCTACATTCAAGATGGGACCGTGGCTCGGACACAGATGGCTGGCCCACGGTCCCAGAGGACAGGACAGAGTATTTCTAAGTGGCACCAGTGGGGGTTGGCAGGCCACTGTGTGGAAGCTTGTGGAAGTATCTTCTGTTTGCTATGATTTCCTGGGAAGCAAGGTCCTCAGTGAGAGTGAGAAGGGGGGAGAAGGTGATGGAGGTTGAGGAGAGGATAGGAAGGAGTTGTCCAGGAGGATGAACGGACCACGGGACGCAACGTGACTGTTAGCAGTACTGACCACCCCGTCGGGCCTGGCCCTCAGGTAGGTGAGGTCCATGTGGTGGCGTGTGGCTCTCCAGCCACAGTCCACTGCCGGGGACTAATCCCAGAGGGACAGAGAGCTGACGTCAGCCACTGGGTGTTTAGCCAGAGTGGGGCGGGGCATTTCTCGGGAGTACGCAGGGGATAATGATGTCCCACGAGTTTAATCAGGGAGGAAGGAGGTAGGACATGAGGGAAAAGGGGTGGACTCAATGGACCGGAGGTCCCAGTGGGGCTGAAGGGCTGTCTGACTCTGGTCCTGGAGAGAGTGATCAGGAGCATAGGAGGCGATGGTCATTGAGCTGGCTGCTTGAAATTGAGGTAATGGGCGGTGCTGAAGGCGACCGGTGTGACAGGTCAGCTGCTGTGACTGCCGTGGTGGAAAGGCCACATGCTGGAGCCCCGGTCAGTGAGCCTTCAAATAACCCCAGGCCTGGCCAACATGTGACTGCAACAAAGCACTGCCCAGCTGGCTCTTTCTAGTCAGCGTTCCTGACGCACACACCAGTGAGGGGGAAAAAATGGTTGTTTTAAGCCATTGAATGTTGGAGTGGTTTGTGACTCAGCAATAATAACCAAACAGAATTGCTGGTTCCACTGGGGTTTCAGGGGCGTATTCATGTCCTGAGGCATGGGTTTCCTGCAACACAGTGACTTCTCCCCTTCTTCCACCTGGGGTTGGAGACAGCTGCGTTCCGAGAGGGTTAGCGACTTGCCCCAACCTGCACAGCTGGCGAGGAGTGCGTCAGGCTCCGAGCCCACGCACGCGGCTCCGAGCCTGTCCTCTCACTGGCCTGGCACACGCGCGCTGCCCCCCGGGGCCCCGCCCGGCATGCACGGGGTCTGGTATGAGCAGGTAGGTTCACACCGAGCAGGGGGGTGAGCTGTGCCCGGGGTTCTCTCTGCCTTCCATTTCCCTCCGTTCCTTCCTGCCTTTCCAGGTGTCTTGGATGTTTTAGTTCACGGTGGGGAGGACACGGGCCATCTCTGTCCTCTGGGTGGCCGTTTAGTCTGCCAGTCGGTAGGCTCTGCTGGGCGCCTACCTTGGGGACGGACACTTCTCTAGGTTCTCCGTACCCAGAAGGAAACAAATCAGGGTCCTGTTGGAATTCCGTCCAATGGGGAGAATATGCCTTAGCCAAGTCTGTCCTCGCCCGGGGGGTTGGGAGAGACCGGGGGAGGGGCACGATGAGAGCATAGCAAGAGAAGCCCACCCGGGGGAGGCAGGGAGGGGGTCGCTGACGGGCTGACCACGGAGGAGGAGAAGGGCGGGCACAGGTCCGAAGACAGGCACGTGCTGGGCACGTTAAAGGCCCCTGGAGAGCTCAGTGTGGCCTGGACATAACGTGGGGCGTGGGGAGCAGAGGGAGCATTGCAGGAAAAGAGATGAGGAGGGTGGGCAGGGTCCTGTGCACCAAGCAGAGGAGTGTAGCTTAAGAACCAGAGGAAGCCGCCTGACCAGGTGGTGGTGCAGTGGATAGAGCGTCAGACTGGGATGCGGAAGGACCCAGGTTCGAGACCCCGAGGTCGCCAGCTTGAGCGCGGGCTCATCTGGCTTGAGCAAAGAGCTCACCAGCTTGGACCCAAGGTCGCTGGCTCCAGCAGGGGGTTACTCGGTCTGCTGAAGGCCACGGTCAAGGCACATGTGAGAAAGCAATCGAACAACTAAGAAGTCGCAACGCAACGAGAAACTGATGGTTGATGCTTCTCATCTCTCTCCGTTCCTGTCTGTCTGTCCCTGTCTATCTCTGCCTCTGTTAAAAATAAATAAATAAATAAATAAATTAAAAAAAAAAAGAACCAGAGGAAGCCATGGGAGGTTTAAGCAAGGGAGCGGCTGCACATGATTTTACATTAATAAAAGGTCTCTGGCCCTGGCTGGGTAGCTCAGTTGGTTGAAGTATTATCCCACTATTTTTATCCTGATATACCATGGTTGAGGGTTCGATCCTCGGTCCGGGCACATACAAGAATCAACAAATGAATACATACATAAATAAGTGGAACAACAAGTCAATGTGTCTCTTTAAAATCAATAGATACATTAAAAAAAAACTTTACAAAAAATATCTCTGGCTGCTGCGTAGGGAGCAGGGAGCAGGAAGGAGGCAGGAACGGGCTTCCTGAGAGGGGGTGGCGGTGGAGGACGGAAGTGGTGTAGACCGAGAGGGAAGGGTCAGGTTGGGGCCTGCTTGGGGGTTGGGGTCACCACAGGGAGACCGAGGTGCAAAGGCAGTCCCCACCCCCAGCTCCCCCAGCCCACTGGGACTTTCTGACGCTTCTGCCCTGCGAGACAGCGCGTGGGCAGCTGGGTTGGGGGATGGGTGGCCAGGGAAGGTGACCCCTCACCTCCTGGTGATCTGTGACACGGACTTGGTCTTGACACGGTCTTGAAGGAGCCACGGGGATCTTGCTGGGCAAATGGAGCTTGTCCTTAGAGAACCGTTGAATCAGTCTCCACTTAACGCCGGGCAGGCCACTTCTCCTCTGTGACCCTTAGTTTCTACCTCGGGAACACGGAGAAGGACAGCACCTGCCACACTCTGGTGACATCCCCCTTATTTTACAGATGGGGAAACAGCATCAGAGAGGAGGAGTATGCTGTCCTAGGGTCACCCATGAGTAAGGTCACAAGCCAGAATTGGAACCCAGGCCTGACCCTGTGCTCTTGACCTCTCAGCTCCCCCCGTGTACCTCTCCACCCTCTTCTCAGGGGGGGCCTTCAGGTTTCACCCAACATGTCTTCCCGGGAGCTGGGAGACTCACTTCTGCACTTGACACTAATAGCAGAATTAGTCACATGGTGGATGAAGACAGTGTTGTATCTGATAAGTGCTTACGTTTAGAGGATACTTTACTTGAGGAAGAGAAGAGCACAAACCGAATCTTAGAAGGTGGTCCGAGCAAAAGGCATTGAAACTCACAGTCTCATAAGGAAGGTGGACAAAAATCAAGTAAATATATAAGATATAGTCAGAGGTGAAGGAAAAGCAGACAGGGTCACAGACAGAAAGAGAATAGGGCAGAGCTCCATGGTGAGTATAGTCATGGAAGGCTTCCTAGAGGAGGTGGCATTTGAATGGTGATCTGAATGAGTGAAGGAGCAAGTCCCGCAAGTATGGAGTAAGATTAGTCCAGGCAGAAGGAACAGCAAGTAACAGAGCCTTGAGGAAAGAGGACAGGCTTGGTGTGTTTGAGAAACAGCAAGGAAGCCAGTGTGGCAGTCAGGGAGCGTGTGAGAGGAGAGAGGAAGTTAGGACAGCCACTGTGTAAGGAATCAGAGTTTTATTCCCAGCGTAGCAGGGAGAAAACTTGAAGTTATTCTCTGGGGAAGCCCTCCTATGTTCTGTGTCCTTGCATGTGAGAAAAGCAGACGGCTATACTCTGAAGTCCCCTTTTCCAGTCAGTGGAAAGTGTCCTTTCTCTGCTCCAGTGTCAAAAAGGGCTGGTGGTGGAAACAAGTCAGACTGTAGTTTCCAAAAAAGTGCCACCAGGTGGCGACTCTAGGTTGTGTTTCTAACTTGGTTATTGATTCCAGAGTGGTGGTTCCTCACCCATCATTAGATCATCTGCAGGGCTTGTTAGAACACCAATGGCTGGACTCCACGTTCAGAAGGTCCAATCTGTAGTTCTGGGGTGAGACCCAAGAACCTGCATTTCTTTTTTTTTTTTTTTTTTTATTTTTTTTATTTATTCATTTTTAGAGATGAGAGAGAGAGGGAGAGAGAAAGACAGAGGAGCTGGGAGCATCAACTCCCATATGTGCCTTGACCAGGCAAACCCAGGGTTTCGAACTGGCAACCTCAGCATTTCCAGGTCGACGCTTTATCCACTGCGCCACCACAGGTCAGGCAGAACCTGCATTTCTAACAAGTTCCAGGTGATGTCGATGCTGCTGTTTTCGGGGATCCCACTGTAAACATCCCTGGTCGGAACTCTGAGGGAGAAACACAGGTGGGGTAACGGCAGCGTCCGACCTAAACACTCCATATCTTCCCGTCATATTTAGAACTAAATCGAGGTCTCCTGCCAGACACCTCCCCACCCCATCCCCACCACGATCCGGTCCTGTTTCCTTCCCTCCCCTCACCCGCTGCCCGTTGCTAAGCTGTGGCCACAGTGTCCCTGGAAGTCTTTTCCAGAAGCAGGACCTTCGCAGGTGCTGTACCTCCCACCTTGGGAGCCCCCCTACCCCCGCTCTAAATTAACCAGTCACCTGTCTCCTCTCTCGACTTGAGGCCCTTGAAGGCAGGGACTATGTCTGCTTTACCCCGAGTGCCCAGGACGGTGTTTGGTAGCAAGTAGGCCCCCAGAAAATAATGGTCGAATAAATGACAAAAAACGGTGAAGGGACTAAGCTAGGAAGGCAGCAAACAGAACAACTCACGGACACAGACAACAGCATGGTGATGACCAGAGAGCTGGGGGTGGGGGAGGAAGAACAGGGCACAGGGGACAAACGGTGATGGAAGGGGACTGGACTTTGGGGCGGCGAGCACCCAATGTGACACACAGATGGCGTATTCCAGAATCGCACCCCTGAAACCTTTGTGATTTTATTAACCTCTGTCACCCCAGTCAATCAATGAAAATGAAAGAAAAGGAGAGACTCGGGCAGGCTCTCCCAGAGAGGGGGCGGGTGAGCAGGGACTCCACGGGAGGGCTGCTCGTGGCCTGTGGACTGCGGGACGCGCAGCCTCACCTCGCCGGGCCCTCGTCCCGGGCCCGATGGCCAGAGTGCTTGGGAGGCAGATAAAGACGAACAAGACCACGTTCACAAATAGTCTGTGGTCGCCTGACCTGTGGTGGCGCAGTGGGGTAAAGCGTCGACCTGGAACACTGAGGTTGCCGGTTCGAAACCCTGGGCTTGCCTGGTCAAGGCACATATGGGAGTTGATGCTTCCTGCTCCTCCCCTTTCTCTCTCTCTCTCTCCCTTCTCTATAAAAAAAAATCAATAAAATTAAAAAAAAAACAAAAAAAAACAAATAGTCTGCGGTCCTGTGCGTGTCCCTCGCTCAGTGTCCAGCTCCCTGGGTGCGGGTGGTAGGGGCGGGGCTGCCACTCAGAGTTCAGGGTCGTTGGGCAGAGAGACGCGACACAGATCACAAGCCCAGGGGCATTCCACCCATGAAAGTGTATAAAGGTCTCCTACCGCCATTATTGCATTGCTCTCTCTCGGTTCAAAGAAATGATCCAACACTTGGAAGTAAAGCGAGAAGGAGGACAGCATGTCCTTTGAGTGACACGCTGGAAGCATCATCCAACAGGCCCACTCGAGGGCTTAGCATCTCTGGGGGGGGACAGATCTCTGTTGGACTTGTCATTTATCTTCTTATTTATGGGGGCCCACACTCAGTAAGGTCTGGGCTCGCTGGCAGACTTAAGTGGCAAATCGTTCTTCTCCAGTAGAAGACATCACCGCACAGGTGACGCTGGCTTTGTCCTGTGGGACGCTAACCGGTTTCCCTTGGCGATATCTCAGCCTTTGGTCTCTCACTGGCTGTAAACCTTTCAGAAACTCGCCAGCACTTGGAAGCAGCCGCAGCACCGTCCTGGTCCTGCCGATGAGTTCATGCTAATGAATTACATATGATTTCGGCACTCGCTCACTTTCTAGGGGTATGAGAGCCATGATTTTAACTTTTAGAAAACCAGCCTTTGGGACAGAGCGGTCCCATCTTTGTGAGAGGGACCGACCGTCTCTGTTGTCCATGGGGGTCTAGTGAAGCTCAGAGAGGTAGAGCGATTGTCTCTAGGATCAAGAGTGGTCCAGCTGGGACACGACCCTTGGCTGGCTTGACCCCAGGGTGCCCAATCCTTCAGCGATGTCCCATCCAGGTGCCCCATGCTGTTCGGGGCACTTGATAAACTCATCTAATTTAATTCTCACAATTCAACAAATCCAAGGAAGGATTGCTCTTTTCATTTGACGGGTGAGGAAACTTGGAGAGAAGAGCTGGGAACGGAGTCACCCAGGGTCACTGAACTCTCTTTGAAGCTGGTGTCTAGTACTTCGGGGTTGGATAGACCTGAGTTTCAACTCCAGCTCGGCACCCTTTCTGATGATGTGACCCCGGGCAAGTCACTCACCCAATTTCTCTGAGACACATTTTAAGACTGGAGAAAGAGCCCATCCCATGTGGTAGCTGTTGGTAATGTTTACAAACAACTCTAGGCCTGGGGCCCCCACAGCCTCAGTGTCACCAGCCTCTCTTGTTTCGGGATCAGGAGGGAAAGCGAAGTTGCCCTGGTATTGGCCGTTGTCAGGCGGGCCGGGATCCGGAGGATTCTGGAAGGATAGGCAGGTGCCTGAGGAAACGGGGTGTGTCGGGGGAGTAGTTGCTGAGCAAGAGTGTGGGGAGCTCCCCAGGGTGCTAGGTGGGTACAGGTACGGAGGGCTGGACAGGGACTCGTCCTGTCCTGTCGGCCAGGAACAGCAATAGAGCTGGGCTTTGGGCTGGCAGCCTGAAGCCTCCAAATCTGTAAACTGGAATAAATATGGCTCTTCTCTATTTGGGGTTGTTATGAGGTCCCTGGTGGGGGGGGGCTTAGCTGGAGGTGTGCTGATGTAAGTGTTCTCTGGGACTTGACCCTTGTCACAAGCCCCTGACTGGCGCCTTTGTGAAACCTGAGGATGTTATCGAACGTTTAATGCTAATCATTTATTGATAAGGACGATGGTTTGATGGTAGATAGTATCCCTGAGAGCCTAGGTGTCCCTGGGAGGTTCTCCCGCAGAGCGCTGGGTTCATTGGGTCAGAAACAAGGCACACATACTCAGCTGAGCGTGCGCCAAGCCCTTCCACGCTATTGCGTCGCATCCTCGTGTGAAGACCATTTCTGAGGCACAGAGAGGTTAAGTGACTTGCTGAAGGCGACACAGCTAGTGAGCGACAGAGCTGTGTCTGGAGTACAGACAGTTGAGTCCCCCAACTGGCCTCCAAGCGCAGAGATGGGTCACCCAGCAAGACGAGAGGCCACGTGGAGGGACCCGAGGCTCCTCAGGCCACGCCTGCACTTCTCCTGTTCCCCATATCTGCCCCCTGGAGGCTGCTGGTGGTGAGGGGAGAGGCTGGGCTGTGGGACTTAGCCTGAGGGGGAGGCTCTAGGACCCAGGCCAGGAGGGTGGGGAAGGAGAGGGTGGAGGAAAGGCCCTTCTTCCCCCCCAGAGCAGCTGAGGGGAAAGATAAACGCTGGAGGAGATACAGCAGAGGGCCCAGATGAGGAGGAGAGGAAGAGGCTGGGAGCTGGAAAGAACAGCTGCAAGGGGAGGAAGCAGAGCCCGGAGTCCCAGGGGACACAGCTGGGTGGCGTGGGCGCAGGCCAGGCCCTCGGACTGGGGTTCTGGTCCCTGACCCCTGCCACTCCAGACTCTACAAGTGGCAGGACCCTGAAGAGAGCAGAGGCTTTGCCCCGACTGATGCCCCCATCACTCCTGTGCTAGGCGATCCTGGGGCCACGGAGGCAAGCCCAGGGTCCCTGCCCTTGGTGACTCACACACTCTGAGCCCAGCGGAATGACCAGATGGACACTGTCCAGGGCATGCATTCATGGGTTCCTTCATTCATTCTTCAACAAACATCTACGGAGGGCTCACAATGTTCCAGGCTGGGCTCCCAGCAGGAAACAAGGTCCCCCGGAAGAGAGACCAAGTTCCTCTTCAAGGAGCTGCCAATCCCGCGGGGAGGTAAAGCAAACCAGTGTACAATCTCACATCAGGCTGTAAAGCCGGCGAGGGGATGACAAGTGGTTGGAGCAGAGCTGTTTTCTGAGGGTGATCAAGGAGGACCTCTCTGAGGAGGTGACATTTAAGCAATGACCTGAAGAAAATGAGGCTGCGATGGCTATGTAAATCTGAGGAAGAGCAATCCAGGCAGAGGGAATAGCCAGTGCAAAGGCCCTGTGGCAGGAGCATGCCTGGCAGGGGAGAAGGGTGAAAGGCCAAGAGGCCAGTGTGGATGGAGACTGAGTGAGCGAAGTGAACGACGGACGATGAGGGCAGACAGGAGTGGCGAGGGCGGACGCAGGGAGCCCAGGGAGGCTCGTGCAGCTATCTGGTCACCGAGGATCGCAGCTTGGCCAGCAACCAAGAGCACTAAATCTGGAAAGGAAAATAAATGTCTGGCATGGCCACTACCAGTCAGGCATTGTTCTCAGTGCTTGATATTTACTGTTCTTTCCATCCTCACTACAACTTTTGAGGTAGGTCTTTCTTTTTCTTAACGTACAGGTCCATTCATAACTTCACAGATGATCTCTTCTCCTCCCCCACTCTTTTATTGAGTCAAAATTTAATAACATAAAATTAATCATTTAAAGTTGACAATTCAGTGGCAATTAGTACATTCACAATGGTGTACAACCACCACCTCTATCTGGCTTCAAAACATTTTATTGCTAAAAGAAAACCCCGTACCCACTTAAGGTAAATAGTATTTTTATCCCCATTTTTCAAATGAGACTGGGCCCAGGTCGCACAGCCAGGAAGTGGACCAAGCTGGCTGCAGGCACCGGGAGGAACACGTGGACGAGCTCCCTAGGATGAGCTCCAGTCTCTGTGGGCATTCCCAGGTGCCAGCACCAAACGGCCTCGTTGTAAGGAGGGCACGCCTGCGCCCCTGCTGGGATTGTGTCTTAGGAAAGCGGTGAGGAGCTCTTGAGGCCAGAAAAGAGGGAACCATCTGGAAGTTTGAACAGTGGCCCCTGCACCCGCTCCCATGGGGGAGGGGTTGTTGGGGGGGTGTCTCTGGAGCCAGGCTGAGTCCAAATCCCCCTCCTTCTCCCACCTGCCAGCGCTGTGATCTTGAGCAAGACCCCTCTCCCTCCACCTTTCTCCTTTTCTGCGAAGCGGAGAGAATACGAGCACCCACGTCACTGAGTGCTGAGGCAAGTGAGTTACCCCGGAATAGTATGTGCTCAACAAACAGCAGCCTGCGTTCAACATCGCAGCGCCCTCGGCTCCTGGAAATAAGTTCAGCAGGTGCCCAAACGCAACCCCTGCGCTGGGATTTAGGAACGGTGGGGAAGGAGGCGTCCCGCATTCCCCGAATAGAACAGTCTGACTGGTAAGCGATCACGGGTTCTCAAGGTTGTCAGCACGACGCTAATTTAAAAAACAAAACAAAACAACTGTATCAGGGTGTAACGAACATAAAATCGAAGGGACTCAAGGTTATCCATCGTAAGTGCGTCTTTCCATAGGTTTTGACAAATGTATGCCCCGCCCCGCATAACTGCCATCCAATCAGGATACAAATCACTTCCGTCATTCCCCCACACACCCCTCCCCCCCCAAAGCACCCTTGTGCCTCTCACCCATTAATCCCATCTCCTGGGCCCAGGCCACCATTAATTTTTCTGTCACTCTCGCTTGGTTTTGCCTCTTGAAGAATTTCACGTAAGTGGCATCAGATAGCGTGTGCTCCCTTCATGTGTCTCCACGTCTCCGAGATGCAACCATACTGTTGCAAGGATCACAGTTGCCCATTAGTATTCCCCAAATGCTGCTTACACACCTCCCATAGGTCATTATTTTATTTGGTTAAGAGCCTGCCCCCAGTAACTGTCCAAATCCTCTGTCTTCCTTTCCTGACGCTCGGGCTGCAGCTCCATCCCATGAGCAGGAGAGCCTCGTTCTGAGCCGGTCCTGGGAGGGGTCCTGGGAGGCCATGAGAAGCCCTCACTCTTGGGATGGGCTGCCCCAGAACCAGCAAACCTCACTCTTGTCGGCATTGACTCCTCTTTTGGCAACGCTCTGCCATCTTCTCTGTCCTCTGTGGACTCTCTCCCGGACGATGTCACCCAGCCCTGTGACTTTAATCCACCCATACCCTGATGATCCTTAAATGTCGGTCTGAAATGTCAGACCCTGAGCCCCAGATGCTGACATCCACTGCCCGTCAGGGTGCCCTAACCTTCTCCTTCGGCACTTCTCCCAGCCTCAGTCAAGGGGCCACCCAACACCTGGGGACCTCCCTGTCCCTCCCACCTCCTCCTTGCTTCTTGTCCAGCAGCTGGTCCTGTTGACGCCACCTCTAACCTACATCTAGAATCTCATTCCCTCTCCTCAACCCCGCCACTGCCTGCATCTTCCTGTGGACCTGCTACAGCAGGAACCCCATCTGGTCCCACAAGCAATATCCATTTCAGGCTTGACAGCCGGCAGCCAGGGGCGGGTGGGGGCTTTTGAGGACACACAGCCGGGATCCCCAGGTCTAGACATAAGTCCTGCTTATGCTGCTACCCCTCGTGTGATACTCAGCCAGATTCCCCTCTCCGTCTCAGCCTCCTCCTCCTTAAAGTGGGGGTGAATGTGTCGGCCTCACTGGGCAGTTGAGAAGGTACAATGAGATAACATTGTCCACGCTGCAGGGAGGAGGAAAGGCCTCCAGGAGGAGGCGAGGATTTCCTGCCGCATCTACCGTGGGCCCAGCAGGGGCTTGGTTTTGGGGACGTGACCGCAGACATGAATACCCCATCCTTGCTCTCCGAGCTTTCGTGGTGGTAGAGCAGGAGACAGGGCAGGACAGCCCTGGCGGGGGGGGTGGCACACGGAAGGGTGCGGAGGTGGGACGGAGAGGAGGCATCAGCCACAGTCAGTCGTCCGTGGTGGCTGGCGGAGCAGGGATGGGGCAGGAAGGGCCGTCTCCTTCGCTCTGCCATGGGAGAACGTAGGGGAACCCCAGACGTGCCGTTCAGCTCAGGGCTCCTGCCTGGGCACCGCTGGGGCTCCCTTTGTGGAGGGATGAGGAAGGAGCCCTGGCTCCCAGGCTATGGGGAGCCACCTTCCCGTTCCTGTCACAGAGCCCCCCTTTGTCTGGGAGCCCCAGCCCCAGGCTAGGAAGCTCCCCAGCAGGGACAAACCTTCCCAAGGGGCCAGGACCCCGACAGTGTGCCCAGGTGCCCTGGCCTAGGGGTTAATAACAGAGTGCCCAGGTGCCCTGGCCTGTGTGTGTGTGTGTGTGTGTGTGTGAGAGAGAGAGAGAGAGAGAGAGAGAGAACGTGTGTGAGAGAGGATGAATGTGAGGATGTCTGAGTGCGTAGGGCATGACCGCTTTCTTCTGCTGGGACCAGGCAGCTGGACTAATAATGGTCCATTTCCCCAGGTCTGCAGGCCCCCTCCCGGCCCGCAGCTGCCCTGATGGGCCAGGTCAGCCCCCCCAGGAGCCCCCCGCCGCTCCCCACTCGGCTTTCCTTGTATTGTGCGCCGCCTGGTTCCTCTAGGAAATGGGGCGGCTGTTGGGTGCGGGGGCGGCCGCCAGCAGCCCCACCCCCTTCCCCCCATTGTCACTCCTGGCTTTGGCCCTTAGCCCCTGTAGCCGACACTAAAAATAGTCCGCTCTCAGGGAGACGGCCGCACCCCTGCAGTGGGCCTCCAGGCTTGGTGTGAGGTCAGGATTGCCAACACAGGGCTGCCCCCGGGGGTGGGGGGGTGGGGTGAGGGATCCCCCACAGGAGACTTAGGTCAAAGCACATCAGGGCCTTCAGGGTCACAAAGTGACCTCAGGTGGCCTTCTTCTCCTGTCTAAGCCTCAGTTTCCTCATCTGTAAAATGGGGATACAGATACCTGCCTGCTGGGGTTGCTCTGGTTGCTCTTTTTTTTATTGAATTCTTTGGGGTGACACTGGTTGATAAGATGACATAGGTTTCAGGTGCACAATTCTATAATACGCCATCTGTATACAGTATACAGATGTATACAGTGTTCACCACCCCAAGTCAAGCAGTGTTGCTCTTGAGGGTGAAAAGTGTGGCTGGGCTCTAGGGCCTCTGTTCTCCCGGATTTCGGTGCTGCCTGAGTCCGGGGAGGCTGCAGAGGCTGGGAGGGCTTCGACCTTCACACCCCCGGAGCCCACCTGGCAGTCCGGAAACGTCTGCGGGTTTGAGGGGGGGGGTTCCTGGCAGCTGCCTCCCCTCTGCGCCTCTGAGATCAGTGTGAGATCACACTGTGACTATATGGCCGGCCTGGGACTCGAACCTCTGTCGTGAGCCTCTGAGGGCTCTGTTTTTTCCGCTTGAAGGGGCTGCCTCCATGCTGATGACTCCAATGACTTCCTGGCTGGGGTGACCCTGCCTTTCAGCCCACAAACACATGACTCATCGAAAAGGAAGACGTTGGGCAGTGGGCACTGAGGTCTGAGCCGGGGGCTGGGTAGGTCCCCTTGAGTCTCTGTGGCTGGACAGCTGCCCTCTGATGCCACACGTGGCCACTGACCTGGGCCTGCAGAGGAGGAGTTGCCAGCATGCCTGTTTGTCTACTGGCCTTCTTTCTTTTGTTCTTTGTTCTTTTTTTTAAAATCTTTTCAGCCATGAAATATTTCAAACATGGGTTCCCTTATACACGTTCAGATGCTCAAACTCTTAGAGTTACTTTTGTCACAAGGTTTCTGTGATCTGATCATCTGGGTCCCCCACTAATCCAGGGTCCTGGGGCAGAGACTAAGACTTTCTTATTATTCTGTGTGTCCCACAAACCAGCAAACACAGAAACACCCGCGGCGGGAGCGTTCTCCCACGCAAACCCTGCTCACGCGGGTTTGTCTTCCCCCCACACGAGGTTTAGGGTTTGTGGGGCCATTTCGTCTCCCAGACTTGTTGTAAACTCTGTCCTCTGGTTTTGGTTTGCTCCCCAGTCTCTGTCTGTTTTGATGTAGGGGGTTTGGAGAGATCCAAAAACTCTTTCCCCCATCGCCCCTACAGGCACGGCCCCTTTCCAGGACTCTTTCTGAATAGATATATATATGGGTAGGAGAGATAAAAAACCAAACAGTGCTCAGGGTGTGGAGTGCCCATCTCCCCCGGGCCCTGGGGATGACTGCTGCATGGCGCGGGCTCCCTGCACCCAGCACACACACCCAGCACACACACACACCCAGCTCGCACACACACACCCAGCACACACACACCCAGCACACACACACATGCACACACACACACCCAGCACACACACACATGCACACACACACACCCAGCACACACACACCCAGCACACACACGCACACGCACATACACACCCAGTACGCACACACACCCAGCACACACACACCCAGCACACACGCACACACACACACACCCAGCACACATGCACACACACACACACCCAGCACACACATACACCCAGCACACATGCACACACACACACACCCAGCACACACATACACCCAGCACACACACACATCCACACACATGCACACACACACCCCCACACACACCCAGCACACACACACACTCAGCACACACACACCCAGCACACACACACCCAGCACGCACACACCCAGCACACACACGCACACGCACATACACACCCAGTACGCACACACACGCAGCACACACACACACCCAGCACACATGCACACACACACACACCCAGCACACACATACACCCAGCACACACACACATCCACACACATGCACACACACACCCCCACACACACCCAGCACACACACACACCCAGCACACACACACATGCACACACACACCCAGCACACACACACCCAGCACACACACACACACGCACATACACACCCAGTACGCACACACACCCAGCACACACACACACCCAGCACACATGCACACACACACACACCCAGCACACACATACACCCAGCACACACACACATCCACACACATGCACACACACACCCCCACACACACCCAGCACATACCCAGCACACACCCAGCACACACACACACCCAGCACACACACACACACTCAGCACACACACACCCAGCACACACACACACCCAGCACGCACACACCCAGCACACACACACACACCCAGCACACACCCAGCACACACCCAGCACACACACGCACACGCACACACACACCCAGCATGCACACACACCCAGCACACACACACACCCAGCACACATGCACACCCACACACCCACACACCCACACACACACCCAGCACACACATACACCCAGCACACACACACATCCACACACATGCACACACACACCCCCACACACACCCAGCACACACACACACCCAGCACACACACACACTCAGCACACACACACCCAGCACGCACGCACCCAGCACGCACACACCCAGCACACACCCAGCACACACGCACACACACACACTCAGCACACACACACACCCAGCACACACACACCCAGCACACACCCAGCACACACACACACCCAGCACACACACCCAGCACACACACACACACCCAGCACACACACACCCAGCACACACACACCCAGCACACACACACACACCCAGCACACACCCAGCACACACACACACCCAGCACACACACACACCCAGCACACACACACACTCAGCACACACACACCCAGCACGCACGCACCCAGCACGCACACACCCAGCACACACCCAGCACACACGCACACACACACACTCAGCACACACACACACCCAGCACACACACACCCAGCACACACACACACCCAGCACACACACCCAGCACACACACACACACCCAGCACACACACACACCCAGCACACACACACCCAGCACACACACACACACCCAGCACACACCCAGCACACACACACACCCAGCACACACACGCTCACACACACACACCCAGCACACACACACACACACACCCAGCACACACAGCACACACGCACACACGCTCACACACACCCAGCACGCACACACACGCACACACACGCACACACAGCACGCACACACAGCACACACACACACACGCTCACACACACCCAGCACGCACACACACGCACACACACACACACACACTTAGGCCCCCGGCCCGGCCCTTACGCAGACACTGGTGTATCCTGCTTTTCTGCCTGTGCTCAGCCCTGGGTTTTGACATCGTTCCAAGTCCGTATACAGAGTACTTCCCCACTTAAAAATAAGAACGGCTGCACATAAAGAGGGGATTTTTAGCTTTTTGCATCACAGACCCCTTTGACATCTGGTAGCAGGACGGACCCCCTTCTCATAATCCTTTTTTTTCCAAGCACAGAAAATAAAGTGCACGATGCTATGTTAGGAGACCACTGCACGGAGATGCTGGTGCTGCAGTAGCAGCGGGTGAGTGATGCAGCCACGGGTGAGTTTCTCCGTCTGCACGTCAGATATAAGGTGTGGGGCCGGTCTCCCGTCTGGAGGAGCAGGGGCATTTTGTGAGGTGCCTGCAGCCTCTATGTTGTCGTACAAAAGTGCCTTCAACCTCTGCTGAGACGAGGCCCCGGCCAGCCCCCTGGGGAGCATGTCCCTCAGCGCCCGCTGCCCTGCAGCTTGAGGTCAGCGACTACCAAGTGGCTCTACTTTTCCCATCCAAGTTCACAGAGTCCCTGAGTTGGGAGCCCCAGGTTCAACTCTGCTAAAAAAGAAAAAAGTGTGGCTGTCCCTCCTTTTATTGAAAAGTCACCCTGCTTTAGCATCTCTCCACGCCTTGCCACTGCACAGATGGGGAAACTGAGGCCCCAGCTGGAAGATGGACGGACTGCCCTGGCGGAGCCCGGAACCCTGGCTCCCGACCCAGGTGCTCGCCCCACTGGGGTGGGGGCAGGGAGCTGGCCCGCCTGCCAGGAGCAGGTTGGCAGCTGGCGTCCTGTCCTGAGTGTGACCCGGCCCGGCCTGCGCACTGCACCCCACCCTGGCCGGCACAGCTGTGGATGTGACAGGAGGCTTGGCTCCGGTTCACCCAGGCACATTCCTGGCCCAGCCACAATATTTTTCTTTTCCTTTTTTTTGGGTGACTCTTTCTCCCACACACCCCCCTTTCACTCCCCCCCTTTTCCTCAAAAATGCTCTGTCTCTCCCCAGAGGGTCCCTTAGGGCGGCGGCTCTTGGAGGGAAATGCGGCCTGGATTTCCTGGAACACGTGGAGCCGGAGTCCCAGAGCTGGGAGGAGGGGTGCTGCGGGCTGCAGAGTGTCACCCTGTCCTTTACCAGCGCTGTGTTCTCTGGGGCCTCCGTATTCCCACGCAGCTGGGCCCTGGGGACAGAGGCACCTCTGCTGTGCTGCAGCGATGGGGGCGAGAGACGCCCTCCGGGGAATCCGCTCTGTGACCTTTGAGGCTCTGTGACCTTGGACAAGAACACAGGCTCTCTCTCGCTCAGCCCTGGTGTCCTCCCTCCTTCTAGCGAGGCCCCGTGGTCAGGACCTGCCAAGGCTGCTGGTCGGTCTAGACAGGTGCTGGCCATGCTCGGCCTCTTCCTGAACCGGAAAGGCAGGCGGCCTCAGCAAGTGGGGCGTTTGGGGGGGAGCTGGGGATGCAGGTTTGGGGATGTCGTTGGTGCAGGGGTGAAACTGGGGACCTGTGGTCCTTCCTTCCTTCATTCACATGACAAATACCTGTTGAGCACTTAGCGTTGTGCAAGCAAGCCCTGGGCTCAGCTGTGAACAAGACACCAAGTCCACACCGCCTTCTTGGGCCCACAGACCAAGAGCAGAGAAATAAACTCCCCCGTGGCGGCCAGGCGGGGATGAGTACTGGGGGGTAATAGGAGGCAGGGCGCAGGGGTCTGGGGATGCCTCTGCGGGGTGATGAGAGCCCCGGAAGCAGGCGGAGGGAGCGGTGCATGCGTGCTAAGGCCCCGCGGTGGGAGCATTTGAGGGAAGGGAAGACCGTGCAGAGACACAGGTGAGCAGAGAGCGCGTGGGGCCTGTGGGCCGAGGCAAGGGCTTCCCTCCACTCCTGGGACCCTTCCACGGGCTCTGAGCGTGCTGTGACAGTCTGTGGTCTGTACATTGAGCCACCGGGGGTCCTAAGGAGATGCGCACGTGGAACACCAGCGCTGAGGCCGACCAGCTCCCTGCTGGCTCTGGGACCCTGCGCAGGAGGCTTCCCTCCTCATGCCTCAGTTTCCCCTCAGTAAACGGGGCGCGTGGCACTGGGGTGGCCGGGAGGAAGGACCCCGGAGGGCACAGCTACAGCTCTCCGTGGTGAGGGCCGCTCTTTCTGTGAGTCTCCGTGGAGTGCAGCCACTTTCTGGGGGAGAAGTGCCAGCGACAGAGGAGCCAAAGGCGGGCTTTGACCAAAGGAGGGGCGGGTGGCTTTGAGCTAAGCTGTTCAGCTCTTGGGGACATGTGGGGTTATGACCTGGGGTGGGGACATCCCTCAGTCATCTGTGGCCCTTTTCCCTTTCTGGGTACAGAGCTGGATTTAAGGGACCCTCTGGGGCAAGGGAAAGGGGGGCAAGGAGCCACCCTGAGATGTGGGGGTGCAGGGGTCCTCCTGAGTTTCACTGTGGTCTCATGATGCCTGGCCAATCACTGATTCTTCCCCAGAGGAAGCTGGGACCCATCTGGTGTGCTCATCACCCTCCCTCTCTCCCCTACTTTGAGCCTCAGTTTTCTCATTTGTGAGGTGGGTACAAGTCTCAGCCCCTTGCGATGATGAGGAGGTTTGGGGGAACAGTGGCTCGCCGGGCATGGGGTGCTTGGACAGGACCCCGCTGTTGAGGTGGGAACCCACTTGCCGGGGCACTGTGCTAAGCATGTCCACAGCTGCACTGAAAGCCAGTGGGATCAGGTCACTCGGTGGGAACCTTCAGTGGCTTCCCTTTGCTCTCCAGCTAAAGAACAAGCCCCTGTCCCGGTGCCCAGGCCTCCTGGCTCCCCCTCATTAGTACCAACTTCGTTCTGGCACCCAGGCCTTTGCCCTGCTCCGTGGGCCCTTTCCCCTTGGCCTGGTCGACTTCCACGCCCCGTGTCACTCGGCAGAGTGGCCTCTTCCTGGAGGAAGCCCACACTGACCGGCGGCCCAGGTTGGCTCCAGCGTTGCCTGGTCTTTGTGGTGCCGCCTGTCCTCCTGGTCACGCCCGTCACTGGTGTGATTTCGTTTATCGGGCCACTGCCTGGTTACTGACTCTCTCCCTGGGAAGACTGTGTATTCCAGGAGGGCAGGGACGTTGTCTCGTCCGCCGCTGTGCCCCTGACATCCCACACGGCGCCTGCGCAGAGCAGATGCTCAGGAAAGGCAGGCTGGAGAAACGGAGGGCTGGAACCCTCCTGACAACCAGAGGAAGGTGGTGGGACTATTCCCTGTTTACAGATAAAGCTCAGGGATGTTAAGTAACACGCCTGCCTCAAGGTCAGACGGCCAGAATCAGATGGTGTCTGTCTGGGGACGTCTCCCTGCCAACAGGACCCAGAAGGTGGGCAGACAGGGAGATGGGGGTGGGGGGTATGCGAAGGGGAAGTAGGTCCATTTGGGCAGGGAGCGGGGTCTGGGGGCGAGCCCCACCCATCCGTGTTTTCTCCTGGCGGATGACGGTTTGTGGCTGTTTTCCTCCAGGGCAACTCAGGTGACCTTCAGGTTAGGGCCTGCCGAGGTCCCAGGGGCTGGCTGGGTGGAGGACCCGGTCTGGCTCAGGCTGCGTTTCTCGCCCCTTTGCCGCCTGCTGGCTTCAAGCACAGATTACAACTTCCCCTCCTCGCCTGTCTTACGCAGGCCACCTCCGGCTGGCCATTGTCTCATTGTTTGCTGAGGGAAGCTCCAGGAGGAAATTAACCTGCTGCTCACCCCAAGCAGGGAGTTCCACCCCCCCCAGTCCCTACTGGGAATGCCTGGGGGCCGGCAGAAGGGTGTGGGGGCAGGTAGCAGGCAATACAACAGGCAGCCTTGAAAGGAGTGAGCTCCCAAGCAGGGAAACATGCAGCAGAGAGGCTACATTCGTTGGCAAACATTGATTAGGGCCCCATCGTGGGGCCTGGCTGTGTGTCAGGGAGCTGAAGGTACAAATGTGAGTCAAAGCTCTCCTTAAGGACCCTTGGGCTGATCAGATGTGTGGTGGAGGGGCCTCAAAGTCAAATGCCCCTGGGGGCCAGACGGATAACAGAAATCTGAAGGCAAGTGAGCAATAGGGAGTGGTGGGGCCTATGGCAAAATGAAAACTGCATGGGTCTCCTAAAGGCCTTTAGGTTCCAGTTTTATTTTCACAAGGTGCTAATGAAACCAAATTAATTCCACCCCCACCCCCCAGATGGATACAGCCTGTAGACTCCCAGTGTAGACCTTTAGAAGGGAATTCTTATTCGAGGATGATGTTGGATCATTACTCATTGGTGTCCCACCCTTTGTTGCCTCCTGCTAACTTTAACTGTAGCTACTGACAGTGTCTCATTTCAAGGGCCCGTAGGTCTTTGGATTTCTCTGAAGCCTTGGGAACTCTCTCAGCCAGGATCTGGGAGAAGCTGATGCACCCCCTGGGGAAACCCTCCATCCCTGCAGGCTGGGAGTAGGTGGGGAAGTTTCTCAGCCTGTTTTCCCCATTGGAGGTGATGCCTTGTGCGCGGTTGCTCGCAGGGTCTGGATGAGATTGGGGCACTGGCTTGCTCATACTGGAAACGCGAAGACAGTCTCTTGTGTGTTTTCTGAATAGAGTTCACGAATATAAACTTACGTGAGGTTCTAAGGCTGACTATATTAACTCTGTGATTACAAGTCCTCATAAGTTAACTCATCCGTGGTCCCAGAATGACAGCATTCTAATATGACCCGAAACATACCGATCAGCAGTGAACTCGGGTATGCAAGAAATGTAACATTTTCTGTAACTGAGTTTCGCTCCTCCTGAGCTCCTAGATTTCCTGACGCCAGAAAATGTAAACTTCAGTCAAGTTGCAGATTTGAACGTGATTGAGTGAGTTGGGCTTTCCCCCTCCTTCCCCTTTTTTTTTCCTTGAGTTTTTAGTTCGGGATGGTGGGGGCATCTTAATATTGATCAGGGGGAGGGAGGAGGCCATCCGTGAGGGGTATTTCTCACGGAAGTTTAGTCAAAGCCCTGAGTAATTTGAGGGTATACAATTTCTGCCGTAACTCGGAGGGTAAGAATAGATGAGTCAAATTCGTTTTCCTGTTTAGGAAGTGAGCTAGAGATGATCTGGGCGGCGAGCAGAAGGGCAGTGTAGTAGAGATATTTAGCTGTCATGCAATGACCTGACTTCCCCTTTTCCGGTAGCTGCAGATGGCCACGCAGCAGAAGACTACATCTCCCAGTCTCCCTTGCAATTAGGTGTGGCCACATGACCAGGTTCTGACAATGGGTATGTATGAGAACCCAAAACGGGGTGCACAACTTCTGGGTGACATAGTTAAAGACAAAGGGGACATTTTCACCCGGCTCCTTTTCTCCCATTTCTGCCAGCTAGAATTTGACATGGCAGGAGGGGCTTGAGGTAACGATATATGTAGAACACCAAGCTCAGTGCCCATGGCGAGTGCTTACTAAGTGGTTGTTTTGCTGAAGGTTGTGAATCACGGTAGGAACAGTGTGAAAGGTAGAGAGAGAGGGCAGGGCTGGGAGGTCTCAGGTGTGAAACAGAGAGATCCCTGAGGGACAGAGTGTGGAGAGGCTCTGGGACGAGGCAAGCCGCGCGTGGTGCGGGGGTGTTATAACTGTGAGCAGAGAAGGTGTGGTACCACTAGAGGAAGAAGGAGAAAACAGACAAAGAGACAAAGTGGAGCCAGGCTTGGGAAGATCCTTTCCCGAGCTTTATTTTCCTTCTTTGTAAAGTGGGCACGACAATACCCGCCTAGCAGTGATTCCTTGAGATGACATAAGTCAAGCTCCTGGGAGGACGCCTGGCTCTGGAACCTCATCAGAGGTCAGTGTCGTTTCTTTCCCGCGAGAGTGGGCTCACAGAATAGCAGGGCTGTCAGGATCCTCACAGAAGATACCTCGAGTATCTGTTCACGAACTGTTCACACATCATCCATCAATCTCTCAAGCTATCTCTTATCCATTTTTCATACATTCATTTAAACACCAACAACTCATTCATCATCCATTCATCATCCACCCCGCCAAACGTCCACTCATTCTTCCCCGTCATCTCTCCCTTATCTGTCATCATACAGTCACCACCAAACCGCTATCCATCTACCTGCCATCTCTTCTGTATCCATCCCTCATCAATCTATTTATCATCCATACCTCCATGTGCAGACCATCCACCCCGCCATCATTAGTCCATCTGTCTATCGACTGTCCATCATTCATCAGCCATTAGTAGCCACCCACCACCTCTTCTGCGTTCATTAGTTCCTCATCCAGCCGTTCTTCATGCATCCATCTATCTATTTACCTGTCATCCATCCATCTACCCATCTGTCCATCCATCCATCCACCCACCCACCCACCCACCATTCTCATGCACCAAGTATTCACTCAACATATATTACTCATTCATTTCTTCATGTCTGTTATTCCCGAGCCAGTCATCAACTTCATTGGTTTACTCATTCATTCCTCTTCTGTTCACCATCCATCCTTCACTTACTCTTCCCTAAATATCTATCCTGTCTCAGCCACATCTGTCATCGCCTGTCCCTTTCATATCTTTATAACCACACACAGTTCATCGCACCATTTTGTCATCTGTCTGTGTCCATCCACTCAGTCTGAAACACAGCCTGTTCCTGTGTTTCAATGTTCCTGTCACCTGCTGTGCAGTCTGCACTGGGGGTGCGGACGAATGCAGCTACCGTCTGTCCTCAGGTGGTTCAGGGTCCGGTAGGGAAAGATGGGCAAGCCTGATGTCGTCACACGTCAGGTGACAGCTGCTGTCATGAGGCGTCGTGAGAAAGAACACAGAAGAGGGCCACAGGGTACCTGCGGGAGTCAAGCGGAGGTTCACAGAGGCAGTGACAGCTGAACTGGGTCTAGAGGGATGAGTGGGAAGCTCAACTAGTGTTCTTTTTTTGGGGGGGGGCGGGATACTGAATCCTAACATGGGGTAGTGACTGCATGCAACCATCCTGAGAGTTAGCGACGGGCAGAGTTGCACCCGAGCCTCCGGACCCCGAGGGTAGTCCTGTTTCCATTTCCCAAATCTGGGAGCACACGTGAGAGTGGAAGAACCCACCTCCAAGCTGCGGGAGAACGCCGTCGCTGCTGCCGGACCGGGCTGTGGGCGGGGCACAGGACGGGGTCGCCTCGGACTTCAGCTCTCCGTTCAGGGAGAGGTCACCGCAGACGCCCCGGGAGCTGCACGGACT
The DNA here is from genome assembly GCF_036850765.1 of Saccopteryx bilineata. Lineage (NCBI taxonomy): Eukaryota > Metazoa > Chordata > Mammalia > Chiroptera > Emballonuridae > Saccopteryx > Saccopteryx bilineata. The sequence continues at coordinate 205,677,631 of NC_089495.1, forward strand.
TGACAAAGGGAAGGAAAGATCGGCCATGGGCGGGAGGAAGAAAGCGAGGGAAAGGGGTGAGGTTTGGACAGCTTAAGTATTAACTGCTTCGGTAAAAGTTGGATCAAGAAAGAGACCCAAGTATGTCCTTGTTACCTTTACTCAGGTAATTAGTCATAACATTGTGACTGCGCTAGTGGCCCGTTTTAACTGAGCGATGTGTTTAACACTGTGCCGTAAGCCTTCCATGCCTTATCTCATTGTGTCCCCCCAACAGACACCCTAAGTAGTTATTACCTTTATCCCCATTTTATAGATGAGGAAACGGAGTCTCTATGGTGAAGCGAGGATTTAGATACAGCCCGTGGGCAACGAGCGAGCGCTGCACCTTTTTCGTGCCTTTCTCCTTATTCTCCAGGCGCAGCTGATGTTCCGGCTCATCACCGAGCACCGGGGTGGGGGTAGGGGTGGGGGTAGGGGGAGGATGAGCAGGGAAGGAGGAGAATCATACGTAACTGCGACACAACTATTCATGGAGTAAAATGCATGCGCCATCCTGTTGGGGATTGCTTCTGTACCTCCGGACTCTTCAAACAGTGTCTGGCACATAGTAGGCACTCAAAAATACCTGTTCTTGCTTGAATTCTGTTGCAAAGAAAATGAACGACCCATTAGAATATAGAACGTGGATGTTCATGTGGTCTAATAGTGTAAAGAAGATAGAATTTTATTTCTCTCAAGTCTGGATGTGAATGATTCAGGACTAGCACGGTGGAGTTGGGGTCCAAGGCTGCTTCTTTCTTGTAGTCCTGCCGCCATTTCTAGGGCGTTCCCCTGGTCTGATGACTCCCCTGTATCTACACCCCAGCCAGTGGGGGGTGGGGGGGGAGGCATGAGGCAGCCATGAATTAGAAGATGCTCGCATCATTCTGTTCACATCCCATTGGTCAGAATTTAGCCACATAGGGATAACTAGATTATGTTGTGTGGCTAAGTGTTTGGCTACAAGTCAGGAGTTTTGTTTCTAAAGGAAAAAGGGAGAAGGGATATGAGGGGCAACTAGAAGTCTCTGTCACAGATGAGGAGATGTGTGGGCACCAGTAGCCTCCATAGTGGGAAGACTCTGTAGGGAAAGATAGCCTCTCTCCCTCTGGACCGCAAGCTCTCTGAGGGCAGGGGGCTATTTTAATGGCCCTGACGTCCCTGGCAAGCAAGCTTCTATCTAGCTCAGGCTTACGGAGAAGGACCGCTCAGACCCTGGGAAGAGACCGATGATTGGGTGGAATCAGAACAAGTGGGTTAGAGGGCTTTTGCTGGCGATCACCAAAGTGGAGAGGATGAAAGGTCAGGCTGGGCGTCTGGGAGGCAGCCAGCAACAGTTAAGAGACACAGGAAGGTGACTGGCAAGAGGGCTGGACTGGGTAAAGGGGCAGAGAAGAATCTGGGAAGGTGGAGGCAGCATAGAGGTGGGGGAGGGTGGCTTGGTGATCACAGCTCTTCCCGCAATGGACCCTCCACAGCCCACACGGCGTCTTGGCCTCTGTTGCCTCGTTGGTGACAAGAGATGGTGGCTGAAGATGCGGTGTGCATCTTGAATGCCACAGGCCCCTTCCGGTTCGAGAAAACCATAGTGGTCTCTCGTCCTTCCTTCCTTCCTTCCTTCCTTCCTTCCTTCCTTCCTTCCTTCCTTCCTTCCTTCCTTCCTTCCTTCTCTCTCCTTCTTTCCTTCCTTCTTTCTTTTTTTTTCACTGTACAGCATTTTTTTTTATTAAAACCTGGGTGTATTATGGAATCTAGGCCAATTTTGCATCCATGTAGAGGAGAAATGAGAGCTCCAGCGGGCACGGGTGGGGGCTTGCCCACACCTCGTCCCCTTTACCTGCCGGGTCTCACCACCCCGCCCCACGCAGCGCCACATTTCTCTGCAAGCACAAGACCCTCCTCCCACCCCATGTAGGCCAGCAGGCCAGGGGACGAGCCACCTCTGGTGGCAGCCCTCAGTCACTAGCACCAGAGTTGGAGTTTCAGTGCTCTTGGAGGTGGGTGGTAGAAAGGTGGATGGCTCAGGTATGTGTGCTCTGAGGTGTGTAAACTCAGAGCCGTGTATCACTGAGGTGTGCAGGCTCGGAGGTATGTGGGCCTGGAGGCCTGGACCGGCCCCACCCCATCGCGTGCTGCTCTGCACCCCTCCCTGCTGGGGGCACTAGCTTCCTCTCGCTTGTCATTGGTCAATGCACCGAGAGCGCGCCCCTCCCTTCGCTAGACCTTTCTCCATGCAGGTTCCCCCTGCCCGCACACCCTCCCTCACTCCTTCTTTCCCCTGCTCAGCTGCTACCTCACCTGAGACACTGCCTCCTCCTGGAGACCTGGAGGCCTGGCCTCCTTTCCTTCTTTCCTTCCCTCCTTCCCTCCCTCCCTCCCTCTTTCCCTCCTTTCTTCCTTCTTTCCTTTCTTCCTTCTTTCTCTCATTCTCCCTCTCTTCCTTTCTTTTTTTCTCTCTCTCTTTCTCTCTGTATATGTGCATGTATATGTACATATAGATACATATATATATGTGTATATATACATATATACAATCTACATACGTACATACATGTATACAGGTGTACATATAATCATATTGTTTGGACAGTATTTTTCAACTGGTGGTCTGAAGACTGGACCACCAGAAATTTCATTCCAGGCCACAAAAGAGTTAACCACCCTGCTGGTGTATGAAGATTCTAGACCCGATGATCTTAGCCAAATTCGCTTATGCTCAGGGTGACTGCCACTTATCAGCCTTATCATCGATGCAAATACTGTTGAGGTTGTCTTAGATGTCTTTGGAGCTTGCAGCCTTTTGCACTGTGCAGAGCATTTAAGAATCATGTGCAACAGACAAAAAGCAGCATTGGGACAAACTTATGTAGCATTCAGTGTATCTAGCCTTGCAGGGGTCCCCAAACTTTTTACACAGGGGACCAGTTCACTGTCCCTCAGACCATTGGAGGGCCGCCACATACAGTGCTCCTCTCACTGACCACCAATGAAAGAGGTGCCCCTTCTGGAAGTGTGGTGGGGGGCTGGATAAATGGCCTTAGGGGGCCGCATGTGGCCCGCGGGCCGTAGTTTGGGGAAGCCTGCTTCAATGTATCGTACCTGTGGAGTTTGGGAATTAGGCATCGGCTTGTACCATGTGGTGCCGTTATGTGCAGTATGTGGCGCTGTTATGTGCGGTAAGATAAAACTTCATTTGTTGCATTTTTCCACTTACGGCTGCCTAGATCACTGGGTCCCCAAGTATAAAAAATGCTGAAAACCACTGTGTTAGGAGGTACTGTGCTAGCCTCGGGAACACAGTGGCGAGCTAGTCAGATGAGGTCCTTGTCCTCATGGAGCCTATGGCCAAGAGAGACAGATAATACAAAAAAAAAATGCACAAGTAACTGTGATTATTAAGTTATGAAATCAGCCTTACAAAGAAGCACAGAATATGCTCTGAGAGCCTAGTCACTGTTCATCCCAGCCTTCATTATACAGCATCCATTCCAGATTACACGTTAGAAGATAATTTTTCAAAGGAACAAAATCATGCCTCTTGTTCAGATAGAAAATGAACATGTGTCACATTTTTATTTAAATCATTAACTTATGAGGGAACCATAGATGTTATAAACCAATTCAAAGGAGAAGACACAAAGACACACATAGACACACACACACACACACAATGAAGAATGCTGAAATTAATTTGCTAAAGATGCAGAACTATTTACTTCCAAGAGGACTAGGGTGGGGGTTGGGGGAGGGGGAGCCAGTTGCACCTCAGGCAGATAAAATTTACATGCCTCTCTACGAACAAGAATTCTTTGTATTACTGCCAGCCTTGTCACACCTTACAGAGATGTACCGGAGTTCAAAGAGATAGACAGGAACGGGATCACAGTAGAATCAGAGAACCCGAAATACCGTGAAGACAATGGATAGCATTCCACGGGACAGCCAGTGATCTTTGTGGGCTTTTTTTTTTTCTATTTCATAGTCATTTACAATTTTCCCTGACATGAGTCAGAAGTCAGACCTGTGCTAGGTATGGGTAACACAGAGAGAAACCATACAGACACGATATCTCCCTTGGGGGGAGGGGGCGGTTAGTGTGTTGCCTTACGTTCTAATCGTGGGGTGGAGGGCTGGGGGACACAGAAATTTTGGAAGCCACGCTGAGTTTTGCCATTTTTGTCTAAAATCAGATTATAAAAGCACTTTGTACCCTGAGGAAACCCAAGGCTCTTCTGTCTAGCTCTAAATCCCCAAATAAATGAAGTTTTGGGTCTTTCCTGTGAGTTACTGACCCCCTAACAAGAACTACTTTATTTCACTTCTGCAAAACCCCACTGGGAAACTGTATGATTACCTTTGCAGATAGAAGAATCAGGTGAGAAAATGGCTGGTTTTTTTCTACCTTCTACACACCAACTCTTGGTCATTCTTTTCTCTTGAAGTATCTGATATCTATCTATCTATCTATCTATATCTATATCTATATATATATTTGTATGTGTGTGTGTGTGTGTGTGTGATTTATTATTCTAAAACCTGGACCTCCTTGTAAAACTTCTTTTCAGGTACATTTTTATTTGATTTCTAAATGCTCTTGTCTCAGCATTTTCTTTGAGAAGAAACACACAACCACCACAATGATATAACCCAGATCATTTCAGATTGTTGTAAGTGCTGGGACATCAATACAGGCAGTGATACCATAGAGATAAACTTGGGCAGAGAGGATCCTGTTAGGTCAGGGGTCAAACTCCTTCTCTGAGGGAGCAGACAGTAGGTATTTTAGGCTTCGAGGGACATCCATGCTCTGTCACCCCACTCAGCACTGCCATGACAGTGGGACAGAAACCACAGACAAGATGTGAATGAACGGGCATGGTTGGGTCCCGAGTAAACTTTATTTCTAAAAACAGGTGGCGGGCTGGATTTGGAAGAGGGGCATTGCTTGCTGATCACCGTTTGACATCATGCAGGGCTTTCCTGAGAAGATGATGCTGTAGATGAAACTTGAAGAACGAGAAGAAGCTGGCATTCTGAGCAGAGAGGACTTAGAAGGCGCAGAAGGCCCGAGGGAGAGAAGGGTCGGGTGCCTCTGAGGAACAGTGAGGGGGCCAGGGCAGGGACAGACGCAGCGTGACGGAGGGAGAGCGTGGGGGGCGGGCTGTCAGCCGCGTTGGCAGGGGCTGGGGCACACAGCACTTTGTCAGCCGCAGTCAGTTTAGATTTCATCCTGGGAGCAAGTTATTAGAGGTTTAGGCTGTGGGGGGCAATGGTATCAGATTTTCAGTTTAAAAAGACAACTCTGGCATCTGTACACTAGAAGGGAGCAAACAGGCTGTTGCAGTTATTTGGGCACTAGGCGACAGCAGACATGAAAGATGGCCTTGGAAGCGAAGAGAACGGCCTAGATGGAGAGATGTTCTGTCGGGCTGTGGGCAGGTCCAGGGTGGGATTTATCTCAGCATCAAAGACAGCCCCCAGCTCCTGTTTCCTGATGCGTGATGGTCACAGGCCTCTCCCTGGTGGTCACCAGGCCTTCCTGATGTGACCAACCCTCCCCCTGCCCCCAGACTGTCCAGCCTCACCCTTTCCTCTCCTGGCTTTTGCCTCACTCCCCGCCACCCCTCGGCAGAATGTGGAAGGTTCTGCAGCAGAGCCTCCTGTCTCCTGACCTTGCTCAAAGTGTGGGACAGACTCACCTGTCCGCCAGGCCGCATGCTTCCTTCCCCCTTTAGACTGAGTTCCCTGAGAACGGGGGTCACCACGGACTTATCCTCACAACGGGAACCAAGTACAGAGCCCCGACGAATAACAGCTGACCGACGGACGGAACAAGCAGACCGCAGTGCCTCTCGCGGAGGGCTCCAGTCGTGGTTCGGTTCCTGCGGATGAATCAACTAGTTTATAAGCCTCAGTAGAGGAAAGGCGTGAATGAATTAATGAACTCACAGGGCCTAATTAATACCAGGTCTGCTTACATAGCAGACTAATGTTTGTTTTTATGACTTAGAAGTTGACTCTATTAAAACCATAGATACTCATATGGTTTAAAAATATATAAAAATATATATATATATTGTGAGAGTCTCATTCCCACTCCTGGTTCCCATCACTGTTATTAATATTGATAGTTTCTGCTCTTTCCGGAGTTTCTTCATGCAAATTTATGCAAATAGAAGCCTACATTGTTACTGCCAGAGGCCGTGCTTGGTGAGGGTAGTTGGGACTGAGCTGGTTGGGACTTGTCTGTCCACCCCCCTTAGAGCCTCAGACTTGGGCTTCATCCTGGCTGGGGCTCTGACCTCCCACTGGCCTGTGTACAGGGGAGGCGCAGCCCCTCCATAGGAAGAGACGGTCAGGGTCATCACTTCCTAGGAACGGGCCTGCCGGGTACAACAGGTTCTGCCCGAGCTCGAGGTCCGTAGAGCCACACTAACTAAAGATCAACAAAGCCAAAGAAACCTTCCTCCTTTTCCATTTCTCCTTCAACTCGTATCTAAGGAGAAAGTCTCCGTGGAATGCTGGTGTGTTCTTAACACCTCTCTTAACACTTCACTTCCCTTTCTAAGCTGGCCTCCAGCTCGGCGGGGCCTTCTGCCGCGGGTGGCCGGATCTAGCAAGAATTTAATGACATTGTTTTGTTTTCATTGTGCTTATTTTTATGGTTCCCTTCTATTTATGGCAAGGGAACCTGGTTTTCCATTTATGGAGGGACCCAAAGTTCTTTTTTGCAATGAATATTTTTATGTTTTTAAGAGAGGATCCATTTAAAGAAAATAAAAATGTTATGTAACTGGATGGCACGGGTGGTACCCAGACATGAGAAAAAAAGTATAAAGCGGAAAATGATGGGCTGAAAGTGATGAAATGGCTCTCAAGTCAAATGCTTCTCCCAGCCTCTATTTAACAGAAGGGACCACCGAGGCTCACTGAGGGGAAGGGACTTTCTCAAGGTCACCCGGATGACATGGGCTGAGAACTGGACCGCCTGATCCCCCTGCGGTGGGGACAGCCTGTGCCGGAAGGGTCGGGCCGGGGTCAGAGATCATGTGCAGTCTTATCGGCCTGGACACTACACTGGCCAGGGGCGGAGCCTCCAACCTGGCCAAGTCACAGGCTGGGTGCAGAAAGGCCCTGGGCCCCGAGGAAAGGAGAGATGCAGCTTGGTGTTCATCGAGCACTGACCACGGGTTAAAGACCCCGCGCTGGGTGCTGGACTTTGCCCCAAGGCAGCTCAGGGGTTCAGGGGAAAGACACATCCTACAAAAATAACTCAAGTTCCTGGAAGCAGTATGGCAAGTACTCCAATAAGATCTAGTGACACCTGGGGCTTTTGCCTGCAGAGGAGTCATTTCCCCATTTCTCTCTCTCTTTCTCTCTCTCTCTGTGTGTGTGTGTGTGTGTGTGTGTGACAGAGACAGAGAGAGAGAGAGACAGATAGGGAGACAGGAAGGGAGAGAGATCAGAAGTATCAGTTCTTTGTTGCGGCACCTTAGTTATTCATTGATTGCTTTCTCATATGTGCCTTGGCTAAGGGGGCTACAGCAGACTGAGTGACCCCTTGCTCAAGCCAGCAACCGTGGGCTCAAGCTGGTGAGCCTTGCTCAAACCAGATGAGCCTGCACTCAAGCCAGTGACCTCGGGGCTTCGAACTTGGCTCCTCCAGGTCCCAGTCCGATGCTCTATCCACTGCACCACCTCCTGGTCAGGCCCCATTTTCTTTTGGGAAACCATGACTCTCCAGCTCTTATTGTGGCCCAGGCCACACCCATGTCAAAGGTGGGCACATGACTGGGCCTGGCTAATCAGAATGCTTCTTCCCTCTGGCCATAAGGATTAGCATAAAGTTGGACATGTGGCCCAAGACAGGCCAATGAGAGCTTTCCCTGGGACTTTTGCTGGAAATGCTAGGAAAATGGCCCACTCCAAAGGAATTCTAAAGGGATAAGTTGTGCTCCAGAGTTGCTGGCAGCCATCTTTGTCGGTAAAAGGGATGAAGCTGTCCGAGGATAACAGCGAGGAAAGCAGGATGAGAGACAGACATTTCTTTTTTTTTTCTTTTCCTTTTTTGTATTTTTCTGAAGCTGGAAATGGGGAGAGACAGTCAGACAGACTCCTGCATGCCCCCGACCGGGATCCACCCGGCACGCCCACCAGGGGCGATGCTCTGCCCACCAGGGGGCGATGCTCTGCCCCTCTGGGGCGTCGCTCTGCCTCGACCAGAGCCACTCTAGCGCCTGGGGCAGAGGCCAAGGAGCCAACCCCAGCGCCCGGGCCATCTTTGCTCCAATGGAGCCTTGGCTGCAGGAGGGGAAGAGAGAGACAGAGAGGAAGGGGGGGGGTGGAGAAGCAGATGGGCGCTTCTCCTATGTGCCCTGGCCAGGAATCGAACCCGGGTCCCCCGCACGCCAGGCCGACGCTCTACCGCTGAGCCAGAGACATTTCTGATGACACCATTAAGATCATCTGGATTCAGCCATAAAAACAGGGTCCTGAACTAGTTCTGGAACCCAGGAACTGATCTTTTTATTTATTTATTTATTTTTCCCATTAACCACTTTGAGCTGGGTTTCAGTCCCTTACAATCCAAAGAGACCCGGCCCATTCCAAGCAGAAGCACATGGGAACATTGGAAAAGGGGGAGCCGTTGGGGTGACGAAGAAGATTGGCCTGGAAATCCTTTCTTGTTGGGTTAGGATTTCATTAAGCAGGGTCTTGAAACATGGAGAGGATTTTGATGCACGAAGAAGAAACGGTACTTCCAGTGAGGGGAGGAGTAGCCATGGCGAAGGCTTGGCAGCAGGCCCGTGCGGGGACGGGGAGAACGCAATGGGGAGGGAGGTGGTGGGAGAGGGACTGGGAGGGAGGGGCGTGTCTGAACTGTGCAGAAAGTCAGAACATGCCTTTGCCTGCATCCTCCTTCTCTGAAAGGGCGCCCTCGTCAGTTAATTGGTCCACAAGCATGTATGGAGCACCTACTATGTGCCCGGTACTCTTGAAGGGCTGGGGAGAAAAACAGTGGACAACACAGACCAAGTCCCTGCCCTCTTGCCATTGCCATTCTAGTGGAAGGAGACAGGCAGCAAACAGGGTAAGTAGTTAATAAGTGTCATTGAGTCAGGTAGTAGTAACTTATGAAGAAAAACTAAGACCAGGGGTTAAATGGATGACTCTCTGTTTGAGATGATGAGAATGGGTGGTGGTGATGATTGCACAATACCGTGGATGTACTTAGTGCCGCTGAGCTGTCCACTTTCAAATGTTGAAAATGGAGAATTTTGTGTTATGTATGGGTTACCACACACACAACAAAAAATTGGCGGAGGGGTGTTATTTTAGCGAGGGTGGTCAGGGCAGGCCTTCTGGAGGAAGTGGCATTTGAGCAGAGATTTAAATGAAGGGAATTAGCCTGACCTGTGGTGGTGCAGTGGATAAAGCGTCAACCTGGAATGCCTAGGTCGCCGGTTCAAAACCCCGGGCTTGCCCGGTCAAGGCACATATGGGAGTTGATGCTTCCTGCTCATTCCCCTTTTCTCTCTCTCTCTCTCTCTCTCTCAAAATGAATAAATAAAATCTAAATGAAGGGAATTAGCAAGCCTTGGGGATGGGTGAGGGGAACATTCCAGGCAGACAGGCAATGCACCTGCTGTGTTCTAAGTGGGTGGAGCCCAGAGAACAAGGGGAGAGGGCGGGAGATGAGACTCTAGGGGCAGCGAAGACTGGCACTGGGAGAAGCGTAGGCTTGCTTGTGAGAGTGATGGGAAGCCCTTGCAGGACTGGGCAGGGCAGCCATATGAGTTGGCCCTTTCTGCCCAGCTCTTCCCTCTCTCCAGGACTCAGTCGGTCTCTTAATCGGGGAAGGGATTTCACCTCTGCCTCCGGAACATCTCTCCTGGCTGCGGCCCTCTCTTGCCGGCCTTCATGACCGCTACCTAGTTGAGGTCATCGTTTTTGCACGGACAACGCGAGTGGCCTCTGACCAGACTCTGCGCCTCCTCCCAGCCAGCCCTCACCATGGTCACCAGGGGCTTTTTCTGCCTGCACCTGTGAGCAGCCCTTTCCTTGGGGAAGTGGTCCTTTCCAAATCCCTGCCCACAGCGTGTTCTCTTTCTATAAATATTTGCTAAGTAAATGAATGAGTTTGGGTTTTATCTTACAGAAACAATACCATCACTACCACCGCCAGTACCCAGCCAACCTGGGTTGAGGACTTGCCGTGTGCCAGGCTAAACACTTGAGAGAGTCTGGGTCTAATTTATTTTTCACAATCCCGAGAGGAAGACACCATCATTAGTGCCCATTTCAGAGATGGGAAAACTGAGCCTTGGTGAGGTTAAGCAATTTCCCCAAGGCCCTGTGACTCAGGAGCAGCGGAGCCGGCAGTCCAAACCGCCCAGCTCAAAGCCAGGGGCACAGCACACAGCTGGGGGAGGCGTCCAGGCATTACTGCCTCTAATGAGTGGGGTTTCCAGGAGTCCTTGAACCTCACAGGAAGCTCCATTGTCCACGAGCTTCTTTTGGGGAGCGGGTTCATTACCTTCTTAGACCCTTCTGCATACAAAGGAGAAAGGTAGAGCGTTTTAAAATATTGGTCTAGTGAGATCCACGCCTTTAGAAAGATCACGCTGGCTTCCAGTGTGGCATTACTCCTAAGAGTGAAGACTGGGCATGGACACAGACATCAGCATGGAGATTACCAGCAGGAAAGGGGGTGAGGAGAGGAAGAACAGAGTAAAGGAGGGATCGATGGTGACAGGAGACTTGACTTGGGGTGGTGAATACACAATACAACATACAGATGATGTACTATAGCACTGTACACCTGAGACCTATGTAAGTGTACCAACCAATGTCACCCCAATTAATCCAATAAAAAATGATTGGAAACATCCTTAATGTCCACCAGGAGTGGACACCTTAATTATGTTATGATACATCTTCCTCTAGAAGGGACTACTAATACGCAACTCTGAAAGTGCCTGGGTAGCTTCTTCATGCGTCAGTATGGAATCATTCCAGTGTGTGTGCGTGTGTGTGTGCGTGTGTGCGTGTGTGTGCGCGTGTGTGTGTGTGCGTGCGTGTGTGTGTGTGTGTGTGTGTTTTAATGAAGCAAAGTGCAGACCAGGGCATATAAAAGCAACTATTGGTGTTTTTAAAAAGAAAGGGAGAGGGTAAGATCATAGAGCTAGATTTGCTTCTGTCTATGTAGAATAGCTTCAGCAATATTGACAAGGAAATAGCCAGTGGAAACCCTACCTCTTATGGTTTTTTATGAAGAGGAAAGGAGAAAGGAGTTAATATCAGATAGTTGCTCAGGAGAGCGCCTGGTACTCAGAGAGCTTTGGATAAGCGAAGGCACACCTTGGGGAATGGACGCCAGGTGCCCTAGAGGTGGGGGGAGAATTGTCCCCTGATGCTCAGAGGTACCTTTGGAATTTGTTACGGCGGGCAAATATTTTTGATATTTTTTTTAAAAAAATAATAATTAAATGTATCTAATGTAGATAAGAGATCATCTGAGGGGAGGGAGTCGGAGACTGGCAGGAGTTTCCACCCAGAATTCCCAGGAATTCGCTGGAATTGGTCAGAGGCTACTTTCATTGTGTGGCCTGAAAATCAGGACCAGGAGAGAAAAGAGGGGCGGGCACCGAAACACCGCCCACACCCCCGGGCCCACTATAAAAAGCACACTTAAAAACATCAGACTGGAAATGTTTTTTTATTTTTTTTTATATTATTATCATTATCATTATTATTTTAAATAGCAAAAGCGCGTCCCCCCAGGAGGCGTGTTGCAGCTGCGGCCTCGGCAGTTCCCAGGTGATGTCAGTGCTGGCCGGGCGCCAGCCCCGGCCCCTTGGAGACGGTCTTGGTGGGTTCAGCTTGACTGTTTTTCCTTCCTGAGACTTGAGGACACCTTCCTGTCTCAAAGAAAGCAGCCTTTCCAGGGCTTTCCGAGAGCCAGGGGCGGAGGAGGCGGTGGGCCGGGGTGGAGAGGGGCGGAGAGGCCCGGGTGCGGGTGGGCCGGTGGGTGCAGAGAGGAGGGGGAGGCTGCCTCCAGGAGAAGCGTGGGGGTAGAGAGAGCAAGGCGGCCCCAGCTCCTGGGTGGCTCCCTAAGCATCCCACAGGGGGCCGGAGGGGATGCCCTCCTTGGGAATTCACGGCCTGCCTCCCTGACCCTTTCCTCGCCCTGCCCTGGCAGCCGCCTGGGGGACAGACTGGGGTGGAGTGGGGTTGGGGGGTGAGCGACGTTCCCACGGAGTTCCCAGATGGTCAGGGCCTTTTCTCCTCCCCGAGCGCTGGGCCCGTCCCTCTCTCCTCCATGCCGCAAGGCCAGCGGCCAGTGTCTGCTGAGCTTCCCGGAGGCGTGGGCTTCTGCAGGCAGACGGATCGCAGCACCCGGTTCGAGGTCTCACTCCGCTCCTGGCTGTGTGACCTCGCGCTGGCCGGCTGCGGCTCCTTTTTGAGCTCCATCTGTGCCATGGGGCGAATCGACTTTGCAGGGCGGGCGGGGGTGCAGCCTGAGTGAGACAGCACGGTGCTTCTGGGTCCTCCAGCAGGTGTTGGCGAGGCACTACCCACTGTGTGCAAGTCCGGGAGGCGCTGGGGCGGCTGCAGATGGGGCAGCCAGGAGGTGTGGTGGGCAAAGGCCCGGCTCTGGGGCCCAGGAGAGTTGCGCCCTCCCTCGAACCTCAGCGTTTCCACGGGTGTGGGGGGGGGCGCAGCAGAGGACAGAGGGGGAGCCGATGGGCTCTCTGAACCTGTGACATTGGGGGGCCCACCTCACTGGGCTGAGAGGAGCAGTGGAGAGACAGGGCTCACACAGTGCCTGGCACAGAGACAGCGCTCAGTGAGGCTGCCTCGTCGTTCCTCTCCAAAGCCTGCCTGGCTTTGACGCTTCCCAGAGCTGCTCAGAGGATAGATGTCAGGGATATCAGGCCACGTGCAGGGGAGACACAGCAGGGGTGGGCTGGACAACTTCGCACAACCCTTCACACTCGGCAAAGCCCTCTCCTGCCTCAGAACCTCATTTCTGTGCTTCCTCTCTCCCAGTCACCCCCTCTCCCACGAGCCTTGGAAGCACCCATCACATTTTTTTTATTTCCTGCTCCGACCCTGCTTTTCGGATAGAGCGTGGCTTCCAAAGGGCTGGCCCCACATCTGTCTTAGTCTCTGATCATCCACACGTGTTTGTTGACTGACTGTCTGGCCGACTGACAGGCTGGCCCACCACCTTAAGTTGCTCTGTGAAGTTAAACTCTACCCCACGCCTCCTTAGCACAGCTAAGGCGGTGGCATCTGGAGCCAGACCCCCTGGGTTCGAATCCCAGCTATACCATGGCCTAGCTGGGTGACCTTGGGCTGGCTTTTCTAGTCTGTAGAATGAGGATGACAACCATACCTACCCATTCAGGTTGTCACAAGGTTAAGGGAGGCCATTGGGCAAGTCGCCTGCAGCAGTGCCTCTGAGCACTAGGTCCTGTCGCTGCTCTGTGACCTGTCCCCAGGTAATGACCAGGACACATGGGATCTGGCTCTGGCTCACCTCCGACTCTCTGTGTGATGTTGGGGATACAGCCTCACCTGCTCTAGGCCTCAGTGTCCACACCGGTGACCGAAGGGCTCTGGGGAGGTAGGAGTCAGAGGCCCTTCCCTGTTGACCCTCCAAGAGCCTGTGTTGGAGCCTCTCCAGTTCTGGGACCGTCGGCAATGCGGCTTCCTGGCCCACCCCCAGACACTGGGGTCCCCGGTGCCGCCGGGCCCTGCGCTCCTCCGGGCGGACCAGGGTAGCGGGTAGCAGGTAAAGAGCCGGGGGCTGCGCGTGCCCTTCCCTGTCTTGTTCTGGAAGCCAGGTTCCCTGGGCCCTTGCAGGCCTAGATGCACACCCGGTGAGGACGTGTAGGGCAGTGACTGAGAGCCCAGCGGTGCTCTGCAGCCAGAACACCTGGTTCAAATCCACCTGCTTATCAGCCACCATGTGGCCCTGGGCACGTTCTTTAACCTCCCCGTGCCTCAGTTTCCTCATCTATAAAATGGGGCAAAATAATTATAGTACCAACTTGTTGAATAGGCTGTATTAATTAACTTAGATACAGTGCTAAGACCAAGGACTGATACATAGTAGGACCACCCAAAAAGTTAGGCATTTTTCCAACCTCAGAGGATCTGGGCATTCACACACACAAACACACACACAAAAGAAAATCAACTCTTCAATTTTATCAGCCTTCCCTTCCAAAAGGCCAGTCTGTCCCAGTTTACAAAGTCCTTCTGGTCCCCCATGTGTAGGCTCTACTGAGATGTGGAAAACCAAGGCCCAGAGATGGGCATACACCCACCCCAGGTCACACAGGAGCAGTGGCCAAGCTAGACCAGACCAGCCTCCTGCCTTGTAGCTAGTTCACCCTCAGCGCCTCCCAGGTTTCCAGGCCCTACTGGCCTGCCCTCTGACCCTGGCCCCCTGGGAGCCTGATCCCAGGCCCACGGGGTCTGTAAGTCTGGTCTGAATTAGACACGCTGAGAAGCAAAAGTTTCCCCCCCCCCGGCCCCCCCAGCAGGCCGCCTGGCGGGACCAAGCTCACAGCTGCTGAGGCTCACAGGGACATAAATCATGGTGGCAGGAGGCTTGGGGGCTGGGAACACCTTAGCCTCCCAAAGGGCACAGGGGCCTGAGAGTCATGGGCAGGGATGCCTGGGTCCACTGGGGGTGTTTTCCATTCTCTGTTGGAGCAGCTGAAGGGAGGGAGAGTCAGACGGGGCCAGGACACCATCTGGCTGGCCTTTACTCCTCGCGGGCCAGAATCTCGACTTCAACTATTCATTCTGCAATCATTTACAGACATACAGAGAAGTGACAAAAATAGTTCAGAGAGCTCCCGTATACCCTTTACCTGGTTCATCAACTTTTAACAGTTGGTCATGTTTGCTTTATACTTCTTTCGCTCATGCATTTTTTTCCTGAACTATTTAGAGTAAGTCGCCCCCATCATAGTACTGCAGTGTGTATATTTCTAAAGCGCAAGGAGACCCCTTACATCATCATACTGTTAGTGAATTCAGAAAATGTGACCTTGACACCTATTTTTATCCACTGTTCTGATTCCCATTTTGTCAGCTGCCCAGTTGTGTCCCCTGTATCGTGCCCCCCTCCGCCCCCTTGGCCCAGGATCTGGTCCAGGGTCTGGTCCAGGATCTGGTCCAGGGTTGTGTGTTGCGTTTTGCTGTCCAGGGCTAGACTTTTAAAGTCACGTTCCACATGAGGTAAAAGGCACAGACGGGGTTGAACAAAGACGTTCAACTGCATACGGACGTCTTCATGTTTCTGTAGATCCTCTACTTAATGTTCTCATGGCGATGCGTTATTCCTGTGGCCGTGTATGGGGTGCTTAAAGAGTTAACTGGCCAAGTATGCCGTAGTTTTTGGAATTCTGTCTTATGGTGCTACTAATATTTTAAATCGAATGGGAGCCTAATAAAATGGAATTGGCTTGGGCCAATGAGGGGATCTTCTTAATGAGGTGGGGAAGCGCTGGCCCGGAGGACAGGGCCCTGCATTCGCAGCTCTGCTCAGCTCCAGATGCTGTGTGACTGTGGCCCATTGCCGTCCCTCTCTGGGCTTTGGTTCCCCCGTTGCCATGGGCGACCTCTGAGGCCTTCTGGCTTGCAAGTGTGGAATTAGGGAAGGGAGCCCGGTGTGCCCCCTTAGAGGAGGGAGACCTGGGTTTCCAGAGGCCCAGCAGGCTGCTTCCTCCCGTTGGCTCAGGCTCCTCACCGAGAGGTGATGGGCTCTAGATCCTTCTCGCTCGTGCTGATGCCCCTTGCGTCTCAGAGGTTTGGGTGGAGGGTGCACCATGGAATTTTAAGCCTCCCCTTCCGAGTCCCAGGTGACCTGGCCGAAGTTGGTCGTCCACTCCTCCCCTGAGTTTCTTTCTCTGAGCTCCTTTGCCCCTCCGGCCCTGGGAAACTTTCACTTAGGAGGCCCTGAGGAGCCTGGCTGGGCTGGCCCATCCTGAAGGCAGAAAATGTGTGTGCTGGGGGCAGGGGTGTTAGCCAAGTGGCCCCCCAAGGTACTGGTCCACAGCTGTGCCTTTCCCAAGTCACGTGGGTGGGGCTGGCCTTGCAGCTCACACAGGCTCACGGACATTAACTGTCCATTACCCAGGAGCTCGGAGAAGACAGCTAGCTGCAAAACATGCCGCACGGAACACTACGCAGCTGGGAAAAAAGTATGAAGCTGCTCTTTGCACACTAAGGAGTCTCCAAGATGCACTGCTATTTTTATTTTATTTTTTAATGTAGACCCGTGTGTAAAATGCTACGCCTTGTGTTAAAAACTATATGCGAGTTGCCTGTATCTGCAAAGACTATCTGTGCAGGAATTCCTAAGACCCCGGTTAATTGTTGTTGCCTCTGAGAACTGGAACTGAGTGGGTCAGAGGGAAGAAGAGTTATGGCCAGTGTATTCTCTATTGTGTCTTCTGAACTGTGGACTCTGTAACTGGATTATCTACACCAAAGGAAATACAACGGAAAGAACC
The DNA here is from genome assembly GCF_036850765.1 of Saccopteryx bilineata. Classification (NCBI taxonomy): domain Eukaryota; kingdom Metazoa; phylum Chordata; class Mammalia; order Chiroptera; family Emballonuridae; genus Saccopteryx; species Saccopteryx bilineata. Next base: position 205,694,190 of record NC_089495.1, read on the forward strand.
CGGTCTGAGCAAGAGCGCAGGAGCGCTTCCCGGGATGCTGCTAATGGCATTTCTTGACCTGCATGCTGGGTACACAGGTGCGCTCAGCTTGTGAAAACCCGTTGTGCTCCGCACTTAACAGCATGGGCACTTTCCTGCACGTGTTACGCTTCGGTAAAAAGTTTGAACTTAGGATGCTGTAAATGATTGCCTGGTGTATGGTTCACAAAAAACTCTGCAGGATTCCTGTTAACTGTGCATATCTTTGGGATGGGTGATGCCTCGCGGGGTCTCCTGGCATTTGATTATTTTATAATGAAAACACAAGCAGAGAAACCTATAAATACTTCTTTCAGAAAGTCATCAGAATAGAGCATTTCCGGAAGGACACGCAGGAAACTGCTAACAGCAGTTGCCTTTGGGGAGGAGCCTCAGGGAAGTATGTACTTTTCACTGCATACTCTTTGATACAATTTGGATTCTTGACCCAGTGCGTAAAATGGGCTATTAAAACTATTGGACAAGGCAATAGTTATCAGCCTTCCCTTCTAAAAGGTCAGTCAAGGCAAGAACAAATACTTATCATTTTGTCCCATTTGGTTTTTTTTGCTGGTTCGAGATCAGGCCAAAGGAGGCCCAGAGAGGTCAAGCAACTTTTCGGAGGTCACCCAGCAAATCTGATGGCAGCAGTGGGCCGCCAGCCCAGAGCACCCAAGTGTCTGCTCTGCCCCACCCCCACCCCACACTCCCCAGGTTTCCTGCCATTGACAAGGTCACCGTCCTTTTCCTGTGGCTTTGCCAGGGGCTGCCTGGACCAGGACCGCAGGGAGTGCAATGTGCTTTCCTAATTAGCTCCCAAAGGGGGAAGCGCCACTGGACAGGCTCGCCAGTGTCCCTGGAACACCGGGGAAGCAAGGTAGAGGGCACTTGGAGAGCTGTCCTGGGCAGGCCCCAGGCCCCTCGCGGCCCTCCTTCCTCTGCTCCTTCTGCCGACGGGATTCAACGGAACGGTTTCACGGCCCACTCCAATCTGGGCTGGCAATTCCGGCGACCCCTCTGTTCTCCTGGGGCTTCGGTTTTGGTCTGTGAAGCAGATGGGATGGGTCTGGCGCCCCCCCCCCCATACACACACAGTGAGGGTGCTGGGGAAGGTTTGTTGATCTGTGAAATGGGCAACCCCTCTTCAAGCCGTCAGAGGGCCAGATGCAGGCATGGCGGGGCAGAGCGGGTATGAGCGTGGACTCTGGAGCCAGATTTCAGTCGGTCAACAATAAAAGTGTTTGCAAAATAAATTTTAAAAACAGGCAGACGATCGAGCGTACCTTGAGGACAGGGCGCTGCCTGGCTCCTCTGCCTGCCTGCCCCACTCCAGCCTCCCGAGCAAGTGAGCGTCTCTGATCCGGGCCACACAGGGACAGAGGCTCAGCCGGCTACCCAGGAACTCCCGGCTCCACTGACCAGCCGTCCCCATCGCCATCTCTGCTGAATCTGTGGACTGGGGAAGCACTGGCCCCCACCTCCTGGGGCTGCTGGGGGAAAAACGGGTGACAGAGGCTGGCGCTGTATCTGGGCAGCTCCAGCAGGGGCCGGAGCTCGCTGTAGGCTTTATAGGTGGACAGACCTCACATTGTCTCCCTGCCACATGCCAGCCACACACCCTCAGGCATCATAATTCCTCCAAACCATCTCAATTAAAACAGGGGTAAGGCCCTGGCCAGGTTGCACAATGGATAGAGCATTATCCCTGCACGCCAAGGTAGCAGGTTCGATCCCCAGTCGGGGCACATATGAAAAACAACCAATGAGTCCACAACTAAGTGGAACGAGTTGATGCTTCTCTCTCTCTCTCTGTCTCTCTCTCTCTCTCTCCTCCTTCCTCTCTCTCAAATCAATGAAGAAAAAGACAAAACCTTGTAAGACGAACCCCTTTTAGCACATTCTCATTGGCCACGTGGAAAAGTGTGTGGCCATCTGTCAAGGCCGGGAGAAGAGATGGGTTCAAGTCCAGGCAGACCTCGCTTTATTGCATGTCACTTTATAGGGCTTCACAGAGGTCGTTTTCACGAGACCTTCCACCAGCAAAACGATTAGGACTCGCTCGATCGTGACACTTGCTTTCCAGGCTGTTCTGGATCCGATCAGGCGCTCTCTCTGAGGTGTGCCTCTGCGGTACATTCATAAAGGGGAGTAAGCAGCCACTAACAGAATGAGGAGACCCTTCACCTGTGTGTCCTGATTTGAGATGACAGGCAACGGAGACATCATAAGAAAAAAACCTGGTGGCTGAGGCTGCTGGCCGAGAACTGGTGGGTGGAAGGTTGGAGGGGATTGCTGGTGACACCCTCCGTCACCAACAGCCTTTGTTTCCGCCATATACCCTCTTGTATCTTTTGAATTTATAACCATGTATAAATGGGTATATACCTTATTCAAAAATGGATACAAGGAAGATCTCTTCACCCACCACACCAGACACCTCACAGGTGTTCAAAAAGACTGTGAGGAAAGTTCGGTTACCTCGACTTCTGGGCTCTCCCTGGTTCTCCCAGCCCACTCCCTCCAGGGCACGGGGCAGCGCCTGGGACGTCTGTGCCCCTGCCTGGCCCAGGAGACGAGTCACCTCTGACCTCTGACCTCCCCAGGCCCTTCCTTTCCTCAGTGGGGAACATCTTTTATTTAAAAATACCTTTTATTTTAAACCCACCGATTCTCTCTCTCTGTCTCTCTCTCTCTGTCACACACACACACTCATTCATGCATTGACATGTACACACCCTCTGTCACCAACAGTCTTTGTTTTTCCAAAAGTTCTGCCTTGTCTCTGAGCAGCCTCGCCGGGGCCAGCTGGATGGGTCTTCACAGCTCTCCAGGGTGGGAGAGAGATATCCCAGGGGGCCTGTCCAGAGGGTCACGGGCCCAAGCCATTGTCCTCCGGTCCCTACACAAAGGAGGAGCAGGGTCAGCTCCTGGGGTCTTCTCCCCTGTTCAACCAGGGGCTGGCCTCTGGCCTCCTCCTCCAGGGTCCTGCTCGGGGCAAACGCCACAGGGGTCCAGGCTCATCTCCGGGGCACTCGAAGCGGGGCCACTGCCCTCACCTTCAAGCAGCTGCCTCCCAGGTCCCGACGGCCACCCTACAGGAGGGGAGAGAGACGCATTAGGAGGTTTGATCCGATCGGATCCCCGCGAACACTTGAACGCACCTCTGTGTCTAGGAATAGAGGTCTTGGAAGATAAATCACAGACACACGAGAAAGTTCTCTGCAGCATGAGGCAACAGAAACTCTTCATGAACTGAGACGAAATGGTGTCGAGATCACATTATTCAAGGACAAAGGCATCCAGGAACCTGTGTGCCGAGATATGGAGCTGGAAGAGCACACAGGAAACCGCTAATACATTTCCTCGGAGAGGAGGAATTTCATTGGAAGACAGGGAGACATTTCTTTCCCCATGTGATTGGTTGCTTTTTAAAGAGAATCCAATACATTTAAGAATCAGAGTATTTTACACTAAAGGGCAAAACAAAGTCCACAGGGGTCACCCCGCTGCCTGGCCGTATGTCTAGTAGTTTACTGACCTCAAAGGGAGGGTTTCTCCTCCCCGCCTGCATTCAGGGGGTGCCCTCTGCCAGGAACTATGCTCTCTCTGGTCCTGTCTCCCTGGGACATTTCTCGTGTCTCTGTTGCTGTAACTGCCTAGCATTTCCTGCTTTCCTGGGGACATTCCACCAGGACAACTCAGAAGGGGAAAGACTGGGTTTCTCTTTGTCCCCACCAGGCTGGGAGCTCGGGGCACGTTCTACACTCAGTGACCCCAGTTCCAGCCCTGGGCCCGGCACATAGCAGGTGCCAACTGACGTGGCTTGAATTGGTAGCGCCCATCGGAAGATGAGCGAATCTGTCCTTCACCCCACAGGGGCAGTCTCTGCCCAATATTCTGAGGTCTGACACACGGATGTCGCCCTCACTGTAAGCCAGCGAGGCCACGGACATTAAAAGCCTCCCCTCTTTGGAGGCCTCCGGCTGCTGAATGACTGGCCCCGAGGCAGCCGGCCAGTTGGTAAAGGTCTGGGCTGGAAACCCACGCTGTCCAACAGTCCGCCTCCCTTGCGGGACACGACGGTGTCTGAAATCCCACTCTACATCCTCGGCCCCCTGAGCCCTGCTGGGAGGCGACCACGGGACAGGCATCTTTCTCAGCCGTCTAGAGAAACCGCTGGCCGCCTGGGAGCTCTGCCCCCTGCCCCCTTCCACCCCTGGGCCCAGGTTGGGGCAGATCCATCCAGATGCGAGCCCAGCCTCCCCTGAGGCCCTCCGGGCCCAGGGACAGCGTGTTCATTCACAGGCAGGGCTATTTTGAGGGCTGAGGCCACAGTCCCAGCAGAGCCTGGGGCCTGGGCTTCTCAGACTAACTCTGGCAGGAGTGTCTGAGCAGGGGGAGGGGGTTGGGGGGAGGGGGCTTAGTGTGAGGAGGGGTGATAGAAAGTCAGCCTCCCATCCGTTCACTCTAGGCCTCAGGGAGAGCCTCCTCCACCCCGAGTCTGGTGGTCATCGGAAGACCTCGGCCCCACGAGAATGCTGGGACTGGACACCTTCACGAACCTCAGTTTCTGCACCTAGGAAACGGGGACAAACGAGCTCCACTTGCACACGCAGCTGTGAAAGCGGCTTGTAAGCTGCCCAAAGCACGGGAAGAGGCCCTGACCAGGCCCAGCTGATCTGTCGCTTAGGAACCCGGCACCCGGACCCAGGGAAGGCCCCGGGTTAGGAACTGGGCTCCAGTGACACGGATCTGGGCTTCGATCTCCGCTCAGCTTTGAACCAGCTGTTGGACCTCAGGCAAGTGACCACACATCATCGAGCGCCCCTGTGCCCACGTGGAAAGCGGAGTTGCTAAGTGGATTACCCGCCCGGACCCCGGCCAAGCCCTGAGCACAGTGTCAGGCGCACAGGAAGGGTTCAGTGCTCACAGGCATTATTCATCACCGGCACCATCCAGTCACGGCGCCTCCTCACCCCAAGGCCCTGTGTGCCATCCTCACCCCAAGGCCCTGTGTGCCATCCTCACCCCAAGGCCCTGTGTGCCAGGTCTGCTCCGGGGAGGGCCTTACCTGACGATCCTACCCCACCCAACTCCCAGGTGACAAAGGAAGAAACAGGGCACGGGCAGGAACCCCCTTTCTATCTCCCACCTGCTACCGGGGGCCACAGAAAGATGCTCCAGGGAGCTGTTTCCACGGCGACCCCAACACCAGACCAGCCAGGTTGGAGGGAAGTGGTGGCTCAGAGGGAAGGGATGGGGTCTGGAGTCTTGGAGCTCTCTGGCCCCCACAGCTCAGAAGGGAGCACCCTCCCCCCAAGACGGACAGCCAGTTAGTTCTCTTCCAGTCAAGTCTCCGAGGGGCCAGTGCCGGCCAGGATGGCCCCTGCACCGGTTCCCAGAGGAGCCCGTGGACTTGAGGGCACGGCCTCTGCAGCCAAATTTGGCCAGGTTCTCGGTCCTGTGACGGGTCCCGGGGCAGCAGCCAGACCCAGGCAAGGGCTTGTGACCAAGGTCAGCAGAGAAGCGCCCCAGCCTACCTACCATGGGCACAGGATAGACTCACCTTCCCCCGAGACCTGCAGTGACAGGTCCTCCTGCACTAACTTTCCCCACCTTCCAATCAGGCCCGCCGGTGTTTGAACACCTGACTCCACCACGGGCTGCATCTCTGAACCACTGAGCACGTCTGCGCAAGCGCGGATACCCAGAACGCTGCCCTTCCAGGCCACTGAGGAGTTTTAGCGATAACGTGTGACGCGCACTCAGCCCAGGCGATCAGTGCTCATTGAGAATGCCACTGTCCCTGACCGGCCTCTGCCTCCCCTCTCTGCTCCACCACCTGCAGCCTCTTCCCTTTTCCTTCTCGAGTCACGTTTCTGACCCCAACTCTTGCTGTGCCCTGCTTGCAGAACACCTGTCCCTACCCTCTCACCTGCCTGCCTTTGTTCCCAAGCGTCCACCAGGAACTCAGCCCGGCGGCTGAGGGCTTCTTTGGGGCCCGGATAGTCCCTGGGTGCTCCCCTCGCCGCCGTCTGGCCACAGCATGCCTGTCCTCATCTCCTTGCCCTTGGCCCTGTCACCACACTGGGAGCTCACGATCGCGACGAATGAGGATCTATCTACAACCTATATATCTAGGAACGTTCTCAGAGCCGACAAAAGGTGGCTGCTGGGTAGTTACGGTTTGCCGAACTGAATGAATGGGGAAAGGGGGGCCTCGTCAGCCGTTCACACCCTGGGCGGCTTCCGAAGGCCCAGCCGGGCTTCACAGCCCAGCCTGGAGCACTGACGGGGGCCCACCAGCAGGGCCCCTCAAAAAAGTACGAGTCTGAGCCCAAGAAGGCTGACTCCAGGGAAACTGAGGCAGCTGTGGGCGTGAGAGGCCAGAATGGGAGTCTGATGAGCCAGAAGGGGGTGATCTGAGGCCAGGACGCTGAAGCTTCCCCAGAACAGAGTGAGGCAGGGGACCCAAGGCAGCCGTGAGAACCCAAGACAGGGGGACTCGGGGGCTTGATTCCGATTCCCCTTACCCGTTCACTTCTGCAAGGGCCGCGGGCCATTCTCGGCCTCTGCTTCCCCGGACACACATGGTAGTTGCTGGAATCGGAAGCTGTCATCCAGACCAGATTCCTCACTGTAGGACAGCCCGGGTCAGGAGCAGGGGGAAGGCTGCAGATGAAGCAGGCTCCTTGCGGATGGAGCAGGCTCCTTGGGGCTCGGGCAAGAGGAGAACCAGCTTCTGGGCAGGACAGCCCCCTGGCCGCCTCTGCTGCCACCCGGCCCCATCCGTCCCCTACCAGCTGCCTCTCACTCTTCCCTCCCAGGACAGACGGAAGGAGCTCAGCTCCAGCTCTGCCTGCTGACTCCACAGTGCCCTCGCCCAACACAGCATCCCTCTGGGGGCTGGGTGCCCTTAGGGAGCCCCCTTCCTCACTCCTGCGGCTCACCAGCTGGGTATCCTAGGTCTGGGTGGCAGGTATGCGTCCCCTTTTCTTCTCAGCCTGCCCTTGGGTCAGTCCTTCGGGGAGGACAGAACTATCTCAAGGTTGGGTGGCTCTCAGGGCAACACACACCAAGCAAGCCCGGAGCCTGCCTTCTGGCTTCCCAGATGAGTAGGTGTGGGCATGGGGTTACACCTCAGAGCCTCACGGGCAGGGGCACCACCTGACTGATGGGAGATCTTGGGAAGGTAAAAAAAAAAAAAAAAGACCAGGAAAGCACCTGATACATTAGAAGAGCTCCATAAACGAAGCTTTTTGTTACTGTTTCCTCGTGCCCTCTTCCCTGCACACCTTCGGCTGGGAGGTGGCGTCCCTCCATGAGAAGCCTGTATTCTCTAAATCAGTGATTTTCAACTGGTGTGCAGCAAGAATTCTTAAAATAGGCAGTACCTGACTATTTCAGGGGCACCGACCTCTTTTCCCTTAGCTTGTCAAATAAAAAACGACAACAGGCCCTGGCCGATAGCTCAGTTGGTTAGCTCCTGACTTGCCAAGGTTGCAGGTTCAATCCCTAGTCAGGGCACATACAAGAATCAACGAAGGAATGCATAAATAAGTGGAACAATGAAACGATGTTTCTCTCTCTCTCTCTCAAATCAATAAATAAAAAATTTGAAATGACAACCGCCAACACAACGATAGCCGTTCGCTGTGAACGAGTCGAAATTATACCTATTTTTTTTTTGTCATATCGGCAGAAAAATATTTTTTTGGTGCGCTGCAGATTTTTATTATTAGTTTATGTGTGCCACAAGATGAAAAAGTTTGAGAATCGCTGCTCGAAATCCTGTGTGAGCTCTGGGCTTTCCTGCACTCCTGACTGGGAGACATTAAGTGAGGGGTTCTGTTCCATACCAAACCCTGGGTCTGGAGCACCACATGCCCCACGAACTCGACCTCTGCCCCCCTCTCTTAACTGGGGTCTGCGACCCTCTTTTGCTCGGTAAGAGGCCCCGTCCCCCTCGCCCGCACTACTGGGGCTCCAGGCACTCACCCCCTTGCGCTGGTTGCTGAGGCAGAAGGTGCAGATGGAGCGTGGCTGGCGGCCGCCGTCGGGAGCGGCGGGGACCGCGCTCTTGGTACTGCCGGCTGCTCGGAAGCACGGCTGCCCGTCGTCGGCCGCGTCGCCCAGCAGCAGCACGTTTGCCAGGTGCGCAATGTAGCTGGACGCCAGGCGCAAGGTCTCGATCTTGGACAACTTGCGGTCCACCGGCTCCGTGGGGATGAGCGTACGCAGCGCCGTGAAGGCCGTGTTCACGCTCTGCGTGCGGTCCCGCTCCCGCGCGTTGGCTGCCTGCCGCTGTCGCACCACCACCACCGGGCCCGCGCCGCCGCCGACCGCCCGCCGTCCGCCCCCGGGGCCCGGGCCGCGCCGCGCCGCCTCCAGGCCCTCGCAGCAGCCGAATGACTGGTCGGAGGCGTCGCTCTCGCTGCGGTTCTCCTCGTCCTCGCTTAGCAGTCGCACGTCCGGGTACAGCACGTGCGCGCCGACGGGGCGCAGCAGCGCGAACGCCATGGGCACCCAGCTGCGTCCCTCGGAGCGCAGCGCCCCAGCCTTGACCGCGCCCCGCCGTGCGCTCCCGCGCGCTCCCACGGCCCCGCCGGCCTCCGCCTTATAGCCGAGGGAGGGGCCAACCACGCGGCCGCCCCGGCCCGAGCGGGTGGGCTCCATCCTGGCCAATGGAGATGCGCCCGCTGTGCCCCGGCCAATGGCGACTCGCCTGCCACCCCCGTCCCCCAGGTTGAAAGCAGCCCGGGAGCTAGTGGCCCGCCCTGAAGGCTCCCAGTCTCCGCGGGCAAGCCGGGCACAAGCCGGGAATCTGGATGGGTCGGGTAAGATGTGCGCAAAAACGGACTCATTATCCGTATCCTAAACCTGCAGAGAGGCTGAGAGTAGGTCCCTTCCCTCTGGGCTTCAGTTTCCTCGTTCGGAAAGAGGATTAGGCGAAGGCAGCTGGGGTTTTTGTGCCCTCAAATTCTAATCCTGTGGTTCTGCAACTTTCTTGTGTAAAAATTGGGCGGGGGGCTTTGACAGCCCAGATACACGGTTCCCCCATTCTCATCCAGCGGGTCTGGAATGGAGCCCAGTAATCTGAAATATGTACGAGTTGGTGATGTCTGTGAAGAGCACTTGGAAAAAACACTCTAAGCTTTCCAAATAAGGATTAGACGGTGTCACGTCCCTGACGACAAACTTAAAAAAAGCAAGAAAACCAAAGCAAAGCCAAAACAAAACGCAAACACCAGGAGCTCCATTCATTCATTTACTCATTCAACAAACGGTTGTTAGGTCCCTACTGTATGTATATGTCAAGCATCGTTTTAAGTCTGAGGATACAGACTTAATACAAACTCTTTGTCTTCATGGAGTTGACATTTTGGTTGAGGTCCTTCTGTGTGCCAGACACCAGACAGACACTTTCACTGATCTTTAGTGCTCCTCAGTGAAGTCTTGGTGGAGGAGTACTCCTGATTTCCAGGTAAGAGCTCTGGTCTTCAGTCTTACAACTCGTGTGTGTGTGGGGGGGGGGGGCACTAGCCATAGCTTGGTTGGCTTCAGTATACCCTGATCCCTCACCCCCCACTCCACCCCTACCCTTGGAATCAAATAAAGGTTTCTCTCCCTCACTCCCCACAGCCCCACCTGGGATGGCCGGCAGACTCCCTGACTCCTATACACACCCTTACCTTTACCCCAGGCTGCTCCCTCTGCGTGGGATGCCACCCCCACCAGCACGTGCGCGCGCGCACACACACACACACACACACACACACACACACACACACACGCATGAGTGCGCGCACACACGGGCTATCTTCCCTATTATCTTCTTTCCTTCAGGGACCCTTAGATTGTCCAGCCTGACATGTCCTCCTCCTCAGAGGCTCTGGGAGGAATTACTGAGCTGATGATGGCTGCTGGGGTCCCTGTGTCACTCATGTCCCTCTCCCAGCTCTTTCCTGGGGACTGGCCAAGCCTGCATCCACTTGGCCTGGACAATGACTTTCTCTTCAGCCCCAAGAGCAGCACACGTGGCTGGGAGAGCACTAGGGAGTGGAGTTGAAAGGCTTCTAGATGCACTCCGGCTTCATCTTCCTTCCTTTCTTGATGCCTTCCCGCTCTGCCATGCGGCACTTTTCCGACTTCCTTGCCGGAATGGGGGGGGGTTGGTGGCTGGAGGGTGTCCCTTGGCTGCTGGAAGAGCAGCCCCTGAAGTCTCCAGGCTCCTGTGTCTGTGGAAACGTCTGTTTCCCACACCTGGCTCCCCCTACCCCTTCATTTAACCGTGACCTTGGCCAGGCTGGGCTTTGCTGAGGAGGAGGAGGAGGAGGCGGCGGCTGCACAGCCCCCTCTCCGCAGGGCCAGTCCCACGTGCAGCCCCAGGCCAGGCTGCTGCTTCCTGAGCCGATGAATTATTGCCGGGAGATTTCCTTCCCTGTCTGCGCCTCCTTACGGGGGCTCCCGGCTCCCTTCGCTTTCGCTTTCTCCCCCTTCGCCCCCTCTCTTCGGCTCTCCGCCTTCAGGTGGCTTGAAATTCCTCTGTCCAGCCCCCTCCCTGTTCCAGCTTGATAGGAGAAGCCAAACAGGACGTGAACTGGGCCCCAGAGGTGGCGGGAGGGGGCAGACGCGATAGGCTCATTCATTCATTCTCTCCTCGGGCGGGTTTGACACATGGGACCCCTGGAGTAAAATAAAACCATGAATGAGATCGAGCCTGGCGTTCTGCAGCCCAGAGGGGAAGGCCAGTTGTAAACAAAGAATTTCAGGACAATGTGGTAGGAGCTAGCCAGGGTCTGGCATCAAAGAGACCCGGTTCCGGCCCAAGGCTAGCTGCCTCTTGAAGTCTCAGTTTCCTGCTCTGAAAACTGGGGATAATAATAGTACCCGTTAGAAGGGCTGGTGATAGTCCCCTGAGTTTATGCCAACAAAGCCAGGGCCGAACACACTGAGAGCGCTCACCACCTGTGAGGTGTTTGCCGTAGTGTTGTGAGGGGCGGGTTCTCAGCTGAGGGGCAGCTTTGGCTCAAGTGCTAGGCGCTGTCCCTGGGACCTTTAGGTCTGTGAACCCTTTTGAGTTAATTTTCGTGAAGGATGTAGGGTCTGTGTCTACATTCAAGTTTCTGCACGTGGTTGTCCAGTGGGTTCCAGCACTATTTGTTAAAGGTACTGTCTTTGCTCCATAGTATTGCATTCATTGCTTCGTCCCAGATCCGCTGAATATATTTACGGGGGTCTATTTATGGGCTTCCCACTCTGGTCCATTGGTCCGTCTGCCTGTTCTCCCCCCAACACGACACTGTGTAGCTTTACAGTAAGTCTTGAAGTTGGTTAACATCCGTCCTCTAACCTTGTTCTTCTCCTTCAGTGTTGTGTTGACGACTCTGGGTTCACTCATAGTTTTGATATATGTCTTTAAATTAGTATGTGTCCTTATAAAATATACGGTGCCGGTCTGTGCGTGTGTGTTTGCATGGAGGTCATTAATTTATGCAAATGGAAGTTTCCGGAGATCTGTTTCTTAGGTTGTTTCGTTATCGCGACCCCGCGCTCAGCAAGCTGAGTCTAACCGGAGGCCGTGGCCTCCAATTGCTGCTTAGTGCGCACGGCGTGCGTGCGTTCCCCGTGCCTCCTTTTTGTGTTCCTTCGGTGATGAACACGGTGGCTACTTCCAACCCCTGCTTCCCCAAGCGGCGCTGTGCGCTTCTGGTGCGGGAATCTCGTGGGCTCCTGTGTGTTTCTGGGGCATACACCCAGGGGCGGGGCTCCCGGGCAGGGAGAAGGTTTACGCTCAGCCTAACGCGCTGTCGGACTGCGCTCTCTAGGGTGACTGCTGCCGCAGTCCTGCCCACCTGCAGGGCAGGAGAGGCCACATTCCCCCAGCCACACCATCCCTGGCCCTCGGAATGACCCGATTTCCTGTTTTAACCTGCATTTCTCTAGTGACGGAGAAATGAATTGTTTCCCATCCCATGGTGTTGCCTCCTCCGCGAGACTGCGCATTCTCCAAGCGGGGAGGGTGTATCTGGCCTAGGATCCTAGGCCGGAGCCTGGCTCACTGTGGGCGATAATGAATGCTTATTGACAGACAGACTGCATGGATGGATGGATGGATGGATGGATGGATGAAAAGGCTCATACACAGCTTCCTACACTTACTTTGTACCAAACCTTGACCTAGGTGGTGCTGGTACATGTGTGTATGTTTGTGTGCAGATGAGAGGACTCATCAAGTCCTACCCCTGAAGTCTCCATCTACCTGGAGAAACAGACCGATAGTTAGAATGTGTTGAGGGCCTACTCTTTGTCCGGAACTCCTAGAGATAGCAATCATAACCTTAAACTCAGTGAAGCAAGATAAAAATGTACCTCTCTCTCACACTCAAAGTGTTTACCCGTGCGGCAGGTCTGGCCTTTGGTGGTGGCATGGTAGCCAAGCCTCCAGGAGAGCCCTCAGTGACCCTCGTCTCCTGGTAATCACCTCCCTGTGTAGACCCCACCATCACTGAACCACATCTGACCAGTGTGACCAAAAGAATACGGCAGAGGTCACAGTGTGTGACTTCAGAGTCGAGCTGATAAAGGCACTGAGCTTCTGCCTCGCTCTCTTGAATCGCTCACTCTGGAGGTAGCAGCCACCGTGCTACGAGGACATTCAGGTTGTCCTCTGGAGGGGTCTCGGGAAGGAGGAACTGAGGTCTCCTGCCTGCAGCCGGCACCCACTCACCAACCCCAAGCGTAAGCCTCCTGGGACAGGGGCCTTGAATTTCTGAGCCGGAGGAGCTGTGAAAAGTAACAAAGATAAAGGTAAAGGTAATCTTCAGGGGCGCTATGCACTCCTAAGGGTAGGGTAGTTCATTAGACGGCATTGGCTAACTAAAGCAGATGGCGTCAGGGGCCCAGGCTCCGTCTGTCTTGGTGCCCCCACCGAGTGTGGTTCCCACTCCCAAGGTTGTCTCATGGACCAGGGTGGCTGCTGCCGTCATACGGTCCGCATGCCAACCGGCCAAGAGGAGACAGAGGTAGAAGAGGGAAGGGCATGCTTCACCCTTTGGGGACACTTGTCTGGGCGGTACAGTGTCACTTCTGCTCGGGGACACTTGTCTGGGCGGTACAGTGTCACTTCTGCTGGGGGACACTTGTCTGGGCGGTACAGTGTCACTTCTGCTGGGGGACACTTGTCTGGGCGGTACAGTGTCACTTCTGCTGGGGGACACTTGTCTGGGCGGTACAGTGTCACTTCTGCTGGGGGACACTTGTCTGGGCGGTACAGTGTCACTTCTGCTGGGGGACACTTGTCTGGGCGGTACAGTGTCACTTCTGCTGGGGGACACTTGTCTGGGCGGTACAGTGTCACTTCTGCTCATGACCCGTTGGCCAGACCTTGTCATCTGGTCATACCGCACTGAAAAGGAGGCTGAGAAATGTCGTCTCCATTGCAGGAGGCCACGCAGCCAGCCGAAGAGTGGGCTTCCAGTGGCAGAGCGGGAACAGGGGTATCGGGAAACAGCTGGCGATGCCGACAGCCAGCCTCGGTGTTGTGTCTGGCTGTCACGCAGGGGCGCACGGCTAGGTTTGCGATTCGGGAGCCTGACCACGTAGATTCAGCTCTGCCAGTCACCAGCCAGGTGACGTCAGGAAATTTACTGATTTTTCTCTGTGCCTCGGTTTCCTCATCTGTAAAACAGGAATCGTAGTAGAGACTGCCTACATAGGGTTATGGGGAGAGTTAAATCAAGTCAAAATACGCCCCGCTGGTAAGCGTTCTGGCCCCTGGTACGTGCTGTGTGAGCACTAGCCGTTGTCTTTATTTAATTTTTACGAGGGGTATTCTCCAGGTCACGCAACCAGTAAGTGACGGAGGCAGATTTTGGCCTGCCAGCAGTTTTTTCCACTTGTCTCATCCCATAAAAATTCTTACGGAGACCAGGATCACGACCCAGGTCAGTACCCGGCACGTCATAAGCATCCAGAAATGTCTGCCGAGTGTGTTCAGGCAACATTCAGACCTTTCTTGCATAGAGATGTCAGGTTTTGCCGCGTTCCGTTGTTCTGTTCTGGTCGATGAGAGCGCTCCACGGACTTCACTCACGTGGCTCCCGACAGGTGGGGCGGGGGCCTTTGCCTCCACCTCCGGAGCTCAGTCCCTCCAAGGTCTCTCCAGGCCCTCACAAGAGAGCATTCCTGGGAACTCTTGTCCTGTGAGATGCCCAGGGTTCCATGATTTAAAAAAAAAAAAAAGTCTGGGAAGCTGCATCCTGTGTCCCCTGTCAGAGTCGTGGCATGCGAGCATGTTAGAGGCACTGAGAAATTCTGCTGCAAAACACTTCTTAAGCGCCTGACCAGGCGGTGGCGCAATGGATAGAGCGTCGGACTGGGATGCAGAGGCCCCAGGTTCAAAACCCTGAGGTTGCTGGCTTGAGCGCAGGCTCATCTGGTTTGAGCAAGGCTCACCAGCTTGAGGCCAAAGTCGCTGGCTTGAGCAAGGGAGTCACTCACTCTGCTGTACCCCCATCCCAGTCAAAGCATATAGGAGAAAGCAATCAATGAACAACTAAGGTGCCTCAATAAAGAATTGATGCTTCTCATCTCTCTCCCTTCCTGTCTATCCCTATCTGTCCTTCTCTCTGTCTCTGTCACAAAAACAAAACAAAAAAAAAAACACTTCTAAGCTTTGTTTCAATCTGCCTCCTCTAGGCTGTGAGCAGAGCCCCCCCCCACCGGGGCGCCCACCCCCATCCTGGACCAGACACGTGACAGGGAAGACAGCGCAGCAGACACTTCTCCAGGCTGTTCTCACTGACATCCGCCTCCGTGCCAGTGCGTTCCATTCTTTCTTTCTTTCTTTTTTTAAAATTTATTTACTGATTTGAGAGAGAGAGAAAGGGAAAGAGAGAGAGGAACATTGATTTGTTTCTGTATGTGCCCTGACCGGGCATTGAACCAGCAACCTTTGTGTAGCGGGAGGATGCTCTAACCACCCGTGCTGTCTGGCCAGGGCTCTGTCTTGAAGGCAAGCTTGACAGGAGTGAGCAGGAGGGTGCTGGTTACCGGGCAGAACTGACCAACAGGGCATTTTCCCAGAGCCCCACTCTCTGAGAGACAGTAAAAACGTCACTGGAAATGTAACATTTGGAGACAAACTGTTTTCTGGCAATTCTATTAGGGGAAGTGCAATATTAATTGAAGTAATAGTAAGGGGTCCCCAAACTACAGCCCGCGGGCCGCATGCGGCCCCCTGAGGCCATTTATCCAGCCCCCACCGCACTTCCGAAGGGGCACCTCTTTCATTGGTGGTCAGTGAGAGGAGCATAGTTCCCATTGAAATACTGGTCAGTTTGTTGATTTAAATTTACTTGTTCTTTATTTTAAATATTGTATTTGTTCTCATTTTGTTTTTTTACTTTATAATAAGATATGTGCAGTGTGCATAGGGATTTGTTCATAGTTTTTTTATAGTCTGGCCCTCCAATGGTCTGAGGGACAGTGAACTGGCCCCCTGTGTAAAAAGTTTGGGGACCCCTGAGTAATAGAATTGGGGGATTACTCTGTGCTAGGCACTCTTCTGAGCACTTGTGTGCATTTTCTCATTTAGCCCTCAGCACGGCCCCATGAGCTAAGTTCTATTAATATTCTTGTTTTATGGGTGGGTAGACTAAGGAACAGAGAGGTTCAGTAACTTGCCCAGGTGTCACACAGCTAAGGGAATGGGCAGGGATTCTTCGATGAGTTGCCTGTGGAGGGTAGGAAGAGGGGAGAGCCCACTCCGGGGTCGTCTACGCCTAGAGGCTCCCAAAGCTCGGCCCTGGGAGCCTGGGCATGTCAGCTGCCGGGCTCTGACTTGGCGGAGCCTGCACAGGTACCCGCGTGGCTCGGGTTGGCCCTTAGAGGGGATGCAGGGGTAGGGTCAGAGCCGGACTGCTCGACCACAGGGAGGAAGCAGAAGCTGCCGTGGGCGGCCTCCTTCAGTCTCATCCCCCCACGGAAACATGGGGCGGATGCTTTAAAGCAGGGGTCCCCAAATTACGGCCCCCTGAGGCCATTTATCCGGCCCCCACTGCACTTCCGGAAGGGGCACCTTTTTCACTGGTGGTCAGTGAGAGGAGCATAGTTCCCATTGAAATACTGGTCAGTTTGTTGATTTAAATTTACTTGTTCTTTATTTTAAATATTGTATTTGTTCCCGTTTTGTCTTTTTACTTTAAAATAAGATATGTGCAGTGTGCATAGGGATTTGTTCATAGTTTTTTTTATAGTCCGGCCCTCCAACGGTCTGAGGGACAGTGAACTGGTCCCCTGGGTAAAAAGTTTGGGGACCCTGCTTTAAAGGCTACCAGTCGAAGGAAGGGCTAAGTAAGGAAGCCTGCCCAGGGGCCCTCTTGACTCAGGTTGGCCCTAATACCAGTGACACCAAGATGATGTGGGAGATTAAGACGACGCTGAATGAAACCACTGTTTAAAGAGTCCTTTGGACATTCAGGGAGCCCTGTTGAAAATCTTCAAGGCGGATGGCAGGGGTAGCTCCCCTCGCCATGGAGCTCAGCTGCTGACTGTGCCCATGGGCAGTCGCCTCCCTTCTTGCAGACTGGACAGGGTGGGAGGTGCAAATTGGGGAGTGGAGCTCAGAGCTGCCACGTAACAAGTTCACATGCCCTGAGACCGCCATGCTGGGAGGAAGCCCAAGCCACAGGAAGGTGCTGGGGGAATGGCTGTACTTCCTCTCCTCCTATTCTTCCTCTCCTCCTATTCTTCCTCTCCTCCTTGCCCAGGGTGACCAGACAGGTGAGGGAAGGTGCTTGCGACGGGTTCCAATCTCAGCTGCCAAGTCACCCCTGCCTTTGAGCCTTCCCAGTGGAAGCTTTGGACATTGTGGAGCAGCGAGCAGCCTTCCCTGCTGTGCCCGTTACTACAATTCCCGCAACATAGAATTTGTGAGCCTGAAAAAACGGTCATTTTTAAGACACCAGTTTGTGGGGTAATTTGTCCCGCAGCTATACTAATTGTAACCGTTAACTCACCACGGTGCCTCCCTAATATTATTACCTTCCCACCGGAAAAGTACCAAAACCCTGAAAATTTCGTTGATTTTTTTTTTTTTAATCACTCGCTGTAATTATGTTCTGTAAAGTCACTGCAGAAGTCCTGGGGAAAAGTCAGGATTAGTTTGCTGCAAGCCTCTGGTTACAATGTTGCATCACAGGATCGACACACAGGCTTGTTTCACGTGTGTTTCTGTTCAGAGACACGGAATGTGATAGAAACCGTTGATGCGTTCACATTGAGCTCCTGGCCTACAGCGCCGTCACTCACACCTGCCCGAAGCTCTCTGACACATGCACGTCCTCTGCCAAGTGCGGCACACAGCCTTCTTGAGCTTAGGAACTATGGACAGCGCTTCAGCACCGATGCTTGGGGGCTTTTTAGTATTTTAACTTTTTAAATTGATTTTAGAGGAAGAGAAAGAGAGAGAGAAACATCGATTTGTTGTTTCACTTCTTTATGCATTTATCAATGGTTCCTGTACGTGCCCTGGCCCGGATTCAAACACACTACCTTGGCATATCAGGACGATGCTCTAACCAACTAAGCTACCTGGACAGGTCTTTGGGGCCTTTTTGTTTGTTTGTTTGTTTATTTTTATGGTGACTGGAACAATGAGAAAGACAGAGAGAGGGATAGATAGACAGGAAGGGAGAGAAATGAGAAGCGTCGGTTCTTTGTTGTGGCACCTTAGTTGTTCATTGATTGCTTTCTCATATGTGCCTTGACCGGGGTGGGGGTACAGCAGAGCGAGTAACCTTTTGCTCAAGCCAGCGACCTTGGGCTCAAGCTGGTAAGCCCTCGCTCAAGCCGGCAACCTCAGGGTTTCAAACCTGGGTCCTCTGTGTCTCAGTCTGACGCTCCATCCACTGCGCCACCACCTGGTCAGGCTTTGGGGCCATTGTAATCACTGAAAGAACCCGCAGAAATCTGTGATGCGTGGCATGGCACTAACTAGACCACAGAGAATACTCACGTGCGGTCTCAGAGCGGAACCAAGGAGGCAGCCTTCCTCCTCCCACCTCAGCCAAGAACGTACACGGGTGGCGGCTCGCGGTATCCGCCCCTCTGCGCAGGCTGGTGAACGACTGCGGAAACACCAGCAAGTGCTTGTTTGGCGTTACAGATACATTTAAGCGAGTAAGGCAGATTCACAGGCATGGACTGTGTGGAGTATAAGAACGGGCTGTGTTATTTAGTACGTGTGGGGCGTGCAGTCTTGATGAATGAGGGGGGGGGGACCGTGAGGCACAGAGAGCAAGCGAAGGCATGAAGCACGTCGAGAGCCTCACTCTTCTCACCTGTAAACTGTGGGCGCTGACGCCTTCCCCATCAGGTCTGTGGGGAAAAGGGGTACCATGGTCCCCCCTTCCCCACCTCACCTGCAGTCTCGCCTTCTGCGGTTTCAGTTACCCGCGGTCAGCCGCGGTCTGGAAACACTGAAGGGGAAATCCCCGACATCAACAATGCACAGGTTGCCAAGTTGCACACCACTGGGAGTGGCGGGATGCAATGCCCGACGTCCGGCTCCATCCTGTCCGGGTTGTGACGCGTCCTTTTGTCCGGCGTCTCTGCGCTGTGCAGGCTCCGCACCGATGAGCCGCTAGGCAGCCGTCTTGCTGATCAGACCGACTGTTCTGTTCACCGTGCTCGTGATCAAGTCACCCTTACTGTACTCAGTGTGGCCCCCAAAGCTCCCGCCTAGGGATGCTGTCCCTTCAGATCCTCCCCGGAAGACACCAAGTGCTTCCTTTAAGTGAAAAGCTGAGTATATGTAAGAAAAAAAATATAGTATTGTTGGCGATGTCAGGCATCCGCTGGGGGTTCTTGAAAGCGTATCCCCCTCAGGCCAAAGGCGGGACTACTATCGTAACAGTAACAATAACAACGGTTACTCACTGGGGGCTACATTCTAAGCACCTGACATCTCTGATCTCCTTGACTTTACAACAGCCCTGTGAGATAAGAGCCAATCCTTAAGCCCACTTTATGGAGGAGGAAACAGACCCAGGCAGCCAGGTTAAGGGACTTTGCCCGAGATCTTACAGACCAGAAGAGGCAAAGCTGGATCTTGGACCCATTTTGGATCTGAGTCCCACCGCCCTGTTCTGTCTTACCTTGCTCCCCTGCGAGCCCATGAGCCCACGTTTCCCAGAGGCCTGGCACATAGTAGGCTCACAGTAAGTGGATGCTCCGCTGATGGTTCTAAACTGGGATCACAGGGGAGGCTGAGCCCCGGGCAGGGTGGGAGCCAGAGCAGGAGCCACGGGGGAAGGAAGGGAACCCGCGGGGTGGGAAGGCAGGGTGGGAGCCAGAGCAGGAGCCACGGGGGAAGGACAGGAGCCCGCGGGGTGGGAAGGCAGGGCAGGGAGCTAGGAGGACCGACCAGCAGAGCCCGTGGTCCCTCCCACAGAGGGTTAAAGCAGCTCCGCCTCCCTCGGCTGAGCAGAACTCGGATTCTGAGAGCTGAGTAAGGCCCCAGAGGGATGTTTTTCTTCTCCATTTGTCTGCTGTGGCTGGCCCATAAAATCCCCCGGAACTCCGTGCTGAACTGAGGAATTCCTGCCCCTGCAAACGGGGACTTGGAGAAGGCAGGGGGGTGGGGGTCCTTGTCAGGGCAGAGACCACCCCCATCTTTAAGGTCCCACCTTCTGGGTCCGGTGGTGATCCCCTCCCGAGGCGTCACAGGATTCTGTGGAGGGGATACCTACAAGGAAGAAGTGACTCCCCTCCCCCAGATGAGCTTGGGGTTGGGAGGCAAGGAGTGAGAGCAGCTAGGGAGGGGTCAGGCTGTGGCAGGTGAATGGGGTGTGATTCAGGCTCTCCCCTCTGATGTAGGGTGGCCTTGGGGAGGTCTCTGCCTGTGTTCTCATCTGAGCGCCCGGAGCGAGATGGCCACCATCTGGTAATTTCCTAGTCGGGGGTGAAAGTGCAAGGCAGCTCTGTCTGCCCAGCGGGCACCTTCCTTCCATGCCTGCGCTCCAGGGAAGGCAGTGCTGTTATTACTGCTCCTATTTTACCCTAAACGGAGGCTGGGTCTCAGAGGCGTGGTGGCCTGCCCAATGTCGCCCACTTAGCAAGGGCAAGGCGGGGTTCAAACCCAGACAGCTGCTGCCGGAATTCACTCTCCTGCCCCCACCCCCTAGGTGAGCATCCCTAGTCCTCCTTGTCCTGGGATGGTCTCTCCCATTTCCCTTGACTGACTCCTCACTCTTTAAGACTCAACTCATGCACTGTCTCCTCCGGGAAGCCTGCCCTGAC
Source organism: Saccopteryx bilineata (assembly GCF_036850765.1). Taxonomy (NCBI): domain Eukaryota; kingdom Metazoa; phylum Chordata; class Mammalia; order Chiroptera; family Emballonuridae; genus Saccopteryx; species Saccopteryx bilineata. The sequence continues at coordinate 205,714,512 of NC_089495.1, forward strand.
TAGCCAAGCAGGCTGAGCCTCCTCTCTGATTGCCCAGAGCCCTGGGAGGTAACTGTGTCTTTGGCCACTGGGCTGTAAGCCTGGGCGAGCAGGGTCACTTGCCATTCCTCCCTGTTCTTCCTGCGTCAGCCAACACTAGACACTTTCATCGCGCCCCGAGGAAGCTGAGTGCTGTAACAGGGTTAGGAAACGGCCCCGCGTTCCTCCCGCTGGAGTCTGGGTGGATTTGTGACGGCTTTTATGGCAGAAGTGACTTGACGTGACTTCCGATGCTGGGTCGTCCCCAGTGATGCGGCATCCAGCCGGGTCACTGGGGCACTGGCTCTTGAGGCCCTGAGCTGCCGTGTGAGGAGTCCACATGCTCTGAGACTGCCGTGCTGCGAGGGGGCGTAGGCCACCTGGAGAGGCCGTGCGGAGGCGCTCCTGCTGACAGTGCTAGTTTTCGATCACCCCAGCCCAGGGGCCTGGAGGGCACTCTAGTCCTCAGTGACTGTTCTGAATCTAGCCTAGAGTCTTTCTCACCGAGGTGTGAGGCACCATGCAGCAGAAAGAAGCCAGCCCCGCCACGCCAGGTCTGAATCCACTGGCCTAATAACATAGGTGTTGCTCGAAGCCACTGGGTTGTGCGGTTGTTTCTGCACACAAATAGGAAGTGCAACAGTGGTACCAACCTGGACAAATCACCTTCATTTCTTGCCAGGATTATTGCAACTGCCCCCTCACAGGGCTCCCTGGTGCCTCCTTTTCCCTCTGCAGTGTGCTCTTTCCACAGCAGCTGGAGAAGTCCCCTGATGTGCACAGCAGACCCTGTCCCTCATTGGGTCCCAGCTCACTCAGAGCAAAAGCCAAATCCTCACAATAACCCCTCCAGGCCCTATATGATCTGCCTCCTCTCCCACCCTATCTCCTACTCTTCCCCCTTACTGACTCTCCAGCCGCTCCGGTCTCCTTGCTACTCCTCATACACCAGACACTACTCTGCCTCAGGACCTTTGCACTTGCTATGGACAGTGTTCTTCTTCCAGGTGTTATGGTTCCTGGTTTACTCCTTCCTTTTGTTCACATATCTGCTCAGATGTCACCTTTTCATCAAGGCCTGCCCTGTCCACCCTAGTTAACACCTTCCTTCCCACTCCCAAACCACTTGCTTTTCTCTTTTTTAAAAAAAATTTTTATTTTGCCATGGCCCTATAACTACCTGACATACTATACATTTTACTCAGTGGTTTTGTTTTTGTTTTTATTTTATTTATTGACTTTTTTTCTACCCCAGAATATCACCAAATAGGGCAGGAGTCACTGTTTATTCTTGACTGTATCCCGGTGCCTAACACCGCTCCGTGCTGGTTTGCTGGCTGAAGGAATCAGCTGCAGGAAGCCAGTCACGGAGCTGTCTGTCTGGAGAAGCAGAGGTGGTCGGGAAGGGGCAGGAGCGGAGAGACCGGGTGGAGCCCGTGTGTCCAGGGCTGCAGGACGTTCCATGGAAATGACAGCTCGCTACCCCTCTGGGGAGCCCTGAGGATGGGAAAACCAGGGGCAAAGCTTTGAGGACACAAATGTGGGGTATCTCCCAAGGCCCTCCTCCTTCCTGGTCTGGTGTGCCTCTGGCCCTGTCCCCGCTGGTAAACAGGATCTCTGGGCACCCGCCCGCAAACCCTGCGCAGCGCCCCAACGACCCTGACCTGCTTCCTTTCTGCACTGTAAAGCGGGTCCCTTCAAGCTGTGACATCCAGAAGCTGGCCGGGGAGGTGCGGCAGAGGCAGGTTTGTTGCAAAGGGCTGTGTGTTGTAGTGTTGAGTAGGGCTCTGCAGCTCCACCTTCTTGTCAACCAGATGGGAATGATGGGCGCATGGACTTCAAGGGCGTGACCGTGAGGTCAAACGAATTGACGGCATGAACGTCCTTGGCTAACAGAGGTCTTCCAGGCACCGGTCAGTGGGTAGGGACACAGCGACCAAATCCCAGCTCAGCCGCTGAGCTCAGGCTCTCTTCATCTAGAAACCGGGGTTCCCGGGAGCCAATGACTTCCCAGGGTTGTTGAGAGATTCAGAATGCAGAAGGCGCTCTCAGCACCCCGTCAGCCCACCATAGTTGGTAGCCGAGATTGATGATGATGATTCTATTGATAATACTGGTGGAGAGTGGAATGTTATCGAGCAGTCGTCTGGGAACCCAGGCGCCGTGGGTCCCACCCCAGGGTGCACCGTGGAGTGGATGCAGTGCACCGTCAGCCCTGTGCCTTTTGTGTACATTTTGATTTGGTTGTAGGGCGGACTCCCGCACGGAAGGCCACCTCCCCCCACTGCCTCCAGCAAGGCTGTACCTGTGAGCACACTGCTCCCCTGAAAGGTGCCACAAGAGTACGTGGTCTGGCCTTGAAGCCAGCCCGGGACTGGAAGTGGGGGGAATTCAAATGCAGACCCCCACCACTTCCCCCGCCGTGGAAACTCAGACATGTTACTTAATTGCTCCGTGCCTCTGTTTCCTCATCTGAGAAAGAAGTATAATAACAGCACCCACCTCTTACGGTCGCCGTAAAGATTGAGTTAAGATGTGCCCCACGAGGTGGTGAGAAGGGCTCAGATTCTGGGTCTGTTACAAAGAAATAGAACTCGCAGGTTATTGAAAGGTTGGCAACATCTGTCAAAATCACAACCACACGTACCATTCGACCTAGCATCTCTGCTTCTGGGACTTCGCCTACCTTAGTCCGTGCACATGGGTGAGGTGACCCACATACAAGGATGTTTATTGCTGGGTAAAAGGAGAATGGAACAGGCTGGATGGAGCCAAGTGTGGGTGTGGACGTGGAAATAGTGCTGGGGGAGCGGGGATGGGAGCTGCCATCTGGAGAGCAAGCTGTTGAGTTAAAAATATGCATCGGAGTATGTGAAATATGGCCACCAATTCTTTGGCATTCCTCCCATTGAGAGGTGAGTCTGTGCACCCGTTCTGCGACTCTGGGCTGGCCGGGGACTGCTTTGACCAATGACTGTAGCAGAAGTGATACTGTGTCAGTTTCCAGGCCCAGGTCTTTAAAGACTAATAGCTTCCACTTCCTTTTTCTTGGAATGATTGGGGAGAAGCCAGCCATGAAAGAAGTGCAACCATCCTGAGATGGCCATGCAGTGAGGAAGTCCAATTAGCCATGGGGTGGTGTTGTTTAGAATGAAATGCCGTGTGTGTGTGTGTGTGTGTGTATGTGTGTGTGTGTGTGTGTATCCATTGGGGTAGACCCAGGTCCATCAAGGCTGCAGATATGAATGAAGAAGCCAGCCATCTTGGAAAGGAACCTCCAGCCTTAGCTGTCTCAGCTGACACCACATGGTTCAGAGATGAGCCACCCACCTGGGCCCTTCCTGAGCCCTTCCTGAACCCCTGATGACCTACAAAATCACAAACCACGTGGTTGTTTTAAGCCTCTAACTCGAGGGTCATTTATTATGGTGCCTAAGATAAAGAGAATGCATGTAGCCTCTGACAAAGCAGTTGCACTCCTATTTGTGCAGACCAAATTCTCATAGAGCCCAGACTAGGACATGGCAGTGCTGTTGTGGTGGCAGGGACCTAGCGACCACCCAGGGACCCATTACTGAGCTTGTAGAGAGGAAAAAGGTGCTGGATGCAAACCAAAGAGTTGTGGGAGCCACGGGTCGAGCCACACCCCAGACGTGCATTAAACAGGAAGTGAGCATGAGAGCACAGAAAGATGTAAAATGCGTACCCAGAAGGCAACAGCACCCGTACAATCGTAATCATGTCCTCCAGGAAGGCTGCCACGTCAGAGGACCCATCAGAATGGGAGAGGCGCATAAAACAAGAAGGGGAAACGAGATAAAAGGAAATAGAAAAACAAAACAAAGGGGAAGTGTGTGTGCTCAGGGGTCAGCGATGATGATCTGCTGTGAACCGAGGAACTGTTCTGAACTCAACTCTCTACATTTGAAGTTCAACAAGTAATAATAAAGGCAAATAAATGTCTATGCGTAGGGGGTTGGTTGCATCAGTTAGAGCACAGCCGCATGATGGAGTACTACGAAGCTCTGAAGAGGAACAAAGGTGATTTCTACGTACTCGTTTGGAAGACTCTCCGAAGTGTATGGATAAGGGGGAGATGGTCAAAACCCTGGGCTTGCCTGGTCAAGGCACATATGGGAGTTGATGCTTCCAGCTCCTCCCCCCTTCTCTCTCTCTCTCTCTCTCCTCTCTCTCTCTCTCTCTCTCTCTGTCTCTCCCTCTCCTCTCTAAAATGAATAAATTAAAAAAAAAACTAAGAAAAAAGGGGGAGATGGTATAGAAAGGGATATGTAATAAAATTGTATGTGTTTGCATGTAAGTTTAAAACACGGGGTGTCTCTGTGGAGGAATATCCCAGAAACTAAGGCAACGGATGCTTCTGGGGACATGAGCCAGGTATCAGGGGTCGGGAGTGGACGGGAGACTTCCTAAGATGGGGTATCGGGGAGCAGTGTCCAGGGAAGGAATTGCCAGCAACCTTGGGACCTGCTCTAGGCCAGGTGCTGGGACTCAGAGAGGAAGCAGAGCCCAGTTTTCCCTGCTCAGGGTTCTGACTCTGCCCAGCCCATGGGGTGACTGTGGCGGGCAAGCCCCTTGAGTAATCTGGGCACTGCCCACCCCTCTGCCTTCCTCAGCTGTTTCTCCCTCATCACTGCTCACCTTCCTCCTCCCCATCTCCCCCTGTGCTTTTAAACACATGAAGAAATATAGAGAATAACATAAAACAATTGTACGTTCTCACCACCCCGTTTAAGAAGAAGACTTTTCAAAACCAAGTGAGAGTGTCATGGTTTTAAAACATGTCCACAATTTCTCCGACACTCCTTTCTCCAAAAGGTAGCCACTGTTTTTCTCCACTTTTTTTTTTTTTTTTTTGTATTTTTCCGAAGTTAGAAGCGAGAAGGAAGTCAGACAGACTCCCACATGCACCCAACCGGGATCCACCCGGCATGCCCACCAGGGAGCAATGCTCTGCCCATCTGGGGCATTGCTCTGTTGCAATTGGAGCCATTCTAGCCCCTGAGGCAGAGGCCATGGAGCCATCCTCAGCACTCGGGCCAACATTGATCCAGTGGAGCCTTGGCTGCTGGAGGGGAAGAGAGAGACAGAGAGAAAGGAGAGGGGGAAGGCTGGAGAAGCAGATGGGCGCTTCTCCAGTGTGCCCTGGCTGGGAATTGAACCTGGGATTTCCACACACGGGGCTGACACTCTACCTCTGAGCCAACCGGCCAGGGCTCCCTCCACCTTTGAGTGAGAGGTGAGGGTATAGCGATTTGCTTCTGATGGCGAGACTGTGGTGGTCATGATGTTGGAGGCCAGGTTATAAAAGGATATAGCTTCTGCCCAGATGTCTGTCTGGCAGTGCTCATGTTTGGGATCCACTCACCATGCAATGGAATGCAGGTCACACGCGGAGGCCCCTCTCCAGCGCCGTGCTCAGGCCTTGGCGAATCTGTAGCCCAGGCTGACATCTGAATGTAGCCTCCTGAGGACCAGGGCCACCCAGCTAAACCACTCCCAAGTTCCTGATCCTAAAAAACTTGTTAGATAGAACGAATGACTGTTGTTGCTGTAAAACACCATGTTGTGGGACCACTTGTTACGTAGGGTAGCTAGCTGATACAGAGGTCCTTGGTAGTTACCTGAATATCAGTTCCCTCTCCCTGCTGAAGAAACTACTGTCGTGATATTTACTATTCCCATGTGTGTTTTCAACTTTTACTACATGTGTATAAATCCTCATACAACATGTAGGACAGTATTTCATTCTTAGAAGCTTAACTTTGGCCTGACCTGTGGTGGCGCAGTGGATAAAATGTCAATCTGGAACACTGAGGTCACCGGTTCAAAACTGTGGGCTTGCCTGACCAAGGCACATATGGGAGTTGATGCTTCCTGCTCCTCCCCTCTTTTCTCTCTCTCTCTTTCTCTCTCAATCTTCCCTAATAATAAAGAAATAAAATCATATATATATATAAAAGCATAACTTCCCATGAGATAATACATACGTTTGTGTTTATCATATGTGTCCTAGTTCACTTGCTTTTTCCCAAAGTATGCTTTGGAGAGCCACCTGTGTTGAAGCATGCAGCTGCATTCTTTTTCACAGCTGTGTAGTATTCCGCTGTATGGATATACCACAATATGCATATTATCCAGAACTCTATGCTGATGAACACTTGGGTCATTACAGGGTTTTGCTATTACAAACCACAATACGGGTAAGGTCCAGTCACCCTATCATATCACCGACCACCCCTTCTAGCTAACAAGCTTTCTGTCCCTAATGGTCCCCTAAACTGGTCTCTGTTGGTGCTCCCTCCATTCTTTCTTCTGGCACCTGCTTTGCTCGGTCAACATTTAGTTATCTGTTTCTTTCCCTGAGTGGGAGAATAAGTCCCCTCAGGGCAGGGGGAGTAGTGGCTTTTCTCCTCAGTCCTGCCACCTTCCCCCCCCCACACACACCTAGCAGAGGGTCTGGAACACAGTAGGCCCTTAACAAAAATTGTTTGGAATGGTTGGGAATAGCTTCCTAACTTTGGCCTCAGTTTTCCCATACGCACGGTAAAATACTTTAGATCAGTTTGGGGGTGACTTTAGACTCAGCTTCTAAGAGGGATCTCGGTGGCCACTTCAGGGTACGGAAGAGAAGACCTTCAACTTGTACTTAGCATCTTGGAGACCATCTTGTATTTGTACACAAGGAAAGCTCTCTCGCTGATTTAAGAACCTTACGTGCACCTGAGATGCAATCCCTTGACATCCACAAAGGAGGAAGCTGAGGCCCAGAGTATGGAAGGGGTTAGTCCCCAAACTTAGAAGGCGAAGAAGACCTGGAAGCCACCCCGAGACCCTGCACAAGGGAGTCGACCGGTCTCATCACTGGGGAGCCAGGCCTTCCCTGGGGCTGTGCCCCAACAAGATGCCAGGCCCAGGCTCATGCTCTGCTCCCAGCCTGGCTGCTCCTTGCTGCCGCCTCCCCAGCCCGGTCAGTCTTCCTAGCTCTCGTTAGGGACTTCCCTGCAGCTTCCTGCTGGGCCAGGCCTTGGGAGCCCCATTGATCCTCTGACAGCCCAAGACAGATCGCTGGGGAGTGTGTATTCAGGTGCAGGCCAAGCACATGGAGGCCAGATGAGATTGGGGTGGTGGGGTAAGGGGCCCACTTGGGTGGGGAGTAGAGGGCAGAGGAGGGCGAGGACAGAGGGTCCCAGAGGCACCTGCCTCCTCGCCACCCGTCCCCACTGTTCCTGCCCTCCTTGGAGCGTCTGCTCCCCTAGCTGCAGCTCGCGGGGGTGGGGCTCACCCCGTCCTCTCCTCTCCTCTCTCCAGGGCTTGGGAGGACTCTGGGTGTAGCGGATAGAAGTTGGGATAAGGAGCAGGCCCTGCTCCATTTGAGCGCAGCCTGGGACCTTCCAGGGACAGTCAGGTGGACAACAACCCCTCCTTAGCTGCAGTTTCCTAGGGACAGTGAGGAGGGACCACCCCTCACCTGGGTCCAGCAGGCAGAGAGGCGTGTGTCCTCAGTGTCTCCACGGCCCCTTAAAACTGCCTGTGCTACGTCCCCCTTGGGTTAGGGGAGCCCCCGCTGTTCGCCCCAGCTCATCCTGCCCTGGCGGCCCCTGGGGTCCGGCCTGTTGACTCCTGGGTTCCTGGAACGGGCAGCTGGGCTGCTGAGCTGTCTGCTGCCAGGACCCCGGGTGCTGCCCCTGGGCCAGGAGATGGGTGCTCGCTCCTCCTCCAGGTGGCCCTCAGCTCGGAGACTTCTCCCTTCTCCTTCCAGAAAGCTGTCCCCTGAGGCTTCTGCAGGGCTGCCTGTTCCCCAAAGTGGAGGGGGTCTGCTAGATGCCCTGTGAACCCCCCACCAAAGGCCTTCAGATGATGGCACCTGTATCTCGAGTGGGCACCTGAGCGTCAGGTGGCCTGTGAGTGGGTAGGGGGCTGGGGAGACAGGCTCAGAAGAGGAGGCCGGCGGGTGGGAGTCTGCTCAGAGAGGAATGGGGCTCCGTGAGGGGAGAGGGGGCTCACAGGCCCGGCGAGCGGAGAAAACAGGGCTTCAGTGAGACAGACGGACTTGGTGAGGGCGACAGTGTCTCAGAGAGGCTGGGGGCAGAGCGAGCATAGGTCTCAGATGAGGGAGGGGGCAGCCTTAGACCGGGGGTGTGTGTGTGTGTGGAAGCTTCGATGGGGGGGTGCAGACTCAGACCAGGGGGGTGGAGACTCAGATGGGGGGTGCAGACTTAGACCAGGGTGGGGTGGAGACTCAGATGGGGGGGTGCAGACTTAGACCAGGGGGGTGGAGACTCAGATGGGGGGTGCAGCCTTAGACCAGGGGGGTGGAGACTCAGATGGGGGGTGCAGACTTAGACCAGGGGGGTGGAGACTCAGATGGGGGGGCAGCCTTAGACCAGGGGGGTGGAGACTCAGATGGGGGGTGCAGACTTAGACCAGGGGGGGGTGGAGACTCAGATGGGGGTGCAGACTCAGACCAGGGGGGTGGAGACTCAGATGGGGTGCAGACTTAGACCGGGGGGGGGTGGAGACTCAGATGGGGGGTGCAGACTCAGACCAGGGGGGTGGAGACTCAGATGGGGGGTGCAGACTTAGACCAGGGGGGTGGAGACTCAGATGGGGGGCAGACTTAGGCCAGGGGGGTGGAGACTCAGATGGGGGGGCAGACTTAGGCCAGGGGGGTGGAGACTCAGATGGGGGGTGCAGACTTAGACCGGGGAGGGGTGGAGACTCAGATGGGGGGTGCAGACTTAGACCGGGGGGGGTGGAGACTCAGATGGGGGGGCAGCCTTAGACCGGGGGGGTGGAGACTCAGATGGGGGGGCAGCCTTAGACCAGGGGGGTGGAGACTCAGATGGGGGGCAGACTTAGACCAGGGGGGTGGAGACTCAGATGGGGGGTGCAGACTTAGACCGGGGGGGGGTGGAGACTCAGATGGGGTGCAGACTTAGATCAGGGGGGTGGAGACTCAGATGGGGGGGCAGACTTAGACCAGGGGGGTGGAGACTCAGATGGGGGGCAGCCTTAGACCGGGGGGGAGGGTAGGTGCACACAGTCCACTGCGGCTCAGGGAGAGACAGGTTGTGCCTGTGTGTTGTGGGGGCACCAGAACAATCCCCGGGAGCAGCCTGGGCCCCTGCAGCTGACAGCCCCCGAGCTAATGAGGGTTAATGAGCAGCTGGGCCCAGCTTCCCGGGGTCTGTGTTGGCAGCTATGTCAGCACACCAGTGCCACGGTGGATGGCCGCAGGCTCTAGCCCTCCGGGGGGTGGCAACTCAGGGAGCCCAGGTGAGGGATTCTCGGGCCTCTCATGGGGCCGGGAAGGTGTCGTTTTGCCTTCCCTGCAGATTAGGAGATTGTTGCAGGGCAAACTTGACTAGAGGTGGAGACAAACATCAATCATCCATCCTTGGCCAGGACCGGGGTGAGGGTGCTGAGGAGGGGACACTAGGCTTGGAGCCGCTGAGGTCCGGTGGCGAGCTGCGCACTGCAGAGAGGAAGGGCTAGACCAGAGAGGGGTGGCGTGCCTCTCCGGGTCACACAGAGCACCAGAGACACTCGCCGGGCCTGTCTGTGCCGGACGGACGGACGTTGTCCAAAGCACTGTGCTAAACCCCACTCCCAGCCCCAGGAGGTCAGTGCTATTATTAACCCCATTTTACAGATGAGGAGAGGAAGCTGCAGGGAGGTCAACAGCCAGGAAGACTCACAGCTGGGATGTGAACCCGGTCGCCCTGGCGGGCCTGCGGGGGGCCATGCTGAGGCGCTCTCAGACCAGCTTTCCCTGGTCACAGGGGCTGACAGTGCCCTCCCCCCCACTCCCCTCTCCGCAGGGACCCCGGTTTGTTTGGTGCCCCCGGCAGGGCTGGGAGGTGAGACTTAAGTATAAATAAATAAATAGGGAGCAGATGGTGGTGGTGGTGGGGGGAACAGGCAGGGGCAGGGCCGGGGCCTCCTCCTTCTCCCTGGGAAAACACTGCTGGCTGGAGCAAATGGATTCCAGACTCAGGCCTGTTGTCTGCCAGTCTGGGCCTGGCCTTGCCCTGGAGGAATGGTGTGCTGGCGCCCAGAGTCCTAGGTCCTGCCCATCTCTCATTTCCCTCTCTTCTTCCTGTGTGGCCTTGAGCAAGTCCCTCGACCTCTGTGTGCCTCCATCTCCCCATCTGTCAAATGAGAAGAAAAAGAATGAGCGGAAGGAGGTGGTCAGGTGTCTGCTCGAGGGCCACCTCCTCAGGGAAGCCTTCCTTCATTGCTCCAGGCAGACAGTGTTAGAGCCACCGCTCAGAGTGTCAAGGAGGAGGATATGGGCATTTGTGTCTTTCATTTCAGAGCAACCCATTGGACAGATCCTTGTTCAGAGTCTACTGCGTGCTGGGCGGGGTGCTACGCCATCCTCCGGGCTGACACAGTAACCAGAATGTGGTTTTTCTCTGTGGCTGCAGCAGCTGGCGCAGAGTCGCTACTCGTAAACACTCGTCCTGGGAACGAATGAATGAGTGAGTGGGTGGATGTTCGAGGAGAGGAGGTGTGCTGCCCTGCGGAACCTGCCCCACTGGGGGTGAGGCTGGAAGTGGACAGAAGGTGATATGGGGGAGTAGGGACAAGGAGCAGTGGCCTCCTATATCCATAGGTCCTGCCTCCACAGATGCAACCAAATGCAGATTTAGAAAAATTCCAGAACGTTGATCCCCAAACAGTATATACTATAACAACTACTTAATAGCAGTTACATTGTACTGATTATTATAAGTAACCCAGAGGTGATTTAAAGCACCCAGAGAGAATGTGTGTAGGTGATATATAAACATGACACCATTTTATGTAAGGAACTTGAGCATCTGAGGATTGGGGTATCCTCAGGGGTCCGGGAACCCATTTCTGGTACTGAGGGAGGACTGTGTTAAATAACAACAAAGCCAAAGTGAGAAAGTCATTCTCGCGTTTTCAGTGTCTCCGTCCTTCCAACAGGCCCAGTGGCAAGGCTGCGAGGATGCCAGGCGCTCACCTTTCTGAGACTAGTGGGTCTCTCTCCCTTTCTCTCCTCTGGGCTCAGAGCTTTGAGCAATGGTGTCCTGCTAGTGGGTCTCTCTCCCTTTCTCTCCTCTGGGCTCAGAGCTTTGGGCAATGGTGTCCTGCTAGTGGGTCTCTCTCCCTTTCTCTCCTCTGGGCTCAGAGCTTTGGGCCATGGTGTCCTGCTAGCATTCGAGAATATTATTTTGCTTCTTATTATCTTATTCCTTTTGGTCAGTTCCTTTTTAGTTGTGGTAAGGGATTCTGCTTTGTCATGTGTGTTTGGATATGGCTGGCGGGGTGTGAACTGGTCCCAGAGGAAGCCTGGGGATGTGTGGGCACTTTCTGACACAGTGATTGTTTGGGACCCAGGTGGCGAGGGTGGCAATGGGTGGATGGGGCCCGACTGCAAAGGGGCAGGAGGAGACTCGGGGCGGTGGTGGGAATATTCTGTGTGTTGACTGAGGACTGAGGTGGTGGTTATGTCGGGGTGTATATTTGTTAAACTATATTGCACCGTACACTTTCAGTGGGTGTATTTTATTGCATGTAAATTCAACCTCAGTCAAGTTGATGCACAAACAGTTGCATTTACATTTAAGTCAGCCTCTCCAGGCTGACTTAAGATGTTAGATACATACGATATATGTACTTAAGATACTAAGTACTGTACAGAGGCCGTGAGGTTGTCCAGCACACAGTAAGTTTGGGAAACACAGAGTGAGTGAATAAATGGATAGAGAGGAGACAGAATGAATGAACAAATAGGTAAATGAGCAGATTAGTGACTATATACCTCATCTATGGTAACGAGCCCTTTCTGCACAGCCCCAACACGTTGGGTGGTCCTGGTTAAGGGTTGCCTTATCTCAGCTTGCATAACACCTGTGATGTGGTCCTCACTACCTCACGATATAATCCTGTCCAGTGTCTGAGCGCTGGGGCTGTGGGAAAGACCTTTCCTCGTCTGAAGTGGATCTTCATGGTGACCCGCGTCCTCTGCAGCTCCGCAGACACATCTGCTCCCCGCATCTGGGGACAGCCCCAAGGCTGCCCCTCCACGTCTGCTCTGCTGTGGGCTCTTCATCCCAGGTGCTTGCCTGCTCTGTCCGCCACGTTCTGCTTGCACAGAGCTTATGTACATCGTGGCGAGGCGGCAGGTACAAGCAAGTAGACAATATAGTCAGAAGCCATGAAAGAAAAAAAAACAGGGTAAGAATAGTGGGAAGACCATGGGAGGGATGAGGAAACAAGAGAAGCCTAAGGAGTTGACGTTGAGCTGAGTGAGTCCCAAAGGATGTGAAGCAGCCAGAAATTCCAGAGGAGAAGGGCATTCTAGCAGAGACCAGAGCAAGTGCAAAGGCCCTGGGGTCAGAGAGCATTTGGGAACTGGGAGGCAACCGGCCTGGCTGGAGTAGGGTGAGCTGGGGAAGAGCAGGTCATTCAGGGTGTTGATGGTGAAGTACCTGGAGATTGTTTCCCAAATTTGATCCTTGAACACTTGTAAGCAAAGGGTGATATGGCACTCAAATATTAGTAGAAACTGAGTAAGTACTTACTGAAGTAAAATGAATTGAAGGCCCTTCTTATTCCAATCATTTGGCACTTCCGAAATGAAAGCGACCACGTTTGAACCTTGGCTGGCCCTCATCCTTACTGTGTGACTGTGAGCAGGGGACTTCAGCTCTCTGAACCTCAGTTTCCTCATCTGCAAAATGGGGATGATAACCTCGTGGGGTGGTTGTGAGGACCAAATGACTTTATATTTGGAAAGCATTTACATACTATCCACAAATGCTTTGTGTTTGTTAAGCAAAATGAAAAAGGGTGAGGACCCAGAGAACAAGATGACCCCAACTCCTGAGGGGAAAGCATTCTGGGTTAGAGGGGCTGGCTTTCTCAAACATTTGCTACAAAGAGAGAGCCCCCCACCTCAGCCAGACCTGGAGGAGGTTAGGAACGGTATGATGTTTACATTGTTTATACTGACAGCTACATTTATTTATGTCACAGGATACTGATTTCTCACTTTGGCTGGCTAAAAATTTTTAAAATTTTCCTTAAAAATTTTTAAAATTTGCCCTGGCCGGGTAGCTCAGGTGGTTAGAGCGTCATCCCGACGTTGTAGATTCGATCCCCGGTCACGGCACAAGAATCAACCAATAAATTTATGACTAAGTGGAACAGCAAATCGATGTTTCACTCTCCCCTCCTCTCTCTCAAATCAGTAAACAAAAAAAAATTTTTTCTTCAAGTATAAAAAATTTTAGTTTTAAGTAAAACAAAAGCAGATTTTATTTTATTTTATTTTGTACAGAGACAGAGAGAGAGAGTCAGAGTGAGGGATAGACAGGGACAGACAGACAGGAACGGAGAGATGAGAAGCATCAATCATTAGGTTTTCGTTGCGCATTGCGACACCCTAGTTGTTCATTGATTGCTTTCTCATATGTGCCTTGACCGCGGGCCTTCAGCAGACCGAGCAACCCCTTGCTTGAGCCAGCGACCTTGGGTCCAAGCTGGTGAACCCCTGCTCAAACCAGATAGATGAGCCCGCACTCAAACTGGCGACCTCCAGGTCTCGAACCTGGGTCTTCCGCATCCCAGTCCGACGCTCTATCCACTGCGCCACCACCTGGTCAGGCAAAAGCAGATTTTAAATTTAGCTAAAAGCCATGGTCCCTAAAGGCGATGCCAAGCCCTCCTTGGGCCCAGTTTGTGAAGGAGACTCTCGAAGGGATGTTTAGAAACTGCTTTCTAAGCTCGCTTCTTCATCGCACTCTTGGGGGCCTGGGCCCTACTATGAAGGTTCTGGCGGACTCCCCAGTCTGGGGGTCACTAGGACCCTCCCTTTCTGTCATCCGCAGATCCGGCTCCAGCCACTGAAAAGTTATAGAGCCCCGTCTTCCAATTACATCTGGACTCGGATCCCTTCTCTGACCACCCTGGTCCAGACCACCGACCCTCACCTGGGGCCCTGGTGACAGGGAGAGCCTCCCCCGCACCCCTGTCCGTCAACAGCCTCGCATGCCTCCCAGGCCACGCGGATGACCAGGCTGAGTCTTCGGCACCCACACGGCCCCTCCTGAGCCGAGGACGCCCGCCTCTCCCGTCCTCGCACCTGCCAGCCCTGCCCTTGTCCCGTGTGGGCTGCCCTGCCATGCTGGCCTCTGTGCCGTTCCTTCTGCTGGAAATATACTTCCTTCTGGAACCCACAGGACTTCCTTCCTCTCCGCTCAGGCCCAGGCCCCCTCCTCAGAGAGGTCCGGCCGCCTGAACAGAATTGGTATTTCCTATTTCGTTCCTTCTGTTCCCCCGGCTTTTCCCTCACAGCAGTTCTCACGGGATACTGCATCTGACATTCCCTACGCATTTCGTGCGTGTGTTTCTTGCCTTTCTCCCCTAAGTAGATGTCAAGAAGACAGGAGTTTCCATCTGCTTTGTACTCTGCTGGTCCCAGTGCCTGGCACAGCGCCTGGCACACAGTAGGCGCCTGGTACCACCTTGTAGCGGGAACATCCAGGGAGGTATGTGGAGGGTGGGTGGGGGGCAGACACTCCCAGCCCTGCCCTGCCCTCTCTGCAACCCCTTGTCACCCCTCTTGGTGTGGCTTCTCTCTCCTCCTGCCCCACCCGGTCAGCCCTTACGGACACAACAGGACAGGGAATCTTGTTCCTCAAGGGAAAGGTTTCCAGCTGCAGGCAGGCCCTCCTCCTGCTCCTCCGTCCCCTCCAAGCCCGATGGGGGCTGTGTCCGCAGGGGCCTTGCTGTCCACAGACAGTCTCCAAATGACAGAGGGCCTCGGGTGCGGACCCACGCTGGGTGTCCCCCGGCGAGCCAGGGACCTGCTCCCAGTCCCTGTGTCCTCATCTGCGAAGACAGAAGACTGAGACTGTGATTGTTTGGGACCCAGGTGGCGAGGGTGGCGATGGGTGGGTGGGGCCGGCGCGAGGAGACTCGGGGCGGTGGTGGGAATACTCTGTGTGTTGACTGAGGACTGAGCGTGACCAGCTTTGGGGAAGCTGCTAGACTTGTCTCTGTTTTACAGATAAGGAAACTGAGGCTCGGACAGGTGAATCTGTCTACAGGACAGCCAGCCTGGGCCTCAACTCCCTCCTCTGTCTAATGAGGGCAATGTCCCCTCCCTTCTAAGGTTGTCTGAAGATTAAATGAGTTAAGTAAACCTTGAAGCACTTAGTAGTGCCTGGCACACAGTAGGTGCTGGGGGAACTGTTGGTTACTATTGCTGTTGTTCCCAGACGTGAATTTACCAACGCCCCACAGCCAGTAGGTGGTGAAGCCAAGATTCAAACCCGGGTTTGTCGTAATCTCAATGGACTCCCCCTCACTTCTGCAAAAATAATAACAATACTAGTAATGGCAACAACAACGACATGGGTCACAACACCGTCAACACGAACAGTGTTTTCCGCCCCATTTGGAAGCACTCAGGGTTAGCGTGAGGCTGTGAGGTGGCGGCACCTGCCCTGCGCCCACGCGCACGCACCCCTGTCCTCTCACTTCCTCCTGTGCGGGAACTGCCGGGGCCCCCAACCCCGTCGCCTGGGGGGCCGAGCGGGGGACCTGGGCGGCCCGGGGCGCCCCCCCGGGGCAGGCGAGCGCGGCCCCGGGCTCTGGGAGGAGCCGCGCGGCCTGGAAGACATTACACGGCTGTCGGCCGGGGGGCGTCGCTCGCAGTTCCGGAGGGGGTCCCGGCGGCGGACACGCCGGGCGAGGGGACGGCCCCGCCACAAAGCGCGCTTTGTTCTGCGCTCCCCCCGGGAGCTGGAACCAATGGATTGGCGGCAGCTGAGGTCATCTGTCAGGCGGCGCCGGGGGTCAGGCCCGGGGAAGGGGCCGCGGGCGGATGGGCCGGCGGGGGTCGGTGTGTGCGGGCCCATTAACCAGGCTGCTCTCGCCGGGGGCTGGGGCGGGGGGCAGGTCGCTGCTCCGCCAGAGGCCTCATTTTATCCATCTGTCCCACCGGAAAGATCATTCTGTTCTGTCCACCTGGTGAGACTACCGTGTCATGGATGGACGAGAGGAGGAGGAGGAGAAAGATGATGGGGGCGGTGAAGAGAGCATCTTTGGAATGAGCACTCCTCGCCTTCCTGGTCCATGGAAGTGCTCCAGGCAGGATTCGAACCCCAGAGGCTGGGTCTGACCCGGGAGGCCCATGTGCTTTGTAGCACAGAGGACCTGTGTCTGCCCTCCCCCCCCCTCCCCCCAGGGGTCCCTTCCTGGTTCCCTGCTTTGACCTGGATGCCAGACTTGGCCTGCCCTCCAGGGCTGCTGATAGGTGGAGCTGCCAGACCTGAGTCCGGGGACCCCTTGAAGACAATCCTGGTGTGTGGGGGGGGGCTATTCCAGGGCAGAGTCCAGCTAGAGCGCCATCCCTTGCTGCCCCCCGTGTTTTTTTCTGACTGGAGACAGATTTGGGTCTGAACAGTTTCCTCCACCTCCTGTAAAACGAGATCCCATTTGTTCCCTCATTCACGCCCCTAACAGCAGGTACCTCCGCGTTCCCATCATATCATGAGACAGTTAGGCTGCTAAACACTCCATGCAGGGTCCCCTGGGCGGGGGGCGAGGCCATCAAGTCCGGGGAACCCCAGAAACTGCCCCAAATATTTGTGTTTGTGTGTGTTCCTGGGGAAAGAACTCATGGCTGTTCTTTTAGGATTCTCCACTGGCTTCATGACCCCCCCCCAAAAAAAAAAAGTAGTTAAAAGGAGCAGCGGCTGGAGTGCAGGGAAGGAAAGCAGCCCCCCAAAGTTTGCTGGAGGGACAGGCACTTGGCACAGCCACTCTGGAGAGCAGTTTGCCGGCAGCTTGGGCGTTGCAAACTGAACTATGTATCAGCCAGGCTGTCGACTTCAAGGTGTGCAGTTGGGAGAGCAGAGAGGGTGATGGGGGACAGTGTTCACAGCAGCAAGATAACCGTGAACCCTCGAATGTCCACCAACAGGAGAATGATTAATAAATGATTACACTTACACCCTGGAACGATGAAAAGAATAAGCTAAACCTGGGTGGAATTTATTCACTCAACAGGTGTTTACTGAGCACTTACTATGTACCACCTGTTGTTTTTGGCACCGAGGCTGCAGTGATAGATCAAGTCCTGTCTGGAGAAGTTACATGTTCGTGGGCGAGATAGTTATAAACAGACACAGAAGGTGATTTCAGGGACGCTGATACATGTCAGGAGGAAAAGAAATCTGAGTTAAGGTGATAGAATGATGGGGGAGGGAGCTCTTTTAGACAGTGTAGTGGTCAGGGACGGCCCCTCTGAGGAAGTGACCAGAATGAGAGAGACCCTAAGAGAACGAAGACACTAATGAGGCGGATGGCTAGGGCAGATTGCAAGTGTCATCTGCAAAATAATGTAGAAATGAAAAGTATTCTTTACTCACATGCGAACACTACTACGCAGTCAGAGAAAGTTCTGGAAGGGTAAATGCCAAATTAATGCAGGTAATTGTCCCAGTTAGGGAGGCCAAGGGACCACTAAGACTAGAACTCACGGTGGACTTTAGCCTGTACCTTGTATTTTAATTTTTTAATGTTTAATTAGTATTTGAATATCTTAATGTTTTAAAGGTGAATATATAATATATGAAACATGAAATTTAAAAAAAGTGTTTAAATCAATCGTGGTGAAGAGGGTTGTTTGTAGGGCACGAAGGGGCCCCTCCATACTGCCTTTCATTGGACTAAAGTTCCTGGAGGCAGTGGTTTGGTTGGGGAGGGGACACACCGTTGGATCCCAGGAGCCCAGAAGAGACACGTGGCTCAGCCTAGAAGGGCAGGAAGCTTCCTGGAGGAGGCATCACCTCTGCAGAGCCTGCCACTGGCTGGCTCAGCCTCCCGAGACCAAAAAACAGGCCTGGAGAGGTCATGAAGTGTGCAAGGACGCAGAGCGAAGAGTGGTCAGAATAAGAAGAACCTGAAACTACAAACTCCCAGCTCAGTCCCCTTCTCACGCCTGGACTCCCTGGCTTCTCTGTAAGTAATTCATACGCCTCCTCTGAGCCGGGCCCCTCCGGTCCACTCCCTTCCCTACCTAAGCTCGGCGGGCTAGAGGCTCAGCCAGCCTTCCGCAGGCCGGAAAACACCGCCACCTGCTGGCGTAGCCGGGGAAACGCAGCTCTCATCCTCCACTGAGAACAACTGTTTTCACCCTTTAAGACCCACTTAACCTTCCTGAAGAATGACCAACCCCTCCCACTCCAAGTCTGTTCTGCACGCCCCCCCCCCAACAGTGCATAGCAGGGCTCTTAGCGTGGCCCGCTTGTGTCTTATCTGCAAGAAGAAAAAACCCTTTCAGGAAGGGGCAACCATTCTGTCACTCTAGCCAACAGTACTCCTACGAGGTCATTCCTCGTGGGTGACGGTGGCACCTCAGAACAGCATGGTCTACAAATCATGTCCTTAGATTCCTGACCCTTGCTACCAACCTTAGGGACAGACAGTCCATTTGACGGCTTGGAGAAAGCCCCAGGGAAGGTTCTGTCCAATGTCACAGTGGACCGAGTGCACGAGCTGGCCCTAGAACACAGATCTCCCGGGAGCTAGCCCAGTGGGGGGTGGAGGGGGTGTCATCATGTCTAAAAATAACTGACGCAGTCCAGCTCTGTGATTCCCAGCTTGTGGTCCCTGAGCAGCGGCAGCAGCAGCACCTGGGAACTTGTTAGAAAAGCAAATTCACAGGTCCCTCTCCAGATCTCTTGAATTAGAAACCGCGGGGATAGGGCCCCCACTCCAACCAGTCTGAGAACCTGAACCATTGGCCTAAAGCAATTACACCCCTCTTTTCACTAAATAAACCTTTATTCTGGAATGGTTTTCGATTTACAGAAAAGTTGCCAAGATAGCACAGAGTCTCAGCCTACCCCAACCAACATCAGTGTCTCCCGTCGTATGTGGTACGAAGTTGTCAAAGTTAAGAGATGAACATTGGTGTACTGTCCTTATGCCCTTCCGTGTCTTCCCTTCCCTCTAGGACTCTTGGCTTTCAGAGGCCCCTCTGGAATGTTCCACCCGACCTCCCCCATCCCTCTAGCGCAGATAACGAGACGTCCCCACTAGAGTGGGCCCGGGCCCAGGGAGAAATCCACCCCCTGCCCTAGCACCTCTCCCCCTAGTGTTGAGAGCCGGGACAGTGTCTTAGTGACCAGGCTGGGCAGAGCAAGGCCCTGTGTAGGAGAGAAACACTGCCCTTCACCTGTGCAAACCCTTTGTGACGGATGGAAAATGCCACAAGTCATTTTCAGTTTCCTTAAGAGGAACAGTCTGTTTCCCTACCCCTGGAAGCTGGGCCAGCCTTTTAATTTGCTCTGACCCAAAGGACTCAGCAGAAGTGCGCTCGTACCAAGCCTGGCAGAACTGGGCCTAGACTCCCAGAGGCCTCACAGCTTCTAGTCCTCATCCTCTTGGAATCCGGAGGCCACCGTGAGGTTAAACCTGAGCCAGCCTGCTGGAGAGGCCACACGGAGGAGAACTGGTCACCCAGCCAACAGCCTGCCAACTGTCAGACAAGTGAGCTAGGCCGCCCTGGACCCATCTGAGGTGACAGCTGATTGCATGTAGTCCCCAGGAGTGACCCTAGGCAACCTAACCTCAGAACTGTCCAGATGAGCGTGGTCCAGACTGCCAACCCACAGAGCGGGGAGCACGTGCATGACCTGTCCCTGGCTGCTACGGTCGGGGCTGGTGTGTTACGCGGCAGAGGCTAGCTGGCATCACGATTCCTCTCTAGGCAGTGGTGGGCTTCCAACCTCACTGCAGGAAGCTGAGTGCCAGTCCCGGGAAATGGGATACGATTGGTCCCCTCAACTGTGACAGTTCTGTTCCCTGCTTGCTGTCTCAGCTCTTTGCATCTAAGGGTGGCAGCGGTAGCTGTTTTGGGCCAAGGAGAGCGAGGAGGAAATGTGCAGCCGAGAGAGCAGGAATAAGGCCTCTGAAGAAGGTCTGACTTTATGATAGGAGCTGACAGGTGCAGCTGGCTTGGCCCTTCCTTGTCCCCACTCCTTTCTTCCTGGAGCAAAGCCACGACTCCTAGAGGCACAGCAGCTGTCTTGTGACCATGAAGTGACAAGCAAGAAGGGAAGCCGGAAAGGATCACAGAGACGTGGGCCCTGCCTTTCTGAGCTGTTAAACGGTACCGCCAGTCACCTCTCCCCAGAATCGATGCTGGGTGGAAAAAGGAACGTCTCTTTGTTAACCTAGGTTTTCTTTTACTTAGAGCTAAATGTATTCCACACAAAGACAAGAATGCAGAAGGAGCCTGACCTGTGGTGGCGCAGTGGATAAAGCGTCGACCTGGAAATGCTGAGGTCGCCGGTTCAAAACCCTGGGCTTGCCTGGGCAAGGCACATATGGGAGTTGATGCTTCCTGCTCCTTCCCCTGTTCTCTCTATCTCTTTCCTCTCTCTCCCTCTCTTTCTCTCTCCAATAAAAATGGATAAATAAAATTAAAAAAAGAAAAAAAAAAGAATGCAGAAGGATCCTTGACCTTGGGAACCCAGAGCCAGCAGCAGGTGGGTCTCCACACCCATTTCCTGTCTTTCTTCCTCTCAGTAATCCCGCAAACGCAAAGACAGGGCCCGTTTCCACAGCTCGGGACCAGGGCCTCCCACACTGTTCGGGAGTGAGCTCCAGGTCTCGCAGCTAGCTAGCAGAGCAGGCGCTTAGAGTCAGACCGCCTTCCTCCAGGTGTAAAGAGAATGCTCCCCTGCTGCATCTTCTGCGCGGTCCAGCCCACGAGAAGCCAGGTGTGTCTTCTGGGCTTTTGGGAGTGTTGGCAGGGGCCAAGGAGCCCGCTATTGCAAGTCTGGTGTGGACGCACCCAGGTACACCCTCAGGTCCGAGATGGTAGACTGGACGAGCTTGGCAGGGATGGTCTCTCGCTGCAGCTGCTGGTAGGCCGCGTAACGGTGGCAGCCCCCGAAGGAGTAGAAGTAGTTACCACCCTGGGCTCCCTTGATCCAGAGGACATCGATGGGGGGCACGCTGTCTGGGTCCTCCTGGAGAGAAAAGGGCCACAGGGTAAATGAGGATGAAACAGGGCTGGGCAGTTTGCAAAGCAGACTTCATTCACCTGTGTTGAGTTCCTACAGGGCACGCACACTGGCTAACGCTAGCCGGAGAGAAACACCGTCGAATAGTCAGGAATTTTGTGAGTTGGTTGACATCACCTTGATAGCTTGAAATTCAGCCATGGTGAGAGTATTTACACCAGGGAAATGGGCAGATACTACAAATCAGGGCTTTTCCTCCCTAGAAACAAGGTTGTTAAACATTTTATCAATACACCACATGCATCTATATCTGCATATACCTACCTACACACACATGTCTATCTGGCACTGTCCTGGACTTTGGGAATAAGGGGCAGCCCCTGCCTTCATGGGTTTCAGTCTAGCAGGACAGATGAAATGAAGATGTGAGTGTTGGAGTGACAAGTGATAGGAAGACAATTATACAGGTTGACATGACAGGGATGGGGGTCCACAAGGCCTCTCTCTGAGGTGACAGTGGACCAGAGAACTGAACATAGAGAAATCCACTTGGAAAGACAGGTGGAATAGTTCCGAGTAAGATCCCGAATGCCAGGTTCAAATCTCAGCTCTGCTGCTTAACTGCTATGTGACCTCGGACAATCAAATCTCTTTGTGCCTAAGTTGTCCCATCTGTCAGATAGGAATAAAGAAAACATACTCACCTCATAGAGCTGTTGGGTTAAACGAGTTAATCTATGTGAAGCACTTTGAACAATGCTTGGCACACCGAAAGTGCTCACTAATAAATCTGAGGAAAGATCAGCCCAGGCAGAGCAAACAGTAGGCGCAAAAGGCCTGTGGCCGGAACCAGTTCACTGGATTGGAGGCAAGGCAAAGATGCCCGTTGACCAGAGCGAACTAACTCAAGGGGGGCGGAGGAGCGGAAGAGGGCAGAAAAGTCAGCAGGAACCCACTGACAGGGGCAGGTTTGTTTCTGAGAGCAGTGGGTGGGCCTTGGAGCATTTCAAACAGGGGAGGGTAACTCGATCTAATGAATATTCTATTAAGTTGTCCCGGGAGAGCAGGCTTGGTGGGCTGGAGGAAGGCAAGAAAGCAGGGAGGATCCAGGTGAGGCCTCAGCAGGTCTTCAGGGGAAGAAGCAGGCTGGGGGGTGGGGGTGGGGTGGGTGTGGACGGGAAACGGAGAGGTGGACAAGTTTGGGGCACGTTTGGGGGGCAGATCTGAGGGGACTGGTTGGTGGCAGGGGTGAACGTGAGAGAAGAGAAAGAGGAAAATTTAAGCCGACTTCCTGGTTGGTATGGGCCTGCAGCCAGCTGGAGTGTGGGTGGTCCCCAGAGTAGGGACAGCCTGAGGCAGGGCTGGGCTGGGGGGCAGAGCACTCTGGGGAGACCACGCCCCGTGTGAGCTGCCTGGCAGGCCTCCCGCCCCCGGCCCGGCCCGTGGGTTCTCTCTTAACGAAGCCGCTTTGGTGGAATGCTTATCCATTCATTCTAGATATAATTATGAAGCACCAAGTTAGGAGCTGGGGCCCTGCAACCCGGAAAACCTAAAGTTGAATCTCGGCTCCTTCGAAGAGCAGCTGGGGAACCCTGAGCAAGGGGCCTGGCGTCCTGAGCATCTGTCTGAATGGGCATCGCGAAAGGAAGACACTCTGTAGGGCTGCTGCCCAAGTAGCCTCTGTAGGAGGCTGATGCATGTGGCGGGCGTGTGGGCGCAGAGCACTGCCCGGCCGTCAGTGGAGCACTCACGGGGGTGGGGGTGGGGGGTGCAGACGTGCTGGGTGCTGGTGGCATGATGGTGGGTGGATGGGCAGGAGGACAGCTCCCTCAGATGGCCACACCCTGACCCCTGGAGCCTGTGAATATGTTACCTTACAGGGCATAAAGGACTTGGTTAATATCAAGGGTCTTGACCTGGGAGGTTATCCTGGCAGAAGAGGAGGTCTGAGGTTGCCGGCTTTGGAGATGGAGCAGATGCCACTAGCCAGGGAAAGTGAGTGGCTTCTAGTTGCTGAGGAAATGCACTCTCCCCAGGAGACTCCAGAAAGGAATGCAGCCCCGCCACACCTTGAATTTAGCCTGGTGAGACCCATGTTGGACTTCTCACTATAGAAGAGCACATCTGTATTGTTTTAAGCCAAGACATTTCTGGTACTTTGTTATAATAGCCAGGGAAACCTAAGACCTATGGTAAGCAAAGACAGGTCTGGTTCTCGCTGTCACAGAGCATATGGTTCTAGTGTGGAAGTCAGGTGTCTACACAGCCCATGAAAACCCACTGGGACAAGAACTATGCTGGTAGGCACACTAACCCATAGGGGCCGTCAGGGAAGACACTGACCCTGAGACGGGAAGACCGAGGCGTTAGAAATAATAAAGCAGAGAAGGAAGAGCTTTCCTGGCAGGGAAAAAGCCCGTGCAAAGGCCCAGGGTGGGTTACAGCATTCACGGCTCGGTCCTCCATCCACAGCCAGGCAGTGTGCTAGTATTGGGGGAACAGCCAAGATAGGACAGAGTCCCTGCTCTTGTGGAGTTCACATGAGGTGGGACAGACAGACAACGAAACACAAACAAACGTGTAATCTAGTCTCAGGTGCATGTACATGCTTCATGAAGAAATCCCTCAGGTTAAGGGGGCAGATAGAGAGGCCAGGGCTCTGTTAGCCACGGTGGACAGGGAGGTGGGGACAGGAAGAGCCCTCCCGCCCCCGCAGCTATCTGGGGGAGCGGCTCCAGGACTGAAAGACGTCTGGTGTTTGTTGGGGCCTGGGGTCTCATATGGTCACCTTCCAAGAGTCTGAGGGAAGGGGACAAGATGCCATGCAGGCCTAACGTGACACATCTGTCTCCCCCCCTTCCCCAGTGTTCCTGCCAGGGCCACTCCAGCATTCTTGAGCACCCTCCTCAGTGATGGGGCTGAACCCTGTCCTCTCCCTGCTCCAGTTGAAACGGAGCGCCCCCAGCAGACGTGACATGCACAGTCAGAAGTGACAGCATGGCTTATTTCCAGACAGTGTAGTGGCCACGCTGCTGGGCACGGGGGCCAGGCTGTGCCACTTTTTAAGTATCTAACCTTGAAAAAGTTGCTTAAAACTCCTCCTGAGCCTCAGTTTCCTCATCTGTAAAAGAGGAACAATAGTCCCTACCGCATAGGGTTGGCATGAAGAAGCGAAGGCACTTAAAGCCGCCCCTGGGCCACTGCAAATGCTATCTTTCTGTTAGCGGTCGTTATTTTCAGCGTCTCGTCACTGCCCTGCTTGCTCAAGAGAGGAGAAAGAGGCCCAGAGAGGCCTGTCGAGTCGCTCAAGGTCACACAGCAAACGCCGCGCTCCGGCGGAGCCCAGAATCAGCCCCCTCCGGCGTCCAGCGCGACCTGCCCCCTCCGGCGCCCTCCGTCCGGCCGGCGGCCGTGGCTTCTCACCCGGATCGTGTTCACGAGGCTCTGCACCTTGGCCGGCTCCAGCACAGACGGCAACGGCCGGATGAGCACGCTCATCGGCACGTTGTGCACCGCGGCGATGCAGCCCGAGTGGATGCTGCTGCCCTGCGCGCCGCCGCCGCCGCCGCTGCCGCCGGGCCCGGGTCCCGCGGGCGCCCCCGCGCCCGCCCCGGCCCTGCCCAGAGCTCCCGCGCGCAGCCCCATCGCGCCGCTGCCGCCGCCGGCCGTGCCACCTTCCTCTCCCCCGCCCCCCACGGGGCTTTCACCGGGCCGGGCCGGGCTGTACCATTCCGCGCGGGCGGGCGGGGGGCACGGGCCAGGGCGCCTTTCTCCCCCGGCCCCGAGGTGGTCCGGTCCCTTCCCGGTGCCCCGCACCCCGACGTCAGCTCCGCGGGCTGGGCGCCGCGGGACCCGCGGGACCCGCGCGGGGCTCCGACTCTCCGCTGGGGGGCGCCTCGCCGTCTCCCCTCCGCCGCGTGGCGTCCCGGGAGTGGAAGCGCCCGGACCGGCTGACTCAGGGTGAGTCTGCAGGTCGTGGGGCGGGAGAGCGCCGGTGACGCACAGTCCGGGGTGACTCAGGCCCGCGGGGTCCGGGGCGCGGGCGGGGCGGGGCGGGGCGGGGCGGGGCCGGACCTGTGGAGCGAGAATGAGTCGGCAAAAACCCGTAGTAGTTGGCCGCCCGCCGGTCGGAACCCTATCGATAATAGCCTCGGAGGTTATAATAGCGACAACAGTGACACTAGGAATCTGACGCTGTCGGACACTATTCTAAATACTTTGCATTTATATCAACTTACTTAAATTTCAAATCAATCGTGCAAGCTAGGTAGGCACCTGCATAGTCACCCTCTCAGCTAGGAATGGTACCCACTGGGTCGGGGGCTGCTACTTGGGCCAGTTACTGACACTTCCTGAACCCTCTGCAAAAGGGGGTTATGCTGCCTGTCATTCAAACTTGTTAGGAGTGTGAATTGAGAGGATAGGATGCACATAATAAGTGCTCAGTGAGTTTTTGCGTAACACCCATTTTACTGTTGGAGATCATTGGTGTTGGGTCCTTAGTCTCTCGCAAACCTTAAAACGCTGAGACCATCAAAATAGACCCCCTGTGAACACCTAAATCATGCTTTGTTTCTGGAAGTAGAACTGACACCCACACCTCGGCCCCAGAATTATTGAGAATTAGGGAATTTCATCAAGAAGAGGCAGGAGAGCCCTGGCCGGTTGGCTCAGTGGTAGAGCGTCAACCTGGCGTGCGGGGGACCGGGGTTCGATTCCCGACCAGGGCACATAGGAGAAGCACCCATTTGCTTCTCCACCCCCCCCTCCTTCCTCTCTGTCTCTCTCTTCCCCTCCCGCAGCCAAGGCTCCATTGGAGCAAGGATGGCCCCGGCGCTGGGGATGGCTCCTTGGCCTCTGCCCCAGGCGCTAGAGTGGTTCTGGTCCCGGCAGAGCGACGCCTCGGAGGGGCAGAGCATCGCCCCCTGGTGGGCAGAGCTTTGCCCCTGGTGGGTGTGCCGGGTGGATCCCGGTCGGGCGCATGCGGGAGTCTGTCTGACTGTCTCTCCCCGTTTCCAGCTTCAGAAAAATACAAAAAAAACCCCACAAAACAAAACAAAAAAAAACCATGAAGAAGAGGCAGGAGAACAGCTTCTGAAACGGAAAAGTGGAGATCTGACCTGACTCTCTCATCATGGTATGCCCAGTGAGGCCTCCACTCCTGGTATCCAGTTCCGTATAGTAAGACCTATGGTTCACCTCAACATGGCTTAAACATTAAGATTTGTTTATTTCCAAAGATGTTTGGAGGTAGGTGTATCGGTGGTTGGTAGAGTAGTTGATCAATGTTATCAGAGACCCAAGTTCTTTCTCTCTTTTTGTACCATCATTCTCCATGGTCTGGTTTTTATCCTCAGACTTGCCCCTCATGGCTCCAAGATAGCTCCAAACATTATATCACTGTACAACAACTTTTAAAGGTAGAAGTTACAATATCCTTTTGTGCCTCTTTTTTTAAGAGTGAAGAAACCTTTACTAACCACTGCCTACCCTCCTACTCCCTTGCCCAGAGCCTTTTCCTTGTATCTCTTGGCAAGAATTATAACACATCTGTGCCTAAACCAATCCCTAGTAAGGGGAGTAGAGTTACCACGATTGGCTTAGCTCAACTGGCATTCACCTCTGGGTTTAAAAGGATTTACCTGCCACTTAGCCCTTGATCTCTGAACAAAACTGGCAAAGCCTGGTAGCTGCAACCTCGTTTTCTTGTGTAGGTCTGGAACTAGAAGCTGGTGAAATTTTGGGATATGCACAATATCCTTTTGTTTTAGTTTGGATTCTCCCAAAAGTAGACCCTTAGACAAAGGCTTGTGTGAAAGTCGTTCATCTGGAAGATGTTCTAGTTATTATTGGCTATAAAACAAACCACTCCAAAAATTAGTGGCATAAAACAACTGTTTTATTATCCTCATGAATTCTGGGTCAAGAAATCAGACAAGGTACAGTGGGGACTGCTGGTCTCTTTTCTATAGTATCTGGGCCATCAGCTGGCACATGAGTTGATAGCTGGGGCTGGAATCATCTGGAGGTGACTTTGTTTACACGTCTGGCAGATGGTACTGCCTGTCAACCAGAACACCTCCATGTGGTCTCTGCATGTGGCCTGGGCTTCCTCATAGCACGGTGCTAGCTTCCAAGAGCTACTGCCCCAAGAGAACCAGGCCCAAGCTTCATGGGCTTTTCCAGTCTGGGGCGTCACATAGAATTATTTCTGCAGCATTCTACTTGCCGGAGCTGTCACAGCCCCACCCCCCAGTCCCAGGCTCAAGGGCAAGGACAGAGACTCCATCTCTTGATGGTAGAGTATACAAGGTTCTAAAAGAGCTTGTGGGTGGGGAGAATTGTTGTGACCATCTTAGGAGACACATCAGCTGTAGGAGGGGACCCCAGGGAGGACCGGGGAAGGGAAGAGTGGCAGTAAAGGGCACCCTGATGAGCCGGTTGACTTGGTGGGCAATTGGGGTTCACTTTTTCCAGGGACTCGGAGAAGAAACATCATGTGTCCTGTGTCAGCACTGTCCCTCTGAGGGGCCGGGAGTGGGGGACTAGGCATTTGCACGCTGACTCTCGTGACCTTGTTGGTTGAGGGTGGCCTGAGGATGTTAATTCTTTGCCATTTCTGGGCTGCCCTGTACACAAACTGAGCAAACATCCGAGGACCCAGAGAATGAAGCTGCCTGCTTACGGCGACCTCAGAGGTGGCTTCAGGGAATAAGGGGCAGGACATCAATACACTCCTTTTCGGTCAGTACCAGCCGAAGTCCATGTCTGCTGTTTACAACCAAGGGCCCTGTCTCCCTGTTCTCCCCATCCTGCTCCTGGGCTCCCTGCCCCTCTCCTTCTCTTTCATTTTTGACGAGATCAGCCAATCAGAAGCAGTGTGTAGGAGCCACAGAGGACTGTGTGTGGCTGGCCAGGGGAGATAACTAGTGCCTGGGCCCTCAAAGTCCCATGGGAGATGTTGTGGGGGGTTCTCACGCCACTGTCATTGCTGGAGACACCTAGTGCACACCTCAGAATGCAGCTGCCAGCCCAGAGGGTACAAAGGGACAGGTGGGCGGGCACCAGCGTCTGGAGGCAGACAGGATGA
Organism: Saccopteryx bilineata; assembly: GCF_036850765.1. NCBI lineage: Eukaryota > Metazoa > Chordata > Mammalia > Chiroptera > Emballonuridae > Saccopteryx > Saccopteryx bilineata. Next base: position 205,742,661 of record NC_089495.1, read on the forward strand.
GGGTCTGAGAGTTGCCTGCGCTGCCTGTAGAAGAAAGAAACCTGAAAGGTGGCCCCAGGGAAGATGGGGTCCCAGGTTTCAACCCCAACCCCCAAGCCTGGCACCCAGCCCTCAAAGCGCACAGGCCCCACCTTTTGGCGAGTCTGTGCTGAGGGTTGGGATTAAGTGGCATGGTGTTGGTGGCCCCCAGGGAAGTTTTTAGTAAGGCAACGACAGCTTTGTGTTTTGAAAGATCACCAAGACAGCTAGCTGGCATGAAAGATGGGTTGGTTGTCTGGCATCTTTCCCAACACTTAATAATGGGTAGCTCATGAGCTCGAGGGGCAGGTCGCTGTTTTTGGACAACTTTGAGCCAAAGTCAACCTTTTTTGCACGCGTGCACTTGCTGCTCCTGTGACCAGGAGGGCTGGCCGGAGATCCGGCCAGAGCTGTCAGAGGGCAGATCTGGCTCCTGGTTTGTGTTGGAGGTGTGATTCGAGGTGCATGTCTTCAAGCTGAGGCAGGTCCTTTCCTATAAGTCACGGGCTCCACTGTCGCCCCAGGTATTTAGGCAACCTGCTCTCTTCACTTGTGTTATTAAGCCGGTTCTTGTACCCTTTGAGTTTGCCGACGCCAGTATTTGAGGGACATTAAAACCGAGGGTATCGACCTGTGGTGGCGCAGTGGGATAAAGCGTCGACCTGGAACACTGAGGTTGCCGGTTCGAAACCTTGGGCTTGCCCGGTCAAGGCACATATGGGAGTTGATGCTTCCTGCTCCTCCCTCCCCTTCTCTCTCTAAAAATTAATAAATAAAATAAAAAAAAAAACCGAGGGTATCTGGGACTTTGTGGATGTCAAGGGACCCCTGGATGTATGGGACCCCTGATGGCAGTTACCGGCTGGTCAGGCTCCAGGGAGGGAAATGAAGTGGGAAAAATCCGGCTTCCTCTCAGAAGCCCTCCCCCGGCAGCCCCACCCACCCCATCACGAGGTCTAGAGGCTCCGGTGAGTGGCCAAAGTCCCTTTAATATCCCTGAATCGCGTTACAAGTAATACTGCTGGAGGTGAGGGGGGGATGGGGGTGTGGGGCAAGAGACGGGGAGGAGGGGGAAGGGGGAGCGCCAAGCGCTCATACAAAATATGGCCAAAAGGCTTAGAGTTTAGCATGCATGGAAAATTATTGCTGTCGGAAGTTCGTATTTACAGGGTCAACACCCTCCATAGTTGCTTCTGCGACCCCGCTCCCTCCCTCCATCCCTGCCGCCTCCCTTCCGGGGTGGACCGAGAGCCGGGCAGCCCTAGAGAAGTGCTCCTGCTCCGGGGCCCGCGCCAGTCTCCACCCTCCTTGGCGGCTGGGGGCAGAGAGGAAGGTGGGAGACTCCAGGACTCCTGTCCCCGAGGCGGGCGCCTAGCGATGGGGCAGAGGCGTGTGCTTAAAGCAGAGAGGGCCGGCCCGTGAGCGTGGAGGTGTGTGCTTCGGTCCTCGCCCGGGCATGCCAAAGCGCGGCTGGGGAGGTAGTGGCGGCCAACAGGGGGGCGGCTGGCAGCCCCGGCCCCCTCTGCCCGGGAGAGTTGCATAGACGTGGCCGGGAGGGAGCGCTCCTCCCTGGGAGCGAAGCGGGCTGGGAGGCCCCAGCGGGGTCCGGGGCTCAGTCGGTCCCTGGAACCTGGGGTCCTTCGAGAAGAGGAATAAATAGGAAATAAATGAGGAAGCTCCTCTCTCCGGTCTCCCTGGAATGGGAGTGGAAGGCTCAGGAGCGTGGGGGCCTGCCCCGTGACTGGACCTCCTGGCACCTCCCTCCATCTTTCGTGCCCCCTTCCCCAGCGAGTTCAGGCTCCGGTGAGGGTGGGGCTGCTGCCTCACTCCCCAAGACAGGGTGGGCTGGGGGGGCGGGACAGCCATCTATGGCCTTTGCTGTCCCTCTCCCTGCCTGGCTCCCTGACTCCCAGTCCAGCTGGGGAAGCCAGACCGTCCCTGGGTGAGGACAAGAGATTAATTAGAATAATAAATAGATAAATAAATAAATACACAAATAAATAACTGGAGAGGCCCAGCCGGACAGGGGAAGGGCAATTGTGAGGTGCCTTAGATCTCCCCCCAACAAATAAGGAGGGTTACCTGCAGTCCTAGGGGTGGGGAAAGTGCTCAGAGAATCTGGGGAGAGGGCAGCTCGAGTCTGGAAGCCTAGGGAGGGGCTGCCCTGGGCTGAGGGAGGGGCTAATTAGGGGGTGGGGCCTGAACTGCCCCTCAAGTTTGCCCCAGGTCGGGAGAACTGAAGAGGGTTGAGAGATGCTAGAGGGATGAGGGGTCTGGAGAGCGTAGGGGGTGGGAGTGGGTGAGAACCCCGCCCCCGCGGATGGAAGAGGGTGGGTGGAAGAGGGTGGATGAGTGGTGGTGTGTCAATGGCTGGCCTGAGGCCGGTTCGGAGCGGCCTCAGGGTTGACACACGTACAAGGAGACTCAGCAAAGAGGCCCGAAGGACGGCCCGGGGTTGGAATGTGGTCTGGGGGCCGCAGGGGCTGCAAGGCCTGCATTCGATCGTGTGTGTGTGTGTGTGTGTGTGTGTGTAGTGTGTGTGTGTGGGGGGGGGAGGTGAACAAAGGCAGGCGGCAGGCAGGAGAGTCAAGGGTAGGTTTGGGCCTCAGATCGGGGCCTCCATCAGAGAAAGGGTCTCAGCGACTCAGCTGAGAAGGGAGAGGAAAGGTCGGAGCGTTAGAAAGGGAAAGGTGCAGGGTGTGGGTGGGAGAAAATCCCGGCTCTGGGGCCCTGAGTTGGGAGCCTTGAGGGCATGGACGGGGGTCAAGGTCCGAGTCTTGGGAGCCGGGAAGGACCATGTGAGTCGGGGTGCGTTGGAGAAGACAGTGCTGTGGGGAGAGAGCTGTGGGGTTGGGGCTGGAGAGGACAGTTCTGGGCTGGGAGGGGCAAGTCCCCAAGAGGGTCTGGGGTAGGGAAACGCAGCTGGGGGTCGGAGAGGGCGCAGGCGGGGCGCCCGGGGCGCTCAGAGAGCGAGGCCTGGGCGCGGGGTTAGGCGGCGGGCTCAGCTGGCGGGGCCGGCAGGGGGCGGCGGGGGCGGCTCGGCTCCCTTGACGCAGGCGGCCTCGCAGTGCTTGTGGAGGTAGGACTTGAGCGCGAAGCTCTTGTCGCACTGGCGGCAGCGGTAGTGCTTGAAGGCCGAGTGCGTCTGCATGTGCGCGCGCAGGTTGGAGCGGTCGGCGAAGGCCTTGCCGCAGTGCGCGCAGCCGAACGGCTTCTCGCCGGTGTGGGAGCGCATGTGGCCCTGCAGCAGCCAGGGCCGCGAGAAGGCCTTGCCGCACACGCCGCACTTGTGGCGCAGGTTGTGCGTCAGCACGTGCATGGCCAGCGCGGGCATGGACACGTACGCCTTGCCGCACGTCGGGCACTTGCGCGCCTGCTGGCTGTCCAGGCTGCGGTGCGTCTGCTTGTGGCGGCTCAGGTTCGACGACGTGGCGTACGTCTTGCCGCACTCGGCGCACGCGTGCCGGTGCCCGCCCGCCGGCGGCCCCGCGCGCCCCGCGCGCCCCGAGCCGCCCGCCGCGTCCCCCGCGCTCCCCGCGTCCCCACCGCCCCCGCCGCGCCGCCGCCGCGAGCGCCCGTCCGAGATGAAGAAGGCGTCCATGGAGTAGCTATCGGTCACGGCCGCCTCCCCGCGGAAGTAGCGCGCCGACAGGCTGGACTGCGGGCTCTCTGGGTCGCTGTACTCTTCCGGCGCCGCCGGCGGGTACGCGGGCTCGGCGGGCGCCAGCTCCAGGCCCGGCTTCTGGTCGGCATCGTAGCTGCTGTGGGGGAGGCAGTGCGGGGCGTAACCTGGAGGGGCGAGAAGGCGGTGGGAGGAAGGTGAGGGGCCGAAGAAGACGCCTCCGTCGGACCAAGTCACTCCCCAGCCCCCTTGGCGATCCTCGGCTGTTCCTGGAAGGTGGTGGCCGCCCTTGGGCCTCTGTTCTTTGGGTGCCAGGCTGCATGGGTTCAAGTCCTTTTTGCGTGGGCCTCAGTAAAAACCATCTCTCCCAGCCACCCCCACGGGGCTCAGTGCTCCCGCGGCTCTACCGAATTTATTCCACCAGCTTCTCAAGTGCTCATGGCCACACAGTGAAGGTCTTTTCATCACACCTGCTGTACAGATAGAGAAACCGAGGTGCATAGTCTAAAGCTCTCCTCTAAGTAAGTGATGGAGCCAGGATTCGAACCTTGGCGGCCTGACATCAAAGCTCATGCTTTCTCCGTTTTGGCATCCCAGTTCTACCCCTTCTCTGAATCTGTTTCCTCATGGGCAAAAGGGAGCTTATGATTGGATACTCCCTCCCAGGGTTTCGGAGGTCCCGAGTCAAGTGATGACTAGAACCACGTGTTTAAGCTCTTAGGCGCACCAGGTTCTGCCTGGATGCTTTGCCTGTGTTAACTCATTGAATTGTCACAGGCCCTGCCAAGGAGGTGCTGTTATAACCTGCATGTTACATGTGAGGAAATTGAGAAAGAGAGCAAGGGAGCGCACAGTAATTGCTGTATAAATGTTAGCTATTATAATGACGCATTTTACTTGCTTGAGGAAGTGATTTCACTGAAGATTATTTAATTGTCTGCCTCCCCAACCCGATCGAGAGCTTCCTAGGGCTGGATTTCTGCGTCGAGCCTGCACCTGGCTCAAAGGGAGTACGGGGTGAATAAACCACGGTCCTGTTAGAGGACCTCCCCTCCCCTTCCCAGGGTTGCTGGAGGATTTAAGAGGTCAAGTGAGTGGCATGTTTGTAATCACAGGTGCTCCAGGAAGGGGACGTCCCTGTCCTTGCTCTGGAGCCTACTTTGCTCCCTGTTCCTCTAAGACCCCTTCTGATGTCCCCCTGTGGGAAATCACCTCCTCCTCCTCCCTCCTTTCTTGAGCTGGACCAGACATCCTGTCCATGTTGGTTTTGAGTGAGTGGGGAGTGTGCAGGCTGGGGCTCCCCAGGGGATTCCACAGGGGTTTCCCAGAGTTACAGGCCACCCCAGTCTGTCTTTTCCTCCTAGGACCTATGGTGGTCTTTAGTACTGTCCCTGAGGACCCTGGGGCTGAGCTTCCAGGAGAGTTTCTGGCAGCCATATGCAAACTTACCAACCTGGTACTGAATCAGGTGTTTCCATTGTCCTTTGATTCCAGAGAACAATGGAGCTTAGCCCCCCCCCCCTCTCATCTGGTTTTTATGATGGTCACAGGGTGCCATCTGTGCCCACTGCCAACCCTGAAGGGAGCATGTGTCTGTATTTTTTCCTCCGTCCCTTCAAGCTCCTTGCACGGGTCACTCTGCATACAGGTGTGATGGGAGCATGTAGGGGTAGAAGGGGCTCTGTGGTCAGATGCAGACAGGGCGGCAGTGGTAGTTTTTTAATCGAGAAGGTTTGCACAGCCTCTGAACACCCCATTCCCCCCTCTTGTGCGCCTCCAGGCTGGGACTTCTCCCACCTCCCATTCCAGGAACCAGGCCCAGGACGCAAGCCCCCAGATGCTCAGGGAATACTGTTTCAGACTTGAGTTAAATACTTGTTGGGCACCCCCAGACCCCCACCTTCTCCTTCAGTAATTTTTCCCGTCGTACCTACTGATGGTAATAATGAAAGCTTGTATCTCTCAAGCACTTGCTGGTGTGCCCGGCTTGGAGGGGGTCACTGATCATGGGACCAGCGCCTTGCATGTTCTGTTATGAAGGAAGGATGGCGTGTATGGGTTAAGTGCACACTTCTGTCACCTAACCTCATTGAATCATCACAGAAATCCTTGCACTATGACAGAAGGGAACCGAGGTGCAGAGTGGTGGCTGTACTTGCTCAAGGAGTAGAGCAAGGAAGAGAACTCACTGCCCTGCTCCCAGTTTTCCAGACACTGGGAGGACCCTGTGGAAGGGACTGTGGCTGGACGACTCGCTCCCTCTAACCAGGGCCCAAGCTAGCGGGCCCTCCGTATTTGTGACATGGGTGATAAGGATTGGCCAGGCCAGTCCTACTATTGACCATTCCGTCTACCTGGTGTTGGGGTGACGTGGTCCCCTACCCAGACTCTAGCTGGGTAAGCTTGAGCAAGTCATGCACTTCCTGTGCCTCAGGGCCTCTCTTTGGGTATGGGAATGGAAACAGTCTGTCTGGATGGGGTTGCCGTCACGTGACCAGTGCCTGCATGTTCTCTTACTAAGAAAGGATGGTGTATTGGGTCAGTGCACACTCTCATGCTGGGTTGCCTGGGTTGAGTTCCAGCTTTACTGGTTCAGGCTGTGTGGTCTTGGACGATCTACTTGCCCTCTCTGTGCCGCAGTTTTCCTGGCTGTAAACTGAGGTATAATAAAAGCATCTGATTCATACAGTTGTATTAAGGAGGCCAGGAGTAAACAATAAGCGATAAGTAAACAGTAACCAGTGCTCCTGGGGGACGTAAGTGTCAGCTACGATTTTAAGGGCCTTATGCACACTAATGTGTTCTACCGCCATGACTTGAAGGTTTCTGCCATCCTACAGATGAGGAAACTGAGGCACGAGGTAGTTCAGTAACATTCCCAGGGTTGCACACCTAGTAAGTTAAGAGTCAGGATGCCAGCCCAATGCCTGGCACCTTGTAAACCCACAATACATTTTAGCCATTATTGCTAAGTAATAATACCAATCTCCCCAGAGGGGCTTCTGGGCTGTGGTATATTTTGGCCTCTGCCTGGACCTGTCTTGCTGCTCATCTCTGTTTCCTCACCCAGGATGTGTCACTTCTACCTCGTGTTCTGATGAAAAAACCAGGCAGTCCTCACCCAAACTGGGCTGTCTGCCTGCAGCGCCCTCTGGTGGCGACCTGAAGCACTGCGGCATCTTACTCCTGTTGCTGGGAGGCTATTTATATAGAAACGGGGGTACCTGCAACAAAGGTGGCTTGTCTCCCTAAAGACAGATAACAGAATTACCTCTAGGATAGGAATTGGTGGGACCACGCCTGATGCCCAGCAGCCGCGGAGTTTGGCGTGGGCTCTAGGGGTGGGATGGGGATGTTAAGGAGGAGATGGTTCTAACTTGCTGTGTGACCTTGGCCAGGTGGTGGAACCTTTCTGGATTTCGTCTGTAAGGATGAAGGTGGACGGGGATGCGCTGAAGAAGATGCGCTGAAGACCCCCTTCTGCATGGTGCTGAATAGCTGTGTCAGTGACAGCTATGGTCCTGGCCCTCACCCCCCATCAATTCTAGACCTGTCCCTACCTATGTGACCTCTGGCGAGTTATTTCACTTGTTTATGCCACATCTGTGTAAGGAGGCTTGTAACAGGATTGATTGAATTAATGCATGTAGAGCCCCTTGGACAATGCCTGACACACAGTAGCCTCTCAAGCTGTTGTTATTAGCATTATTATTATGCTTTATTTTCCTGGTGATGTCCTTCCGATCTGCCAGAGAGCAGGAGACATGCGTGGGTGTCGTGTGGCAGTTAAGGAACACACCCAGGGTTGTCGTGTGGCCTCGGGCAAGGCACCTCACCTGTCTGGGCCTCAACCTTGGAGAATTCTTTGGGACGCTGGACGCTGTGCGTGGAAGCTGGAGGGGTGTGGGGTGCCTTCCTCTGCCCCACAGGTAACTCTAGAAGGCTGAGCTGGCTGTCCCTCAGCGCACAGGGTGAGACAGGGTTCTCTTGTTTGGGTCCCCAGAGAAGCAGGGAGGCGCAGGGACCCAGAGAGGAGACCTGGCTTCCGTGCCGGCCCCTGTGCTCATGCTGTAGATCTGTGACCTCCGGCACATCCCGTCCGTCCGTCCTGTCCTGCAGCCCCTGTGGGCTCCGAGTCCCCCACCTGAGGGATAGGAACTAGAGCCACCCTTGCCACGCGGGGTGATGGGGAAGGCCCGGGAACCCTTTGGCGATGTGGCACTGTCATGAACATGTCACCCGAGAGTTACGTCTGGTCTTCCCTGCTTGCTAGTTCAGATCAGAGGGTCCAGAACCCATTCTTTAAAATCCTGCGCCCAAAGGTGTGGTGGGGAGAGACTGAATGTGAATTAAGGTGTGGGGTGCCCAAAGGCACTGTCTCATCCAGCTGTCTGAGCCGCTGGGGTGAGGCAGAGGAGTCTCTGATAAGCACTGCTGGGACTCACCTACTCCAGCTCCCGCTGAGCCCCTGCCCGGACCGGGCACCGTGCTGACACGCCCAGAGGCCCAGAGAGGGGAGAGGGTTTGCTCACTGTTACTAGAGGAGGTGTGAAACCCTCCAAAGCCCGTGTTTTCCCAAAACACCTGAGTGGGCATGGAGACCTGGTGGGAGAGGGCACGTTTTCGATCAGTGGGGAGAAGGGGTGGTGGATGTCTTCAAATGAGAGCCGCCAGTTGGCCCGTGTCTGATGGCATGATAGGCTGTGGGAGTTGGGAAGAAGCTGTTGTTCTAGGAAATGCTGCAGCCCCTTAAATTTTTGTAAATAGTAATAACGAAAACGATGATGCGTATTGAGCACCTGCTGTATACAAGGCACTCTGCTCAGTGCTTTAGTTAGCTTGTATCTTAGGGAACAGGATGGCCAATTCTTCTGGTGCCCTAGTTCTGCGGAATCTGAGACCAAGAGAGTGGCCTTGGCCCCCCTCCGGTCACAAAGTAAATCTGAGCTGGAGAGAGGCTGGCCTCCTGCCTCCAGCCCAGAGCTCCCTTTTCCCCAGTCTTTCCCTGCCTCCCAGGGTCTCTGACTTCCCCATTCCCAGCCCCAGTGCCATTTGCCTGTCTCGAGATGGGTGGTGGGCGGTAAAAGAGAAGGCCGGGTGGTGGGCCAGTGTCCCAGGCGGCCCACTTGCCTGGGGAGGGCCCGGCCCTGCCTGGTGGCGCGGCTGCAGGGGCTGCTGCCTGGGTATATTTAGAGCTGCTTCTTGCTGTGCCAGGGCCTCGGGCCTCGAGAATCAGCTCCAGCCAGCTGAGCAGAAAGCCAGGTCTGTCAGCAGCAAAGCAGGATAAAAATAGTTTCTCCTGTCTGCTCGTGGAGCTGGGCAAAGGGGCTGGTACCTCCCCCTCCCCTTATTATAGCATCTTTGTTAGCGGTTCCCTGGGCACCGGACCAGAAACGACACCCACCTCCTCCAGGGGCCTGGCTGGCAGCTGGTATACCTGCTCCCCTGGGGAGGGGGGTCCCTGAGTCCAGCTGAGCAGAGAGAGGCACAGTGAGATCTGGCCCAACATGACCGGGGGTGTAAGACATGGTGCTCGTGACCCCTGACCTAGACCCAAGGAGTGTCCAGAGGATTCCAGGGCCCCTCCCCACGAGATCCCCCGTCTCCTGGTTCTTCCTGACTGTGACCCAGTTCCTGTGCCCACGGGGAGGCCCACAGCGCTGCAGGAATCAATAGGAAAGCTTTTCCGAGGGGCCTGGAGAGAGGAGCGGTGGCCGAGGGTCTGGAGTTGCCCAGCGCCGGTTGGTGGGTGGAGCGGCCTCCTGCTCCCTCGGGGAGTCGCCAGGGACTGGCCGTTTCTGGGCCTCCTTCTGGACGCCACGTGTCTCGCACAACATGTGCCATCTCTCCGGGCCTCCTGCTTCCTGCCCTGCCCTCTCCCCCGGCCCCAGAAGGGAAGGGTGCAGCCGGAGAGCTCGTCCCAGCCTCCCTTCCTGCCCGGAGGCTGGTGGTGGGAGTTTCGGGGGCCTCGCCTCTCTCAGCAGTGTCTCGCCATGTCCCCCCCCCAGAGGCCTTCAGGCTGGGGGGGCCCCTAGTATGTGCATGAAGCACCCACGGGGAGGGGGGGCTGTGTGTGAGAGAGGGTCCACCATGTATGCCCTTGTGCAAGTCACGGACCCTCCCTCCCTTAGGAAACACACTGAGACTGTCCAGAGTAGAGCCCAGCTTGGGCCCCGCATGGACCCCTGGCAACCCTGGGCTGCAGGGGGGACCATGAGCCCCGACACCACAGCACCTGGGCCCTGCTGTCCCCCACTCCCACTGACTGCCTCCTAGGAAAATCAGACCAGAGATGAGAGCGATCATGTTCAACGGCTGGGTTTCCTGAGAGGGAGGCTGAGGGCGGGGTAGGGAAGGTCAGCCCAAAGCACAATAGGAAGCCGAGGGTGGGTCTAAGACCCGCAGAACCCAGCCAGCCTGGGAACCGACCTACACGGGACCTTGGGCTACACATTGGACCTGGATTTTGATTCTGGACCCTGAACACTAACCTGGACCTGGCCCTGGACATTGAAACTTGAACTGGGGCATGGATTTGTTCTGAATCTTGGACTGGACCTATAACCTGAGATACTGACCTTGGGCCTAGACTTCGGACCTAGTCCTAGACCTAAGGTTGGACAATAGGGACATTGGATGTGGACTTAGGCCTGGACCTCTGACGTGTCTCTAATCAGGACCTTGGACTTGGATCACGACCGAGATGCCGGGGGCAGCCATGGTTAAAAAAGACCCGGATGCACCTGCTGTGGGCTCGCTGCCTCTGCCAAGGCCTGGGGGCAGCTCCCCTGTCCCCCTGCTCCCCAGGTGGACTTTCTCAGGTGTGGGGGTGCTGTGTGGGGGCCCTTCTGCCGGACCTGGCCTGGAGCGACTGCCCGGCGCCGTCAGAGGGAGGGAGAGAGGAAAGAGGCGCTGCTGTGATGTGGTCAACTGGATGGGCCCTTGGGCAGAAGCCGGAGTGCTTCCTCAGCCTGCTCGCAGGGGAAGCTTAATGTAGCCGTGCGGGTCAGACAGCTGCCTTATTGGATTGGCATTGATCCCTCCTCTGCCTGGGTCGGATGCGCTGGGAAGGAGGAGCAGGGGGGCCGGACCAGGACGGGGTGCAGAGGAAGGGGGCCGGACCAGGAAGGGGTGCAGAGGAAGGGGGCCGGACCAGGACGGGGTGCAGAGGAGGGGGACCTGGGGCCCGGCTGGAGTTCCTAGGGAAGGCAGGAGGGAAGGTGGACACTCAGCTGGGGTCCACAGAGGCCGCTGCTGTGCAGAGGGGTGGGCAGCAGCCTTCTGGGGATGGCTGCGAGAGCCCCCAGCTCCCCCCAAGAAGGGAGCGGAGCCGGGCCTGGGAAGGGGTGGGCCTGGGGGCGTGGAAGGGTGAGGCTCTGAGAGGGCCGGGAGGATGCCAGTTGGCATCTCACCCACAGACTGAATCTGTGTTCAGAATGACCCAGGGGAGAGGAGGCAGAAAACAGTGCAGGAGCGAGAGGAGCAGGAGGGGGAGAGAAAGAGGCATTGTGTCTGTGGGAGAGCAATGGGAAACTAGATATGGTCTTTCTTCTTGGGGAGCTCTGCGGGGGACCTGGGACGGTCCCCATTTGGGGGCTGCCGCTCTCCTGATTCTGGGTCCTATGGTTTGGGGAGGGGGTGGAGACCAGAAGCACCTGCTGCATTCTGTGCCCAGCCGTGAACAGGAGTGGAGAAAGGAGGCCGAGAAGAGCATTGCCCTGTGCGTGTGTGTGCGTGTGTGTATGTGCGTGTGCGTGTGCGTGTGTGTGTGTAGTCCTCCAGGAGGGGGTGGAGACCAGAAGCACCTGCTGCATTCTGTGCCCAGCCGTGAACAGGAGTGGAGAAGGGAGGCCGAGAAGAGCATTGCCCTGTGTGTGCGCGTGTGTGTGCATGTGTGTGCATGCGTGTGCGTGTGTGTGTGTGTGTGTGTAGTCCTCCAGGAATTCCCCGCACTCCCAGGCACAAGCAGTCCCTGAGCTGCATTACTGCAGGACCCCTCTTTCATTGGGGGTCTCACCTCTTCCATCAGTTAGGAGCCTGTGGCTCCCTTGACCTCCACATTCACAGGCCACCTCCTCACCGCACCCCCTCCACTCCCCTCCGTTCCCCTCCATTCCTTCCCACCGTCCTCCTAACCCTGCCGCCCTTGCTGCAAGAATGGCTTGTAAGAGGATCTTTCTAATAACTGGAACTATCTCCAGCCCCAGGCCCTCCCCTTCCCTTCCTCCCTCCCTGTCTCCCTCCCCGCTGTCTCCCTCCCTTCCCTCCTTTCCTCCTTCGCTCTCCTCACCTCCCCCCCTCCTGGCTTTCTCCTTGTTTACCCAGCACACTTACACACGCTGGGAGAGAGAAAACGTCAGCTCAGCAATTTTTCACACTTCCCTCAAACGCTCAGCAAGGTTATTTCCGGCAGAGCGGAGACAACGGACCGCTAGGCGCTGGCAGGCTCTCCAAGGGCCCCCCAGCACCCCTACCAACTGTGGACTGAGGGAGCCCAGGCTGGCCACACCCCAGGGATGGGAGAGGCCCCTGGAAACAGGATCAGG